>NC_090939.1:732408725-732711756 GCF_040938575.1 Ambystoma mexicanum | reverse complement strand
CTTCACTGATGATACCCAACCAGGATAAAACATATTCAGTGCAAACATACTGCACTGTGAAAATTGGTAACCTATTGCATGTTGGGCAACTTTACACTAAGTCAAGATCTGAAAGAGCCTAATTTAATTGGACATACATTATATCCCTGTAACAGATTTCATCAATAAAATTACACTGAGTTTAATAATAATTAGCAATCAGGTCTTGATGAAGCTTAATTGCGAAACATGTTTTGGCCTTAAACATAAATCGCTTTGCAGTTTCCATATAATTGTATTGTTCCGCATCGGCTCTCTATGGCATCTAGCTTTACTTCAGCGTGTGATTTTGGGGATAATATGCTTTCTACTTAAGAATATGAAGCAGAGGCAGAGTGTTTCTTTCCCTTAATAATCTGCAGCTGCACATGACAATAACAATCATAAGAACATGTTAAAAGTTGGTGCACACACTGATGCCATCTGCTAAATCTTCAGAAGTGCATCTCTGAAGCTTGAAGTTGTTATAGCAATGTCTGTAAGCAGAGAATTATCTGGGAAGTAAATAAGGAGTGGTTCAGCACTGGTATCAGTGAAACAAATGATTCAACCCTCTTACTGTAGCTCCATCAATGTTCTCTGCCAGATCTCCTCAAAATAGCCAGAGGGAGCTCCCAACCTCTCACTATAGAAACGTTAACGTGTAGACTGTAGAGTGTCAAACCTCTTCAGGCACCAATGCAGTTTGCTGTTGAAGGATCAGGATTCCCCGCTACAGGTCTAGGCTTTCACTTATTGGCTGAGGCAGTTAGTGAAGAGGACCATGCATGGTTGTGCGCACATCACCATTCCCGTCCATGGGGATGATTAAGGTCCCCAAATACCAGAGGGCCGGTGACATCCCAGGCAATGTCTGGGGCGAAAATCAGCTGAGGGGAGTCTTTGCTTCACCTGTCGATATTGGTGACTCTTTGGAGTCAGAGTGCTCGGATCAGGTTGGGCCCGCAACCGATTCAAAAATGACTGTGCTTGTCATGGCAGCATAGGTCTGTCAAAAAAGCTGGCCGGTTGGCACAGAGGAAATGGCGACAGGCCTTCCTGGGGAACTGCGGGAGAAATGGCAGGGCACAGTGTGGAATCTTCACCTCCTCAACTGCTCTAGAGCCAAGCACTGCTCGGCACAGCTCTGCTGATCACCTCCACATCTCACACTTCCATCGCACATTGTCCCCACTGCCGACTTGCAGGCCTGAAGATTGTCACACTGTGATCTTCTAGCATAAACTCTCTTCTAGATTTGGGCTCTGATACTCTTCTGCGAGTGTCCGAGAGGCATCGGTAGATTGTGTGAACCGGCAGCACCATTTTATCTCTCCCTACCTGTCAACTCTGCGACTGCCCCGAAGACCAGTCTTCATTTCACTGATTGATCTTGTGGATCATTTTCTCAGGTGTCCCTTTTCAAGGTACCTTGGGGCAGATTTAACCAACTTGATCAGTGTATTTTCATAGTTTAGAATGGAGAGTCTCCCTTTAGTGTCCAGATCCCTTCAGGTGTGCAGCAGCTTCATTGTGCGCCACAGCGCCCCTAGCTCAGAAAGTTCAGAAGCAAAATAAGAACAATGCTGGAAAATCCTGCTATACAAATGCTGGAATCCAGGAAAACATTAGACTTCAGTGACATAAGAAGGTGAAGGTCACAGAGCCCAGTATCTGAGAACCTTCAGAAGAAAAATAAGAACAATGTTGGAAAAACCTGCTTTACAAATGCTGGAATCCAGGAAAACACTAGGCTTCAGTGACATAAGAAGGTGAAGGTCACAGCGCCCAGTAGCTGAGAAACTTCAGAAGCAAAATATGAACAATGTTGGAAAAACCTGCTATACATATGCTGGAATCCAGGAAAACACTAGGCTTCAGTGACATAAGAAGGTCGAGGCCATTGCATAGCCACTGCATTTCACGCAAGGATCCTTCGATAACCCAACAGTTGAAACAAATTATTCTCAAATATTCCACTGAGTCTTTCCCAAGCTCAGACCTGCAATGCTTTGGAAATTGGTGTTTAAAACATTATCTACTGAAGACTTCCTGAGCATGACTCCCTTGTTTGTTATCGAGGACCAATAAATCAAAATATTTCCAAGATAACAAAATTACAATCTGATACATGATTTCAGAACAGGCTGAGCTCATTACACTTTGCAATATCAAGGAAGCATTTCACAATCCACAGGATATTACTTGATGTTTAAAATGCCCACAGGGCGTTGTTCTAAATGCAGCCTTCCATTCATTGAAAGATCCTATCTGCAACTGGTAGGCACAGTGCAAATTCAACTTGGCAAAACACACAGCTCTGACTAATCATTCGAGAATGTCACAAATGGTCCTCGATAGTCACAGTATTCCAACCTCAATAAAGTATACAGCGATTCGATACAAGAGAATGTTTACGGCACATAAAATGATAATCCACTAGAGGGAATTTAGATAATTCTAAACGAAGGTATTCCCTGAGTTCTACATCGGGTACTAAATCAATAGCAGAGTCATATTCTCTGTGTTCTTTTTGCTGATATGTAAGGATAATATCGGACTGAGGAAAAATGGCTAAACTCACACTTTCTAAAGAATAAAGTGAATCATTGTGCGGAAGCAATGATTTTAGTAATGATATCAACAGATGAGGTTTTTATGTATGATCTTGTGTCTTTTGTGAAAGAGTCTAAGTGGGGCTGATAGGTATTGTGTGGGAGGACTCTATTTTATGAGCTCCTTTTTAAAAAAAAACGTTCTTTTTATAACATGTTTTTTTTCTTTTTTGTGGTACTTTTCCTTTTGTAATATGTATTCAATTGTTTATTTATGCGGGATGTTAATGGTTTATACAGAATAAAAATTGATTGACTGACTGTGGTTATAGAGCCTTACATTTAGACTTCGGGAGCACATGCAAATGTCATGCTGGTGCAAAACCAGGCAGTTTTGCAGGTGGAGTGGAAAAGGATCTGTCCCCAAATGCGGACATCTCTAGTTTTTAAAAACAGGAGCTAAATAAAAAGGGTCATCAACACTGTAGAAATAATACCAGTTGAGACGAGAGGCCTGTACCTGGGTGATCCATCTACTCCTCGAAGCCCTCTCGCAAGGATCTGCTATGGGATTGGGAGCGCAATATAACTAGGTGGTCTATATTCCATGCCACGCCCGGGAAGTGTGTAACTCTAACGCATGCTCGCTGACAGCAACATGGCCCAGGGCAATGAGGATTCGCTGATTTGCATGAGAGCCTCCCTCATGCAAATGATGGACATCTCCACTTTAATATGCAAACCAAAAATGAGGTTTAGACATTCAAGTATTACCTAAGGAGCCAGAGGACCCATTGACTAATAGCTGCATGTAGAAAAGTGTCGCGAAGCTCCTGTTAATGGTAGATTTACATCACTTGAGCCTCCTGCACAGTTTCCATGTAGCAATTTTCCAGAGCATATTAAAATATAATAGCAGCTAGAATAGAGCAGATTTGTGTTTGACTTTATGATAATCCTAAGAAAAGCATCTCAGATGAGGCATTGTGTCTTTTCAACTCTACCTATAGGTTTAGATTTAGGAAGGGGGCTGGCTCCATGCTGGTATCGGAAGGGTGCTTTCAGAATCAGCTTGGATGGAAAGGGGTATGCATGACTGCCATTTCCACAAGAGAGCAGCAAGACAAGCGCTGAGGTGGGGTAAGACCAGCGGAAGAGCTATTGTACCTCCCAGCTGCCAAAACAAAGCCAGTCAGCATCAGGAACACAGCCACCATGACACACAATGCATGTCCCCCAAGATACCCTTGCCAATCCCGTGGCAATCCGATCAAAGGAGCCCCTGTGGCCATTTCTCCTGCACTCACTCCGGTCTGGATCCAAAATCTGCTGTGCATGGTTTAATCTTGGTTCCTAGTGACTTCTCTTTCTGCCTTTTGGGCCCTGCATCAACATTATAGAGTTCACCTGAACCACAGATATCCCCAGGGCACTATATCTACCCCTCGCCCGAAATCTAGCACATCCAGGGGCAGCCATGATGCGACCAAGAGCCCAGATCTATGGTGAAAGAGGGAAGGTGGTGCAGACAGGGCTGAATGGATCAGAGGGACCAGAAAGGTTGGTGACTGTATGAGGGTTCCATGTCATATGCCCGAAAAACTCATCACATTCTATCTTTTCAATTGGGTGGCATCCCCCAAGATCCCCTTTCCCTATACTAGTCACCCTACCCCAAGTCCCTCCCCACCCCTTTTAACCCCTTACCCCACACACCCTATTTTATTTATTTATTTATTGGGGATTTATAATGTGCCTATCCAGCACGTGGTATTTGAAGGTGAAACAAGACAAAACAGGGGGAGGGGGGAGCTGTGCAGGGATTAAGAATAAAAAACGGTCCTATTAGACCTTCTGTCATTCGGATCATGCAAGTGCAGTAACAAGAAGTTCAGGGGGGAGGGGTGCCGGTCAGAGCGGAATGCGCTAGTGCTAAGAAGGGAAGGAAGTGCAGGTGGGAGTGGAAAGCGCAAGTGCTGGGTGAGAGGAGGAAGTGGGGAAGAAGGCACCTGTGGTAGGCGAGTGCTAAGGGGAGGCCATGTGGACAAGTGTCAGGGGAATGCAAAGAGTGCAGGGGAATGAAGGTCCGCATGCTGAGTGCGAGGACAGGGCAGGATGGGCTCAATATGGGTGCTGGCCCAACCAGGCTAGTGCAGGGGAAGGGAGCCTGTTGGAGCAAGTGCAGGTTAGGGGTGGTCAGGGGAGACCGAGTTGCTGGGTTAGACTGGAAGGAACCAGGCAGCCAGTCAATGCAGCAGAAGGGGACATTAGCAGGGGAGTGGAAGAGGGAAGGAAGAAGCGAAAAGGAGGGTCTTGAGAAGCTTCCAGAATTTAAGGAGATCTGTTAGGCAGAATCATATGCAGTACCCTTTGGGAACACTACACACAATTAAGACTACAAGTGTAAGTACAATTTCACCTTTGGTACAAGCCTGTACTACACAGTAAACTGGTAGCGATGGCTGAGCAGCCAGACTTATCTCAAGAGTAAAGTGAGCAGTACAAGAGTTTACACAAAGGACACCAATTACTATGATTCAAACAAACACTGATTCAAAGTTTCTGAGTAAAAGAATACACATTTATTTACACCATCAGTTATAAAAACAGTTCATTATCATAAAGCAGCAGAAAATCACAGCCTTAATATACTACAACAACCCCCAATTAATTCTGGACAAGTTAGGCTGAAAATGAAGTGTGAGCAAAATGGCACTCCAGCAATTTAAAAGGGTGGAAAAGACAAGGTTATTCAAAATCAATAGCACCAACAAGTTATAGGCAGGGCAATCTAGAAAAGGCTTACTACATCTAGGATTGCAAATCAATAGGCATGGGCCAATGTTAATGGTTCAGAGTCTTTGCAGAGGATCACACAGTTCAAAGTAGTTTGCGGTTAAGTCTCTGCCAAGAGTTCAAAACGAAGTTGGTCAGAGGAAAAGTTATTCAAAGGAGAAGAGAAGGACACGCCTTCAGAGAGGTGAAAGATTTCAAGCACTTTCACCGCGGTTGGACGGAAAGAACGACCGAGTTTGCAAAGTACCTTAAAAGAAGAAGAATGCTATAGCTGAGGCAGTTGTTCCTGCAGGCTCACGGTTCCTGAAGCTTCAGTTGTGGTGACAAGAAGGAGGATGGCTGGAGGGTCCTGCACTGCCCAGGGAAGAAGCAAGCAGCGGATCAAAACGACGAATAAGAGGTGCACTCCTTAAAACCCAAACAGGTTCTCTTCCCACTGGCTATCCAATCTACTGCAGCGATGCACAGTAAATTTAACCAGGATGAGGACCAGTGTCTGGTGTTTGGTGAGCTGGTTGTTCCCACCAAGCTCAAGGGGAGAAGATTCCTTGCAGATCTCCTCTGTTGTCGAAGTTTCAGGCGATTCAGACCTGCAGCAAGACTTCACCGGGTGTCCAGTAGTTGCAGCAGTCGTCTTCCTTCAGCTTCTCATTGGTTCTCTTGTTCCAGTGGCGACTCTGCCTTCCAGTCCCAGAGACTGGCTTTTTATGCACCAAATCCCCCATTCACACAGCCTGGCTGTCAATCACACAGCAGGGTGGCTGTCCTGGCAAAGCAGCCACCTAGCCAATCAAACAAGGAGACCCTGTGCAGGAGGCCTCAACCCCCTCCCTCACATCCTGCCCACCGAGACACTCAGGCGCCTAAGGAGGGCTTCTGTGCAGAAACCCGCCAAAGGATGGTGAACAAAGGAACCAAACCTGGTTTGGCACGCAGAGTAAAACACTACAAAGACCTATACAAAAAGATATGGCAAAACAACTCAACCGGAACCAAGTAAAATTAAAAGTGGATTACCGGGTTTGAGTTTGAGGCTAACACCATAGCCTCTAACGGTACCGAGGCTATTTTCATAGCTCATGGTAGAATAAAAATGGTAGATACCACTGCCACCAGTCAAATCTTAGAGAAAGGGGAACATACTAATGTTCCATGAGAATCAGACAATAGGGGATAACTATTAACCCATGCACTACTCTATTGGAAGATAGCGTGTACTGGGTCTGTAATTTTAAAAAGACTAGTAAAGTCAATGGCAACTTTACATGTTCTGGGAGACAGTAGTCAGTCCCAGAAAATGGAGTTTAAATTGGGAAGTCTGAAAAAGACAACCCTTTGTCACTACACTAAAGGTGCTGGGTGACACACAGTAAAATGATGATACCTATGGGTGGTTGAGACTCCATAGCCCATGATCAAAACATGTACAACACCCAGCAAAACACATGTAAGAGTGGGAAAAAAACACTCATACTCTTACCAGGTAAAAAGATTAAACCCTAGAAATCCAGCAAGGCTGCTGAGGGACTCAAATGGTAAGGAAAATTAGCCATTCTTGAGAATTCTCCTTAACAAGATCCAGCTCAAGCCTGAGAGGGGCAGGGAGGCCATTCCAGAGCCAGAGGGATGCCCCCACGGAAGAGAGAGATCTACCCCCACTCTCTGCTTGGAAAATGGTCTGACCTTCAGAGAGTTGGAGCTAGAACACCGAAGGGCTCTTGCAGGAAGGTATTTAGGGAAAGAAAGGTGAATGCAGCAGGGTCCCTGGCCCACGAAAGCCTTGTGGATGATGCAGAGGGTCTTGAACTTGATCCTCACAGCAACCGGGAGCCAGTGGAGAGCTTTCAGGGTTGGAGAGAAGCAGTCCCAGGGCTTGAGGTCAAGGGTAGGTCTTGCAGTCCTATTCTGGATTAGTTGTAGGGGGTGAAGGGAGGATTTAGGCAGATTGATATTATATGATATGAAGTGATATGGCATTTATAGCGCGGCTATACACAAGTGTTTCAAGGTGCGACGAGGCAAGGGAGGGGAAACAAAGGGAAGACAGACAACATCCTACTAGGCCAGGTGTCATTCAGATCACGCAAGTGCGTGGGAAGGGGGCAGGGACAGTGCAGCCCATGGGAATAGATAATAACAGTAAGTAAGTAACGGCCAACATGTGGCAAGTGCATGGGTAAGTGCAGACTTCAGGTGTCAAGGGCTGGTGGGGGACTAAAGGGATACAGAACCAGTCCCCAAGTCCGGGGGTTGCCAGGTGGGCAGTGCAGGTGTGTGACGCTGGTGGGGAGGGACCTGGGCCAGAGATCAGAGGGTGTCCAGGTCCAGTGTAGTTCCTGTTACAGCCAGGAGGTCAGCAGAGGAGATGAGCAGAAAAAGCAGAAGCAAAGAGAAAAGTTTTGAGGTGTTTCTGGAACCGGAGATGGTTCTGCTCAAGTTTGAGGGAGGCAGGGAGGCTGTTCCAGAGGGAGGCACCAGCTGAAGAAAGAAATCTACCACCAACTCGTTGCCTGGAGAAGCGACTGACCCTGAGGGAGTTGGAGGCGGATGAGCAAAGAGCTCGAGAAGGAAGATATTTAGGAAGATTGAGGAATTGTTGCAATAGTCCAGCCTAGAGAGGACCAGAGCTCTTGAGACATTGAGTTGCTGGGGGAAGGTGAGGAAAGAGAGAATGCCTTTGAGGTGGTGCAGATGAAAGTGGGCCATTTTTTCAAAGTCTGTGATGTGAGGAGATTAGGACAGAGAGGAGTCTAAAATGATACCAAGGTTTTTTGCCTCACAAAAGGGTTTATTTGTTTGTTTGTTTATTTGTATAGAGTGCAAAACCCTAAGGTATCTAGGCGCTTAACTTAGTTTCAGTGCTTCAGGTTACAGAAAAGGAAGCGTAGAAAGTGAATTACAACATCACAGAAATGTGCAGAAGGTAATATATCATACACAAATTGCAAAAAGAGAAGTACAAGGTGATTACATCCATTGATCCTGACCCCATGTAGCAGGCGGCAGCAGCATACAGATGTGGATGATAAATCAGTGGGCAAATACATGGTGCCTACCCCATGTTGCAGGGCAACAGCACCCACATGCAGAAAGTCCAGCAATAGGCCAATACATGGTGCCAACCCCATCTTACAGGGCGGCAGTGGCACACAAATGCAAAAGGTCCAGCAATAGGCAAATCCATGGAGGATGGCTAGATAGTGGGAGGCAAGGAGGGAGCTGGGGTCCCAATGAGAAGGATCTCAGTCTTACTTGTATCAAGGCAGAGATCCTTAGCTGCACACACCGTGCCTGAATAGCAGTCAGACAGTCAGGAATGAGAGAGGAAGAAGAGGAGGCAGTGGAGGGAAGCTTGAAGGAGAGTTGTGTGTCACCCACATAACACTTGAAATTAGGAGAGAAGGTGGAGATCAAATGGGCTAGTGGGGCAAGGTAGATGTTGAAGAGCCACAGCGGGAGGATAGATCCCTGAGGGATGCCACAGGTGGAGAGTGTCATGGAGGAGAGAAAAGGGCCCAGTTGAACCTGGAATGGTCTGTCAGAGAGGAAGGAGGTAAACCGGCTCCAGTTCCAGGTCCATGATGCCAAGGGTATTACAGAGCCGATTTATAAGGGTGGCATGATTGACCATATCAGAGGCAGCGGAAAGGTCAAGAAGAATGAGAATGGAAGGAGAGTTGGAACTGAGATTTTAGAGCAAGTCTTCACGGGTGTTCAGGAGTGCAATTTCTGTGCCTCTGGCTGCTCTGAAGTCAGACTGGTGGTCGTGGAGACAACCAACAGATTCCGTGTGGTGGATCAGCTGGGAGATGACCAGATTCTCCAAGAGTTTGCCCAGGAAGAGAGTAATGGAGATAGGGTGGTAGTTAGCTGGGCAGGAGGGTTCGGCAGATGACCTTTTGAGGACAGGGTGCACAAGAGAGTGCTTGAGGAGTAGCGGGAAGGAGCCAGTGGCAAAGGAGTGATTGTAGAAATCAGCCAGGGCTGGGACAAGGAAGGTAATGTTGTCCTTGATAGTTCTGGAGGAGCAGGGGAGCACATGATTGGAAGAGACTTTCATAGAGCGGACATGTCTAGAGACCTCAGTCTGTGATATGGGCGAGAAAGAGACGAGTAGGAGGGAAGATGATAGGGGAGGCCAAGGGAGGCCTATTAGCAGGTGAGGGGGAAAGGAGGGGTGTAGAGGAGAGTGAGGACAGGATATGATGAGTTTTGGTTATGAAGTGAGAGGCCAGTGCAGCGCAGAGGGTTGGGGAAGGCAGAGGCGATGTGGAGACTGCAGTAGGATTGATGAGTTCCTTGCAGAATTTGAACAGCTCAGCCATGTTATTAGTGGCCCCAGAGATGCAGGCTTTGATATAGGCCTTCTTCTTTGAGCGGATGGAGAGTCTGTATTGTCTTTGAAGCAGGCGGCAGGCCAGTCTGTCAGAGGATGTGCTCAAGGCCTGCTATTTCCGCTCAGCAGCACTGCCCTTGTGTTTCAGAGAGGCTAGGTCAGAATCATACCAGGTGTTACGCTTGGAGGCAGGCTTCATGCGGATCCTCATGACAGGGGCAAGGATGTCCAGAGTGTTGGAAATGGAGAGGTGAAGGTTAGCAAGGGCTGTGTCAGTGTGAGAGTCAGTGGCCGGAGGGGAATGAGAGTGGAGGCAAAAGCAGCAACTGACACTCGCTTCATCAGTCGAATGATGGAGAGGGAGACTGGCAGTGCAGGCAGATGCTTTCCCGAGGGACCCAAGAGATCCAGGTGAGAGGACAGGAGAGCATGATCAGACCAGGAGAGATGTGTAGTGAGAGGGTTGGAGATCGGGATGTCTGCTGACATGAGAGAATCCAAGGTGTATCGGGCTGAGTGCGTCGGACCTGCGGGAAGAATGGTGAGGGAAAGAGAGTCACAGAGGCTGTGGAAGAGTCCACAGGCCAAATCATGGGAGTCAAGGTGAATGTTGAAGTCTCTGAGGAAAAAAAGTTCGGAGGAGGAGGCAAGAAGAGAAGAGGTCAGGTCAGACCACTCTGAGAGGAAGAGGGAGACGGGACCAGGGGTCCTGTAGATGGTAGCAAGAGTCAGAAAGAGGATTGGAGAGACACCAAACCTGCAAATGAGGCATTCGAGGGAAGAGTAGGATTGAGTGGGTATATTAGTAGCAGGAATCCATTCAGGGAAGATCAGGGCCACTCTTCCCCCAGACCGGTTAGTCCTGTGCTTAGAGAGGATCTTGTAGCCTTCCGGGAAGAGTGTCTCAAAAGTAGTGACAGATTTGCCCGTGAACCAACTCTCAGTGAGAGCGAGGATGTCAAGGTCAAAGTCTTCAAGAAGGTGGCAGATGTCAGAGGAGTGTTCAACGGCTGAGCGAACGTTGAGGGTAGCTATGTGGAGCTGGTTGCCACCTTTGAAGGGTGGCAGAAGGAGGAGTGGCAGAAGAAAGGAGGAAGGTGATGAGAGACGGAAGATGCCTATCAAGAAGGAGTAGGTTGGGCTGAGAGCCCTCAACAATTACAGTGCCATTCTGGTAGACATTAATGATGCCCCTAGAGGATGGGAAATATACCAAGATTACTTCCCATCATGTTCCACCATTAATGGACGACATAGAGAAAGGGGAGAGCACTGAGACCATATGTGGAATCCAAAAGTCCATAGCGGGAATGACAAAGAGGATGCCAGTGATAGTCTGCTTGGAATAAGCATAGACATGGATGTCAGTGATGAGCAGGCCTGGATTGGAGACCAGGAGATATTTCTTGAACATTTTCCTTCCTGTCTTCGAAAGAGAAATAGGATAGGTTATAGAGTAGCAGTTACAGAAGACAGTGGAGATGGAAAGAACCATGGAGGGAGAAAGCAGAGAGATTGAAGCGGGTATAGAGAGGGAAGGAGAACAGCATAATGTACGACAAACTCACCAGGTGGCCTAGCAGGAAGCCAGGCTCAGACGAATTAGGTACACAAGAAAGGAAGTTCAGACTAGTGAAGAGAGTCCTACAGGAGGAGGGCGAGCTTGGTGAAGAGGCCAAGAGACTTGATCCCTTACCAGTCTTCCTTCACCAGCCGCAGGAGTCCTACTATGTGGAGACTAGTCCTGCAGTTGTTTCACTCAGAGCCCATCTGTAAAGCTATAGAGTGCGGCTTGGGCTGGTCCCAAAAGAGGTGGTGGAGCACCTAGAGCTGGGAGCACAGTGCTGAATGGAGGGGAGGGTGTCAAGATTACAGGATGGAGGGAGGAATGCTTAAACTTCAAACACAACAACAAATGTAAAATGCCTAGATTCGAGTTGCCTAGACGGGGGTGGGGGGGCTACATTTCAAAACACAATAGTAAATGCAAAACACCCAGATTCGAGTTTCATATAGGGAAAAAGCCTACATTTCAAAACACAATGGCAAATGCAAAACACAAGGATTCAAGTTTTGTAGATAGAGGGAAGAAAGCCTACATTTCAAAACACAACAGCAAATGAAAAACACCTAGATCTGATTTTCCCAGATAGAGAGAAAAAGCCAAAATTTCAAAACACAACACCAAATGCTAAAAACCCACATTTTAGATTCCTGCATATAGGCCTAACTGCGAGATATGGCAACAAACAACTTTGGGCGACGTGCAGCAGACTACAAGCTTTTTGCTAATAGGAGTAATAAGAGAGGTGGGACAGTTTAATAGGGAGGAGTGATGGCTGTTCCCCCTGCCTGCAGCTTGCTTACCTTGTCAGTCACTGATGGTTGACGGCTGCACTGCAGGCTCCACCTACAAACACTGGCAAACACAATCTGGAGTTGCTACTGCAGGAGCTGCTCTTTGCCTTGGGACACTTGACTGGAGGGGTCTGCATGGGCACGGGGGCTGCACTGGGAGATAGTCCTAAAAAGAATGCTGAGGCAATCAGGGGCGGTAGGCAGGCTGGGAGAAGGCAGGGACACAACTTAATCAATGGTTCCTTGAAGACAGGATAGCAATCCTAGGGAAAGATGGCACGAGAGAGCACAGCAACGTTAAAAGATGAAAACAAATGCTTTTAAAGGTTAACAGAGTCGGCAAGGCCACCAACTCACCTACGAGGTCGCTTGATAGTAAATCAATATATAATTCGATGTTTTTTTTTGTATAATTACTTTGAAGGAATGCTTGTTGGCAAAACAATGGGTTAAGCTGGATGAGGGAATGAGAGGGCAGATGAGATACAGGAAGTTAGGGGAAGAGAATGTGTGATAATGTAAATAATGGTTTGGTGAGAGAGTGAACAGGTGAATAGATGAAGGGTAGATGATGGAGTTGGGTGAGTGAGGGTATGTGTGAATGAGCGATCGGAATGGTGAGTGTATTGATGAGTAGTGAGTGTTGAGATGGTTGCATTGGGATGAACAGGAGTGTGGAAGAATGCATGGGTGAGGAGAGTTGTCAGGTGACAAAGTGAGTGGGTGGAGGAAGGAGTGTGATTGGATGAGAGTAGATGAGAGAGTTAATAGTACCATCATTTCAGTGCAGCACAGGCTGTCACTAGAATAGATAACCCCAGGCATGTATTTCCAAAATAGTGTTAGACAGGTTATTTATTTATTTATTTATTGTGAATCAGTTTACAAATAAACTTTCACATATAAACACGTATAATTATTGTCAAAAAAAACCTTAATTTCAAACAATAAAAATGTAATCTTGAAAAAAAAACATCTTAATAAAAGCTCTTAATAAAACATCTCGATTAGGCAATACATGAAACAGAAATTACTTAGGCAGGTTATGGTAGAAGCTGGCTAGAGAGTTGAATCAGAAGAAAAAAGCGGATAACTACTGCCGGGAGAAAGATGTAAAAAACTGAATTTGATAAAATTACCTCTCAACTCTTTTAACTAATAACTCCTCTAAGGGTGAGCTCTGCCCAACCTTCTGGAGGTTGTCCTCACTCTGCAGTCTCGATATTCTTGACCTAGGTCCTAAACACACCTCCTGAAAACCAGGCCTCCTGAGGGCTCCAAGAAGCTCCTTTAGAGCCATCCAAGTTGTACTCCATGTCACAGATTAGAGACAAGATGCACGATGCCCCTGCAGGTTACCAGGCCTCACCAAACCACCACCTTCTGGCCACTCATACATGCACAAAACAAGCCCTCCATAACCATGCCCCCCCTTTCTCAGCTCCATGTATCCACCAAATGGAGAGTCTTCAGTGTCAAACATGCAAGGTTTCCAACCCGAAATCCTCTATCAACTCCCAGTATTCCCACTGAGAGAGTTTCTGAGGGCCTGGCAAGGCAACCATCAGGAAGAGGCTGGTAGGGGATATTCAGCAGGCCCACGATTAGACCCAGAACAAACCATAAAATCCAGACCTGTGGTCTTCACATTTTCCTGGTTATAAGTCACCACACAGAGCTCTCCCAGCCCTACACAAGCTTCCTGTACAAGACCCAGGGAAATACCATCACACCTTAAGCCTACTCCGGAAAACCTTGATCCTGATATCCACCTTTTTGGACAGAGAGTATCCAAGCTGCTAGGCGTTGGAAGGAATCTTTTTCTAAAGTCAGGTAAGCATTTTCACATTAAAGTATCATGAGATATGCTAGAGCACTCCTTTAACAAATACAGGTTAGCACAGATTAACAAGCAGAATCGAGTCAGATGATAAGTTTAGAAACCCACAGTTCACCTTTTGGCAGCCACCCAACCATGAGCAGTGGCCACAATCAAACGTTTCCTGGCACCTTCCAGGGCTTTCACTCCAGGCATGGATTGAGGATTGTTTCCAGACACCATTCAAGCATACTTCTAGGTCTGCTTTTGGTTCTGCACCATTGGTCTCAGAGGAAGGCAGAAGTCATGGCCATATACGGCAACATATGTTTCATATTCAATCTTGCAGGACATTGTTGGGCCTCTGGCTCAACACTGGTTTTTATAGAGTGGTTTAAGGTAGCGACACCTCTAGGGAACAGCCGGTGGCCTTCCTCTACAAATGCACATGACAATTTGCCACAATTTGCCACAAATCAGTGGAGCCCACATAACCCACCGTGTGAAGGGAAATACACATGACACACAGTACCTTTGGACACCCTAATACCCTAATAGGGGTACATACAGGATTTGTATCACTGGTTAGGCCTTATTTGACAACTACTTCAGGAAATTGTCCAGTAAACCAGTTAAAACCAATGCAGACATTCAATGACAATCCAACAGAGGTGTTGTTTAGGACTTTCGACAACACACAGGGATGGACATAGGTGTCATCACAGGACACTAGCACAGGCTGCAGATCCCATGGCACAGAATAAGCAAGAAAGGTACCAGGAACAGTACCAGATGACCATGGATCTCCAACAGGCTATTCATGAAACTAAGCTTCCCAGATCAACAGCACAGTGGCATAAAGTGACACCAGCAGGTGACCCAACAAAGAGAATGTGGTTACCATGGAAACTCAAAGATGTATACTGGAAAACATGAGCGGCTACCGAGGGTTGTAGTGCAAGGGGCATGCAGCCAAACAACAGCGACAAGTGGCCAGGACTGAAGGACCTCCTTAGGCAAAACATCAGACCCTGTGGGGTTATAAGTATAGTTGTGTCTGAAACAATCTACAGTGAATGTGGGTAACAAGCAAAGCATAACCTCAAACAGTAGATTAGATACACTACCGCATTCTATATGACTTATAAAGTGCAGCTTTTGCCACCAGTGGCCTCTTAGCACCTCTGCTCCCGATATATCATCTACTGGTGTACATGATCCCAGTGATTAGTGCTGGCGGAGCCAAGGCTTAGGAAATGTTCAAAACATTGTTTGGTTTTCAGATACTCTAACTTGCAACAGTTTCGTGTTGCTTGAGCTATATGGTAAGATGGAAGAAAGCTGGTGTGCTTGCTTGCCAGTGTTTGAACCATTATGCCACCAGATGCATGGCTGTGGAAGAAAGGAGGCACCTTGAGCGAGCAAATGTTTTCACCGGTTTCTCAATAAAGATAGATACATTTTTGTGATAGGATAAGCAGGAAACCTATTAAAAAAGGCACATTTTTACTGGAAACCCTTGCAGTATCATTAGGATGGGAGAGGTGTTCAACATTGAAGTGGCTGCATTATCCAGCCTCTGTCCAGTAGCTGGCTGACCAGAAATATTTGATTGCATTGGTGTTCTCGACTATTGGCAGTGCCAAGCTAGTCACAATCTGGTATCTGGGAGAGGGACAGTGGAGAGTATCAATGAAAACCAGGCTCACCACAGGTGAGCCCAATGGGGGCAGCAGCTAAGCAATAGTGGGCAGAACGTTTTTAGATTGGAGCAGTAAATTACCTCTGAAGAGATCTCTGTTTTTGTGGGGTTCAATTTATGAAGATTCCTCGGAAGCCAGCCATCAAGGGCAAGTTCTGCACATGTGTACTTTGGGGGACGAACGCCTCCAACAGAATTTGGATATAATTAGTGTACTTAAAACATTGCAGCACTCGCAGGGTTAAAACCCAATAATTACTTGTACGAACGAGACCGGATTATGGGGCAGTTTACAAAGGGTGTTCGGTTTCTGCAGAATTGCTGTGTCATTTAGTGTAATTTAGTAGGAGGCTGAGTAACAGTCTAATGAGGGCGCAGCTGTTGTGGATTTTTCTCAGGAACACTTGGTATTTTGCTTATATCAATCAAGATGGCAAACGGCTGACCCAGGTGAATGTTGTGCTGCTGCAGACGCATAGGGGACATCATGTTTTTTTTTTAAATCCTTTCTTGTTCCAGAGGTTATTTTAAGGTGACTCTTGCCTGTTTAATGGATCAGACGCCTAGGGTACACAAACGAGAGGAACGCAAATGCAGTTTTAAAGTAACTACAGACCGTGCAGGCTAACCAAAGGTTCAGACTTGAAAAGAGAACCGGGTTTTCTCTTGAGAGAAAATTGTTGAATGAACCCAATAAGGAGGTCCGACAAACTCAGAGGTTGACAATTGGATGTTTTTGTCTAGCTTCTGGAAAAAAGCCAATGGGCAACGTTGGCAAGAATGAAAACATATCTGCTAATCAACTTATACAGTCCAAGATTTGGAGTTTTTGGTGAAGGAAAATTGTTCATTAAGACGAGAAACAGTCTAGGAGATTATATAAAAAAAAATGGAAGCAAACATATTAACTAGATGATGAAAGTCCAGAGCATTTAAAGCCTATGTAAGGACAGAAACGTGCGCATGTCGGGGTTGCCTTGTCTATGTGATGCAGACAAGCTTTGCAACAAACATTGAGTGGTATATTAATGGACTTTTTGATTCAATTTACTATGTTTTTGGGGGGTGTTTTATCATTTTGTTTTTATAACTGATTGATGTGAGGATGTTTTTTGACTTAGTTTCACTTTCCATATGCTGTCTATAAAATAAAAATATATATTTTGGTTTAAAATTTAAAAAATGGAATATATTTATAATGAAAAATTGTTCTTTGTAATATTTTGGAGTCTGAAGGCAAGAGGGACTGATTTTATCTAGACACAGCTTCAGTGTTATGCGTTTAGGGTAACTCTTGCCAACATCTTTTCAAATGTTCCATGTTCCTCCAGTAATCTTGACTGCCAAATTAGCCTTTTGCTCTCGCTGCCATTACCAGCCCCCACTCGAATTCCTGTGGCGTACTTCCGCTCCTTCCTGTGAGTCTTTCTTTCCTTGATTTTGCCCTTTTTCTCTTCATCTCTTTAGACCTCTCTCTGACTCTGTCTGAGTCTTACACCTCTGCAGTGGTGTTCCTGTCGTCTGGCTCAAGTCTTTGCTGGCAGGCGTGTCTATCAAACTGTTTGACATTTGCACCTCAGTCTCTCTTCGATAGTCTTTCACTGCGTAAATGCAAGTGCTGCACTTCCATTCTTTGCATGGACTTCATGCTATGTTCAATCTCCTCACCAGGTGTCCAATACGCTTTCTTATCAGGGGATGGCTGACTCCTCTGACGATATCATTCTTGTGTGTCCTTTTTATTTATAGTTCCAGTTGAGGTACCTCCAGTGCTGGGGTACTGTGCTCTGCGGACTCCTTGTCTCCTCCCTATCCTCATATTTCACACTTGCCTCCCCCCCTACATGGTGTGGGGTGTTCATCCCACCTGTGGGGTAAAAGCTTAGCAGAGACATGTCCTAAAATGTGATGGACAGCCTTAACCTTATTAGGTACCTGACACTGATAAGTTTAGTAAAGGGTTAAAGATAAATGTTGAACGTGAAACGTGTCAAAAACAAACCATCAGGGATGCCACTGGTAACATGTATAGATTATTAGGATAAATGGGTTATAGAGATCATCTGTGTGATGGTTCATAAAGGAAGAGATTGGGGATAGTGCAGGGTCTCGAAAATCCATAAATCCCGAGATTAAGATGGAATGATGTACAGTGTGGAAGCAGCTGCTAGGACTAGTGAAACATGGGCTCCCACACATGGACATTTTGAGATTGCCAAAGCCCCTATTTAGCAATGAATGTGTGCCTCTGTTATATGGAAGCCTGCTTACTGAGTTTTCAGTCGATTGTAGTTTTCAAGCAAGCTCTGCAGCTATCAACCCACTCTAAAAGCCTGAGGGGTTATAATAGATATGAGATAGAACACTAGTTAATGAGGCCAGTAGTATCCACAAGCCGTTTTTTCAAGAGAGGGGTCAACATTGCCTCCTTTATAGGTTTTGGGACAGCCCCCTGAGAAGTGGTCAGATTTAGGATGTGCATTACTTTTGTTGCTAGGCATGAATATTGTGCAGTTTGTTTCCAACAAAGTGGGTAGGCGGGTCCAGAGGATATCCCAAAAAAGCGCTGGTTGAAATGAGCTGAACCCACTGTTGAGAGGGGTTTGAAGTTATGCAAAGTGTAGTCCAAGAACAATGCAGTACAGGATGTACTTAGTGGTACAGTTTGTATAAAATAGAAGCGTGTAAAACCTAGGTTTATTGATAACTGTGTCTTAATCAATGGTATTAAATATACCTGGCCGGTATATTGAGCCTGGTTTTTGGTAGGATGATATATGTTGTGGTTGAATTAAAATGTCATCATTATCATAGGTGTTTTTCAACCCTCATTCATGTAACCCATAATGAGGTAAACTGTTGTAGTTCATAGATTCCCAAATAGAGAATTATCGGCTGATGTTTACATTAGTTTCTTCAAATAAATCTATATATTGCAAGGGAGGACTTTTGAGGGTCCATTATAGCCTGCGAATGGAAGATGTCTGATTAATCTGGAATTTGTCTCATTTGGAAATAAGGTTAACAAGTACATAAATATGTATCTGAGTCATTTTCACTTTATCTATATAAATATATTTCACCTTATGAACACAGAGAGCCTGCAAAACCCGTACCTATCATTTCTTCATTTTCAAAGCTATTGTTGATATACAATATAAAGGGGAAAATACTCAAATAGTGTAATTTAACCCCACATGGCACTATAGAGACTGTGGCATCTACTTTAGGATTGAGAACCTCCAAGATTCTTGGAGCACTGTTACACATTCCTTAGATAGTAGGACACCAGACTAATACACTTGCATGTTCAGATCTGCACATCTGCAACAACACTTTCATGTGGCTATTTTGAAACAAGACTATTTTTGATAGATAATATATTAGAGAGGTTGTATTATAATTGCAAGACTCAAGGTACTGTCTTGATTTTTAAAAGAAATACACACATATTTTTAGCAAAAGACATACTTATTTGCGCAGTGCTCTCTAAGACAGTTTTTAATTGGAAATCTCTCCTACTGATGGGCAGACTTTGTAGTAGAAGGTGTCATAAGGTGACAAGTTCATGAAAAATGACAATACACGTTTAAAAGAAACACGTTTTGTCAAGGGAAGCCTATAGATGAGGACCAAAATATAAAAGGGAGTTATGTAACTCAAATTGCTCAGGATTATCAACCCGAGGCCCAGTCTTTCACCCCCTTTAGCCTGAGGTTTCTTTGGTGCCCTCTGGTACCTGAGAGAAACCTTCCAATTTCTGGGTTACTTGAGAGGTAAGGAGGTTCTCACCCCTGTGTCACTCAATTGACTGTTGCAGATATTAGAGGGATTACTGAAAACTTCTTTCTCTTTAATGTCTGTTGTGGGTTTTAATGGGGCTCCCAAACCCTTCTGTTTCAGGATCCTAATTGTCACTTCCTGGGTCTTTGTGGAGTGGGCTTGCGTGACAAGCAGAGGTACGGAGGAACATCTCTCTGTCCCCTAGGTTTAGTTCCCTGGACCTAGCTGTCTATCCTCGTGAATGTTCATGTCCCAGCCATCCCTCACACCTCTCTGCACTGCAAAGACTCCCTGGTTGGGCCTTGTTCCTCCTCATGCCTCTATCAAATGCCTTGTGCCATGCCGGCCTGCTAGAATCTTTCTAGCTGCTGGTGGGGTTTCTCTCTTCTCTTCCTTCTTCTATCTCTAACCTCCTGTCACTGTGGTACCCCTCCTTTCTTTTCATTCAGCCACCACCTGATGTTTTGGAAAGAGAAAAAGGTTTCAGCCTTAGAGGCGGTTACTGGCGCCCTTGAAATATCTAGAGAAAAACATTATTTTGTGTAAGAAATGAAGCTTTATTTAACATGTGAAAGGCTTTAAAATTCAAAATTACAGACCACCCTTAGGCTCACCAGGGTATGAAAATAAAACAAACAGAAGGATGCCATACATTTTTGAATTTGCCCCTTTTTTTACTCAATAAGTTAAAGAAAAAATCAAAGGAAAAATGTCTAGTTGGTTGAACTGTCTGTTCGACAATCACTGGTTTCCGTTGCTTTTCTTTGAGATTCCAAAAAGTTATATTGGTGTCAAGATCTGCAGATACCTCCCCCTGTGTCTCCTCACGTGAGGTTTCCGATGTGTGAGTCTTGATTGGTTCTCCTGCTCTCCTTTTTCCTTTCTTGTGAAGTTTAGGATCCTCTTCAGTCTTCTCTGGCTTCTTTCCCTTCTTCTTTCTTTCGTAGAGAAAAGGACGCCCTCCACTTGAGGCCACCTTGACTGTGATATATAACCGTCAGGCGGACCCAAGGGAGGTTGCCCCCAAATCCAGGGAAAAAGCCTAAACGGCACAAAAAACCCTGAGGTGTCTTAATGCAGGATCGGTATACAGATTGCTCTGCTTGCCTCCAAAGTAAAGTCCAGTTTCTTGACACAAAAATTCCGTTGGACCAAGGAAGGGCGCATATACCCAGAGCTGGACTGTAAGGTAACTGTGACAGAAGATCCTGAGAAAGGAGTAACAGTTAAACAACACCGGACAGGTAAAGAAGAGAAAACAACTAAGATAACCCCAGAAGGCTAAGAAGAAACTAGTAAGAACAGAGTGGAAACGGAAGGAGGTAGGAGAGGAGTATGCCGGGTAAGCAGAGGCAGAAGCAGGAGACCGAAGAAAGTAAAAGCCAAAGAAGGAAACGGGAAGCACGGGGTACGCGGCTGCAGAAGGCCAAAAGAAAAGGAACAAAAGGCGAAACTGAGGGTAAGGTAGATCTGGTAGGTTCTAGGCGGTCTCAGACAGAGACAAAAACGGCACGAAACAGCACACAGGGAAGGTCCGACACGGACAGACCTAGGAGTTGCAGTGCGTCGGAAAGGGGGCGTGGCTGCCTTATGTACCTGAGCTGGAAAACAGCTAGAGCGCTGCTCCCGATCCCGTGGCGGCTTAATGGAGCCGCCATTTACACCAGAGTTTCCACGGTCGAACCTTGACAGCATGCCCCCTCCTCAGCGGGCCTCCACCACGTTTACCCGGGTGGAGGCAATGAAAACGCCTGAGCAGTCTTGGGGCATGGATATGATTTCTTGGTTCCCTAGTGCGTTCTTCTTCTGGATAACCTTTCCAATGAACCAGATACTGGAGGGTACCATGCCTGTAGTGGGAGTCCACTAATCTTTCCACCTCATACTCCTGTGGTGGCAGGTTCTTATAGGTTATTGGTCAAACTTTCTTGCGCCCATAGGAGTCTGGTTTATATGCCTTCAACAAGGAGGTATGAAAGACCGGGTGTATCCTCTTCAAGCTAGGTGGTAGCTTTAAGCGAACGGCCAAAGGATTGATTTGGGATTCAATGAGGTAAGGCCCTATGTACCGGGCAGTGAATTTCCCAGCTTGTGTCCATCGGGGAAGAAATTTAGTGGACAACCACACCCTTGTGCCTGGAGACCAGTCGGGATTAGGCAGCCTTTTGCTATCTTCCTGCCTCTTGTATTGAGTTCTGCTAGCTTCTAACTTTAATTTGGCATCTCTCTGTAAGCATCGTAGATTTTCTAAATGTTTATCCACAGATGGGACGGTAGTAGTTGGTAATCCGAAGTAGGGAATGTGTCTGGGATGGTATCCATAGGTAAACAGGAAGGGGCTAACCCCAGTCGTGGAATGTCTTGAATTATTATATGCGAACTCCGCCATGGACAGAAATGACGCCCATCTCTCTTGTTCTTCACTACAAAAGCAACAGAGGTACTGCTCTTGGGTGGCGTTTAGTCATTCACCAAGCCCGTTGCTTTGAGGGTGGTAGCCCGAGGAGAGGGCGTGCTTGATGCCCAGGGATTTACACATGGCAGACCAGAATTTTGAGGTAAACTGGGTACCCCTGTCAGATATGATAGTCTGGGGTAAACCATGTAGTCTGGCAACGTCCCTCAGGAAGACTGCAGCGGCTTCAGGAGCAGAAGGAAGACTTGAGAGCGGGGAAAAGTGTGCTAGTTTACTCAGGGAGTCGACTGTGACCATAATTGTGGTGTATCCCATGGAGGGCGGTAGGTCGACTATAAAATCTGTCGAAATCAATTCCCATGGTTGGGACGGTAAAGGTTCTTGTTGTAGAAGACCCAAGGGCTTGGATACGGAGTATTTCTTGGAGGCACATACTGGACAACTAGCCACATACTCTTTGGCATCCTGATGCATAGTAGGCCACCAAAACTGCCTAGACAGCAGGTCTAAAGTAGTGGCACGGCCCTTATGCCCGGCTGATGGAAGATCATGACACCAAGACATTGCTTGTATCTGTAGGTCTTTAGCTGGTAGGTACAACCTTCCTTGGTAGAGGTAGAATGGTCCTCTCTTTTCCAGGTCTGTTTGTAGGAAAAATGGATCTGATGTCCCCTTAGAGGCCTGTTCCACCTTTTGCAAGAAAGAATTAATGACGCCAATGAATCTTTCCCCTGCTAAGATATAGTCTTCCTTCAGAGGAACCTTAACCTTGTCTTCTTCTAGGCTTCGGGATAATGCATCGGCCAATACATTCTCTTTTCCCGGAAGGCAGGAGATCTCAAAATCATATTGAGAAAAAAAATATGCCCAACGGGCATGCCTAAAATTGCGACATTCCATTTGCTGTAATACTCTTAAATTGTGATGGTCCGTTCGCACTAAAAACGGATGGGCCGATCCTTGTAGCAAGTGTCTCCATTCTATGCATGCTTGGCGAATGGCCAGAAGCTCCTTTTCTAAGACAGAATAGTTTATTTCACTTGGAGTGAGTGTCCTTGAGTAGTATGCCACTGGATGATCCACACCGTCCTCCCCTTTCTGCAATAGTATCGCCCCTATCGCTCCCCTGGAGGCATCTGTCTCAACAATAAAAGGTAAGGACTGGTTTGGATGGATCAAAATAGGAGCTGTGGTAAAGGATTTCTTGAGTTGCAGAAATGCTTGATCTGCTGCTTGATTCCATTTGAATCCTTTTCCTTTCTTTAACAACTGAGTGATGGGTAGAACAGTCTCAGAAAAATTCAGGATGAATCTTCTATAGAAGTTGGTGAGACAAAGGAACCATTGGATGTCCTTCACGTTCCTTGGAACGTGCCATTGCAGCACAGCCTTCACCTTCTCTGGATCCATTTGGACCCCTTCCTGGGAGAGGATAAAGCCCAGATACAAAATGGAAGAAACTTCAAAAGCACACTTCTCGGGCTTCACTAACAATTGATTGTCTCTCAATCTTTGGAGCACCTCAGTAACATGTCTTCGGTATTCAGAAGGTGAAGTGGAGAAGACCAGTATATCGTCAAGATATTCCACCACCGACGAATACAGTAGGTCTGAGAATATCTTGTCGACAAAACGTTGGAATATAGCTGGGGCATTGACCAAGCCAAACGGCATCACTCTATACTCAAAGTGTCCTAAAGGAGTGCAGAAGGCCGTTTTCCATTCATCGCCCTCTCGGATTCTCAACAAATGATATGCCCCACGTAAATCTAGCTTTGTGAAGATCTTTGCTCCCTCAACCGCCTCCAGGACTTCCTTTATTAAGGGCATAGGATATCGGTCTCGAATGGTCAGGCTGTTGAGCCCACGATAGTCAATACAAGGCCTAAACTCGGTAGTACCCTTCTTAGGGATGAAAAACTTAGAGGCCCCCGCCGAGGAGTGAGATTCCCGTATCCGCCCGTTCTGCAGATTGGCTTCTAGATACTCCTTGAGTGCCCTTCTTTCAGGGAGAGACATGGGATACATACGGCCAAATGGAACTGAAGCTCCTGGCTTCAAGTCAATGTTGCAGTCTTCAGCCCGATGGGGAGGTAAAGATCGAGGTAGCTTGTCTTCAAAGATGTCTGCATATTGTTGATAGTATGGAGGAATAGACTGTACCACTGAAGTTGAAACAGGAAGTGAAAGACTGACTGCGGAAGAGGAGTGAGCCAGAGGAAGGCAATGCTGCGTACAATAGGAGGAATTGAAGCGGATGTTATTCGCAGTCCAGTCTATCTGAGGATTGTGACGACGTAGGATTCCCAAGATCACCGGAAAATGTGCCGCCCTGATGATATCAAAAGAGAGTTGTTCTTGGTGTTGTAGTCGAGACTTCCTGCCCATACCGGTTTCTTGGGTGATGGGTCCAGAAGACAACAGAGTGCCATCAACCTCTGCTACTGGGATGGGGCTTTCTTTTTGCATAAGAGGGATTCTGTGATCTTGAGCCCAATGAGTGTCTATAAAATTACCTGCGGCTCCGCAGTCTAACATAGCGAGGGTTTCAATCGGCGGGTCAGTTCCGAAGATCAAAGTGATTGTAAAAACCATGAGGCGATGGTCGTCAGGAGGGATATCATGTGGACTCATATTGCAGGGACTCGCCTTCTCTGCCCGGATCCTATCCCTGCTTAGGACCGGGGAGATGTGTTTCCCGACCGCCTAGGTGGGACCTCGGGACAGTTCCGAAGCAGGTGCTTAGATGATCCATAGTACATGCAGAGTCCCTGGTCCTTGAGACGCTTTCGCTCTTCCGGTGTTAAGGGACCTCTGGCAGTTCCAATTTGCATAGATTCTTCAGATTGAGTGTTTCTAGGAGGACTCGTGGCTGGCATTCTGGATGAAAGCGGGATCTTGGTTCTTCGTCTCTCCTGTCTTCTTTCTTGCAGACGATACTCCAACTGGAGGGTAAGCTTGACTAGGTCCCTAAAAGAATCAGGTCAGGCTACTCTCGCTAATTCGTCCTTTAGATCTTCATGTAGCCCGTTGCGAAAGAGGGTTTGTTGGGCTGAGTCCGGCCAGTCTGCTTTGGTAGCCAATCTGCTAAATGCGGAGGCGTAAGTTTGGACATCTTGTGACCCCTGTCGGATATCAAGTAAAGCCTCATAGGCAGAATACTGGATTTCTGCACATCTGAATCTGGTCTTCAGAAGCTGAATAAACTGAGGTAATCATTAATGGCCAGATCATCTTGAGTAATCAAAGGTGTTGCCCAAGCTAAGGCATTTCCCATCAAGTTTGTAACCACAAACCCCACCTTCGCTCGATCAGATTCATAGGCCTTGGGGCGGAAGGTGAAATACACCGTGCAAGCGTCCAGGAACTCCTTCTTGGGATTCCCCACATACTTGCCAAAGGAAAACACTAGGGGGGTAAATATCCACGAGTCTCTTCTCTGGTGGTTATTTGTTGTCTTAGGGTTTGGTTCTCGGTACGTAGATTCTGGACTTCTGCTTGAAGAGCTTGGATGGCGTTGACCATCTCTTGGAATTGTACAAAGGGATGCCATGGGTTTTTGCTGGCGCTGCAAGCTGTCAAGATCTGCAGATACCTCCCCCTGTGTCTCCTCACCTGAGGTTTCCGATGTGTGAGTCTTGATCGGTTCTCCTTCTCTCCTTTTTCCCTTCTTGCGAAGTTTAGGATCCTCTTCAGTGTTCTCTGGCTTCTTTCCCTTCTTCTTTATTTCATAGAGAAAAGAACGCTCTCCACTTGAGGCCAACTTGACTGTGATATATAACCGTCAGGCGGACCCAAGGGAGCTCGCCCCCAAATCCAGGGAAAAAGCCTAAACGGCACAAAAAACCTTGAGGTATCTTATGCGGGATTGGTATACAGATTGCTCTGCTTGCCTCCAAAGTAAAGTCCAGTTTCTTGACACAAAGATTCCGTTGGACAAAGGCAGGGCGCATATACCCAGAGCTGGACTGTAAGGTAACTGTGACAGAAGATCCTGAGAAAGGAGTAACAGTTAAACAACACCGGAAAGGTAAAGAAGAGAAAACAACTAAGATAATCCCAGAAGGCTAAAAAGAAACGAGTAAGAACAGAGTGGAAACGGAAGGAAGTAGGAGGAGGAGTCACGAGAAATGAAGGTGAGCAGAACGGGAAGAACCGACAAGAAAGCAGGTATGCAAGGGAAATAGGTAAGAGTAGATAAGAAGCCGTGCAGGTAAGCAAGGTGAAAGTAGGAAAGGTAGAAAAGGGAGAAAAAGAGAAAAGGTCCTATAGAGAAACAGAGAGGAGTATGCCGGGTAAGCAGAGGCAGAAGCAGGAGACCGTAGAAAGTAAAAGCCAGAGAAGGAAACAGGTAGCACGGGGTACGCGGCTACAGAAGGCCAAAAGAAAAGGAACAAAAGGCGAAACTGAGGGTAAGGTAGATCTGGTAGATTCTAGGCGGTCTCAGACAGAGACAAAAACGGCACCAAAACGCTCAGGGAAGGTCCGACACGGACAGACCTAGGAGTTGCAGCGCGTCGGAAAGGGGGCTTGGCCGCCTTTTGTACCTGAGCTGGAAAACAGCTAGAGCGCTGCTCCCGATCCTGCGGCGGCTTAATGGAGCCGCCATTTACACCAGAGTTTCCACGGTTGAACCGTGACAATTGGCTTTAGTTTCAAATTTCCAGAGTCTCTAGTCCACTCCTAATCATAGCCAAATTTGTGGATTCCAGTTTAGTATTTGCAAAACAGTCAATGAATTCTATGTTTTCATTCAGCTAGTTTGTGTATACCTCTAGCTAATTTGTGAATTCCTTTGATGGGATTCAATTTCCTTTGAAAATTTAAGTTTAATTTCTTGTTGTTGTCCTTGTGTTTTTCAAATTGCGGTCTTTATGTTTTGAAAAGATAGCTGGAGTGAGGCACCTCGACACGTGTTTCCCCGTCTGTATTTATGATGGTTCTTCAGGAGGTTCCTTATTGTTTATATTGATTTAGCGGTAAATTTCCCAATGGTCTTTCGTAAACAGTGATTTTCCCAATGGTCTTAATGTAAATGTTTAGGCAAACACAGACATATCTTGTCCTTGATTCAGAGAGATATAAGTTTTCTGTTTCTGTAAAACAATAAAATGTTTGTTATAGTTCATCTTCCCTTGGTGCTAAAGGATATTATACTGTTATGGTGATATATAACACTTTGCTCTCAAATCATCATTGGTGTGCTCAATTTGTTGCAGCAAGTTTAGATGCAAAATTATTTAGAATGGCAGAGAAACGGAAATGTTAACAGAGTGATTGAATTCATTAGGGTACATTAGGTTTCTGCCGTTTTCCGCCTTTAGACACGTTTATGTACTTTTATTGCTCTTGTCTTTTTCGTTATATTATACCTCCTGATGTTTTACCACTTCCTCCTCTATTTCTCTAATCACTGCATGTTGTCTCCACCTCCTCCTTATTTTCTCCAACCACCTCCTACTGTTAGCCGCTTCTCCTTTCTTTCACCAAGCATCTCCTGTTCTTAATACCTCCTTCTTTCTTTCTGCAGCCACCGCCTGTTGCTAATTCCTCCTCCATCCTTACGCAACCACGTCCTGTTGTTGCTACCATCTCCTTTCTTCTCCCACTTATCTCCTGATTATACCATCTCCTCCTTTCTTAATTTTCTCTCCTTCACAGTGTTTTGCAACCTCCTCTGTGCATGCTTTTTCTCCACCACTTTGATCCTTCTCCAAACTCCCACACCAACAGTGTGAGCCTTTGGACTTTTAAAGGTGTGTGTTCCCCCCACCAAGGTCGACCTTCTTGCAATAGTTTGATTGATTTGGTACAGTTATATAGCGGACTAATACCTTGTGGTCTTGAGGCGTGAGTATAATTATAATTGTTCTTTTATAACGCACTCAATACCACAGATTGGTTTCTAAGCGCAGGGTCGGGATTCTAACCGGTGTTGCGCTGAGTTCTCTTGCTTCCAAGACAAACACATTGCCCCTGTGCTATCCCCCCTCACCAGTAAAGGGGCTGTGATTGGATCCCCCTAACTGGCTCACATGACCTCATTGTGGTTTATGGAGCTGGACCAACCCTTTATCTGGCCTGTCGGCCATTGTGGAACCCATTTCTCCATTCTGACTAATGCAGCATTCTGCTCAGGAAGGCCACAACTCCCTCTTTTCTCCAATATGTGAACCTGATGAAGATAAATGCTTTGATAACCTCTTAAAACTCTTTTGTATTTCTTCTGTAAGAAGTGCAATTTAAATGCAGGGGACAAAAGACATTGGGCCTCATTACGACCCAGGCGGTAAGTTACCGCCTGGGCCGTGACTTTACCACCATGGCGTAAACTATGTTTACGCCATGGTGGTTGGCGGATTTACCGCCCCATTCCAACCTTGGCGGGGCGGTAAATCCCCATTTTCCCATTTACCCTTCCCCATTCCCATTTTGCCCCATAGGGCATAATGGGAGTGGGGAAGGCGTTAATTACGACACCGTAAATTACGGTGGCGTAATTAACTCCATGGTCCCTTAGCGCCATGGATTTTAACACCTAAGCAGGTGTTAAAACCTCCATGGTGCTAAGGGACCTCGTACTCAGGCGGTAAGGGTCGGCGCTGTTTACGGCGCCGTAAACCCCTTACCGCCTGAGTTGTAATGAGGCCCATTAGCATTTACATCTCATTGGGTCCCCTGCATGCAACTTTGCACATTTACAAAACAGAGTGGAAAATAAAAGCAGGCGGTATTCACAGGAATTCATTAGTTTAACAACAGCATAAAAGTACATGCTGGCATTAAACCATATGTACTTTGAAGTCGGAGAAGGCAAGCACACCAGACATGTTAATTCCATTTTGTGCACCTTCTCCAGCCTCAAAGGGCTGCTAACTGCCATAGAGTGTAACACCTTCCTTTTACACCTTAGATTTGCACTCCTGGGTCCTCATTACGAGGTGGGCGGTAAGGGATTACCGGCACCGGTAAGGGCACCAGTGCCAGTAATCCCTTACTGCCCTACTACGAGTTCCCTTTGCGGGTCCTCCCTTAACGCCTAGTTTTACCAGGTGTTAAGGACGGGACGCGCAAAGGGATACCGGGGTCAATAACGGTACCTCAATTTGCAGTACCGTTATTGCCACCTTCCCCCTTCCCATTTAGCCCTATGGGGGCTCAAATGGGAATGGGGAATGGCTCTGGTGAATGGGGAATTACCGGTCCTGCCGACCTCGGAATGGACCGGTAATTGCTCCATCCACCAGACCGGAGTCGGAAGGGTTTTGGAGGCAGCCATAGCGCTAATAGCGCCATGGCTACCTCCAACCTCGTAATGAGGCCCCTGGTCTTCGAAAATGAGCTGCTCTCAATGTAAAAGGAAGGTTTGTGCTTCCTAAAGTTGCAAGTCTGTCTCCTGCAAAGGAAAACTCTGTCAGTATGTAAAGAATTGGCACGTTTTTATCTTTTGCGGGAGCACTGCTGCTGTAAATCTGCAAACTGTCAGCAATGCATCCTACATTGGAACCTAGAGCTTGCGGAGATGATCCCTCTGCCTTGGAAGTGCGACATTCCTTGCAGTAGAATGTCCGTTAATAACAACATTGTGAGTTTCAGAAATATCCATAAAACCATAAACTGGTATCATGTTATTCCATGCAGGAATTCAAGGCGTGGGCAGAATCCCTCTGAACCTTGGAAGTGTGTCATTCTATGTCACAGGATGTTTGCTAACAGTAACAACGTGAGTTTTTAGGGTATCCTGCTTACAAGGCTGTCTCTCAAAGAATCAGCGTGATTGGTTTTCCTCTGAGGGACTTTGGTTCTGGCTACTGCGAGCTTTGGGAGCTCTCACATTGAGAAGGGTGTCTGTAGGACTTTCTGCTGTGACCGCCCACACCATGCCATGGTACCAAGGCAGGGTGACCAGGGGATCGTCCACATACTGCCACAGGAATATTCTCCTCTAGCTTGAGGAGGTACATGGTCCCCAATTCACCAACCACCTTGATGGTCCCCAGAGGTAGGCAAGGGTCTTTGCCACAAATATTTAATTGTTTGGTGACATTTATGTTTTAAAAAGGGTCAAAAGAAAACCAATAGTAGATTGCCCAGTTATATGCTGAACAGATTTTGAGTGGGCAAACAACTAGAACCTATATTTAAAAAACACTTTCCGTCAGTGTGTATTCAATTACTAAACACAGCTCAACCAAGCAAGCATTCTCCTGTTGATTTCAAACAATCATTTTAACCCCACAAAAAAACAAATCAGTAAATGGTATAATTACTACAGCTTTAATATGATAAATACAACATACTTAAAACCCCCACAAAATATATCAAAGCCACATAAACCAATCAAACAGAATGAAGCATTTATACATAATCACACTCACAAAAGGTCAATACACATCTGGTCAATTTCGATTCCTAATGCAAAAAGATCTATCTCGACAGGTTCAGTCTCCTATGTTAATAATGGATCTTCCTCAGAGGAATATAGACATTGGCAGTGAAGATAAAGTGTCAGCCAAAGTCAGGGTGGTGGTAGAAAAAGGGAATGTATGACTTTTCTAATAGACACTATATATGTAATTACTCTCACTCACTTCAACAATTTAGGTCATGTCTATGCACACCATTCATGACTTTTACATCCCATGTTGCCTCATAAGTAAGCAACGGCCTATTTGGGACATAAACAAGATGTTAATTAATGTTGCATGGGTCATTGAAAACATTATAAATGGTGGATTTTTCGGGCCTTGAGAAAAAAATGTCATATGTAACTCTAAGAAATTCTCAGCTGAATGAGGGATAGTGTCCCTCTTCTTCATTTCAGTGTTGGAAGGATGATGATGTGTATTCTGCGTACAAAAAATAAATGCTATTGGTCTAATTAGATATTGCTAAAATATGTCTGGCCTAGGATTCTATTATCTTACAATGTCTTTACCTATCAAAATCGCTGGTGATCTCCCCTTTGTGATCTAATTTGACAACTTAGTTGATATAAAGTCAGCACATCATATAAGCACGTTGTTGTAACTCTTTTCTAAGTACCAACTAGACCGCCAATCTCAATTAATGCTCAAAAGGAAACAGGAAGAGTCCTCTTGTTGCAAATGTTCCAGAAGTCGGGATGGAGGGGCCTGGTTCATGGAAGTGTTTTATAATGGCGCAATCCCATTGGAAAACGTTCCATGAATCAGGCCATGTGTCTCAATTCATGAGTAACTAGCACAACAAGGGAACTAGACAGTTAACGTCCGTAAACAAAGGCTTACCCAAGAAGTTGTGGGTGATAAAGCTTAGAGAGGGACTGTTGCATACTATTGCATTTCCAGATTTTTAACACAGTAAAGACCCAGGATAATCTCATGTAACAATAGGTTCTTCATGAACCAAATCTAGATGTTGTTTAGGATCTGTATTGCTTCATTCTGTGCTAAACAGGTGTATGGAGATTCAATACATTTCATCAAAGGGGATGCCTTCAACCATATTAATGATGCGTACAGTATCTTCATCACAGTTTGCTTTGGAACAACGATTAATCTTTAAAACCAAATCACATGAAAATGGAATGAATGAGGGTACTATCATTACAACATGTGTTGATTATAAGGCAACGTCACAATATGTATATGCTATTTAACACGCTGATTATATTTGCAAATTTGCATAACCAACGTTACTTGTACTTTGCCTTTGGTAATTGGTGTTTTAAAAAAAAAAACATGAAAAATACATTACAGTCATCACCTACTTCCAAGTAGCCTCGTCTTCCTGACCAAAGTATGTTACATCATACTGTCTTGGGTATTGACTGTGTTAAAAAACGACAGAGTGCAAAATGGAAGTGGAAAAGCGGGGCGTAATGCCTTTGTGCTTTTATTTTGTGCTTTAGTTCAATTTTGTGCCAAGGGGTATGAGGCTCGCACATCAGATCCTATCCCTGCCTTGCTTTCCACCTCTGTCTTGGAAGAGCACAGCGTTTTACCCCTAGATGAGATTTTCATGCAGGTGTAAAACCAATGGAATCCGCCACGCATTTTCACCTGCTAATAAGCAGGCGGCTTCCATAGCAATCCTTTTATAAATAATACCTGCAAAGTGTAATTTGCAGGCGGTGTTTACTTTTTCGCAGAACTGTGCATTAAATAAAGAGTAAAGGCGATTTTGCCTTGCTAAAGCACTATTCACTATTACCATTCTCCTTGCAATTTTTTTTAGGATTGCATGCAGAGGACCCAACGTTGGTGGTGTCCTGTTTGCAATTACGTTTTTTTCCAAAATGACTCAGTAAATGCCGCCAGCAAAGTGTTATTTGCAGGCGGTGTTTACTTTTTTTGCAAAGCGCAGAGTAGCCCTGATGAGTAAAGGTGATTTTGCCTTGTTTTACTCTTCAGTATTGCACTATTCTTTGCAAATGTTTAAAATTGAATTTAGGGGAGTCCAACACAATAAGCACAGGAGTTCGCTAACGCTAGTAGACCTCTGCATGCAATTAGCATTTCATTTTAAATCACCACCTTGATGTCAGGTGCACATCGACCACCTTGATGGAAATTGGTGCACTCCACGCGCATAGGTGAAGGGCTGGTGCCAACCCTCTACACACATAGATGCAGAGTGAGAATCATATATGGCCCATCAAAAGTAATGCCGTTGTTACATTTGCGCACCCCTGTTTAAAGTGAGGCAGGCAAATAAGGCAAGAGGAAACATCCTTGTCTGGCCGGTGCTTTCGTTTGGACATGGCAGAGTCAGGACAGGCAAGGGGTAGGGGAAACAGCTGGAGAGGAAGTGCATCCGGGGCAGGACTCCTTTGTGAACACATGGTGCATTCCAGGATGTACATTTCACTCCTGTGGCACTCACGAAATGTGCATATATATTTTTTTTTAATAAATTTCTTTATTGGTTTTGAACAATAACAAGACAACAAAAACAAAACATACAATCTGACTTGACACAGCATCACTGGCGCGTTAGTATGTTTCTCGGAGCCTGCGTACTTCCGCAGCTTCGGGGTTCTCAGGCGACCGTACCCTTCATGTCCATCACCTTTGTTGGGTCTACCGCAGAGTTCTTTACAGAGGTGTCTCGCCACGGAGCTTGTGCCGGGTAACCTCATTCTTACTCGTTAGTCTGCCGTCCCCATGGGGTCCTCACTGTCTCTCTCTTCTCTCGTGTCGAATAGGTCCTGCATCAAGGAGTTCCATGCGGTCAACTTGTGTACTGTTTCCCCTTCCCCTCTTTTCACCGCTCTTATCCACACCGCAGTCTCTGTCTGTGCCCACTTTTGGAGATCTGACCACCATGATCTATGTTCGGGCCCTCCCTTGACTTCCATGATATTGCTATTCTTCTTTTAGCCAATATGCATATTAAGTCCTTCATTTTTGCTTGGTGCGATTCATGTCTGCTTCCTCTTGGGAAGAGGCCCAGTAGGTATCTCTCTGGATGCTCTGCTTGTAGTTGGAGTCCGCCTTGTGCTATCTTGGTTCTGATTCTGTCCCAGAAGGTCTGTATCACTGGGCATGTCCAGAACATGTGGAGCACGTCGGCGTCCTCAGCCAGGCAGCGTGGGCACCTGTTTTGATTTTCCGTCCACATCTTGTGCATCCTCTTGGGTATTTTTTTGGGTATCTTTGCGCCCTGGCCCATTCTTGATCGCTAAATGGCCTCTGGAGTTCCTCCTCCCAACGTCGCCTCGTGTTTGATCCTTGCGGGTCTACTGTTTTTAACAATTGTTCATATAACCTGGAGGTTGTGTGGGTTCCCTCTGAAATGTCATACCATACGTCTAACTCTGTCATCTCCTCCTCCGGGTCTATCCATTCTGGCCATCTTTTTTTGATACAAAATGTGCATATTTGCGCTTAGACAGAAAATATGCATTTGTGGATGCGGTCTCATTTGTGTGCATCTAACCACTTAGACAATGTGCATATTATTCTCGTTTGAATCAAGCAACTGTTGTGTTGTTGGGTTGTCTATGGTGACCTCCTGCTGACCTTTCCATGGTAACGTGTCCGGCGAGCTAATGGGTTGGCATGATTTGGCTAGTAGCAGCAGAAGGAGCGTGCAGGATTGCTTTGCTGCTCGGTGGAGCCTGGCCGCTGTGGGTGGGTTAAGCTTGCATGTGCCTTTGGTGCATAGTCCTTTGGACTATGGCCTGCCGGTACTCCACGGTGGATACACATTTTGTGTGTCTTCACTTCAAGGGTTGCTAAATGTGGTGACCCATGTTACCGGCCACTCATGGGTTAACCTGTTTAGCCCCCGCCGTTGGAGAGGCGGAGTTGATGACGTGGAGTTGGGGAATGAGGGGAGTTCTGGGTAAGGCGCGAGAAGCGCCGGTTACAGTTATGTAAAGGGGAAGAATAAAGATGTTCCACTAAACCTCTCCGTGTGCGCGTCCTCCTTTCAGGCCTAGTCAAAGGTAACACTGGCGACGAGGGCAGTCCATGCACACAGCGGAGTCCTCCTTCGGCAATCCGCCACACTCACGCTCGGATGTCGGATGATCCGCCGAGTCTCCTCCTCCTCCTCCAGTGCGAGTCACGGCAATCCGCCGCATACGCTCGGGCGTCGCCATACACGCCGAGCTCTCTCCTCCTCCTTCGTCAAGCCTGGCACGGCGTTCCAGACGGCAGCATCAGCGCTAGATAGAGCGCTTTTGTTCTTGGCAGTATGCCAGGCCCTCTCAGGCGACTCTCTCCTCCTCCATTGTCACACCTGTTACGGTGTTCCAGACGGCAGTGTGAACGCTAGGAAGTGCGCATTTTGTTCCCGGCAGTCCGCCAGGCCCTCTCAGGCGACGTGTGCCGGTGATCCCACCCGCGCCCTCCAGCTACACGCACCAGTTTTTTTTCCTCCTCCCACGCACAGTACGCGCCGCAGGAGTCACCCAAAGCCAAGTGGAAACCTCCTCCTCACGGCACCTGGGGTTCATTGGCCGATTCCTGTCACCGGACTCTCAGGTGGATGCAAGTGCACACTTACCTGCCTACTGAGGCCTACACCACCTGACACGACAGTGTGTGCGCACGTCCGCGCCGCGGCCACCGCTCCAGGCCAGCAAGCTGAAGCAGCAAATCACTGCATCCACGTGTTAATAGCTCAATCACAGCAAATCATTGCATCCACGTGCTGGTAGCACACCCACGGACCCTCACCGTCCAGCGACATGAGCAACCCTGGGTCCAATCCTGGGTTCCCCCAACCAGCCAGCGCGGCAAAATCAATACAGCTGCGGTTACCCCCGCCATTCACCATGACGCCCCAAGCAACCAAGGGGCCGAGATGGACTGACTGGATGGAAGATTTCCAGCACTTTGTGAGAGGGTCTGGTGACGGCGACTCCCCTAACATCAGGGACATCTTCATCAATTTGGTGGGGTGGGGAGATAAAGACTGTTGTGAAAACGATTCCCGCAGCTGAACAAAACACCTTCAAAAACCTGATTGCTGCCCTAGAAAAACTTCTCATCATTGAAGTCAACCCCGACTACGAGAGATATCTGTTCAACCAATGCACCCAATTGCCACAAGAGACAGTCGACAAATTCATAACCCGCCTAAGAGTGAAGGGAGCAAACTGCCAGTTCGACGCATTCTCTCTAGAAAAAGCGATACGGCTGAGGGTCATAGAGGGCTGTCTCTCCCCCGCACTCAAAAAACAGCTATGCTTCATGGAGTCGATTAAAAAGTCGATACAGAGAGCCAGAGTCGAGGCAGTCAATCCGCACCAGGCACTGTGCCGACTTTTTAGAGACTATAGAAACACACCCCACGAAGCTACGAATAAGACGCCCGCCGAGCTAATGCTCCGCTACGAGGTGCGAACCCGCATCCCACGCAACCCGTCAAGCGAAGAGCCGCCTGACATGGACATACTCCAAAGGGATGCAGAAGCTAAAGAGAGAGCAAGACGAGACACTGACGCTCGGCGCCGAGCAATGACAAAAGATTTTCACATAGGAGATGAAGTTCTCGTTCAACAGCCAACGACCAGGAAGACAGATCCGCGGTTTGCCCCAAGCACCATGAGGGTAACCGCAGTGAAAGGTACGATGGTGACAGCCGAAGATCAGAACAGAGCCGTCACCAGGAACTGTCAACAATTCAGACACTATGTCAAGCGAGAAGGAGCGGAGCTACCTCAGAGACCAGTTATCCCAGAACCGCAAGCGCCGCAAGACGACCTGTGGACCCCTCCGGTAGGAGATCCTGGAGGGACAAGTCATGAAGCAGAACTCAGGAAATGTTAGGGCCAGTTGCCCAAGATGAGAGAACACGGCGAGCCATCAAGAAACCGATGAGGCTCGTTGAAGAGTGTTGAGTTGGTGTTTGGACATATTTGTTTGAGGGTGTTGTTACCGGCCACTCATGGGTCAAAGGTAACAACCCACATCAGCTTGTGTCTGCCAGGGCTGTGCTTTGTGGTGGTTTTGGTCATTGCGTTCAGTGTAGAGTGTTAAGCGGTGTTGTGGGATGTGATGTCCTTTTAGGGGAGGTGGAGGGCCGGGGCGGGGGGGGGCTGAAAAATGTCTGCAGGGTGCAGTTTTTCATGAAACAGCTCTAAGTTATCTTGTTTAGCAGCTGATTGGGAGCTACGTTCCTTTCCCAGCACGTGCGATTGCACAGCGCATCTCTTTCGTCCTCCTGCGAGTTGGCAACACAGCTTCGCTAGACTGTGCTTCGCTCGTAGTTTGCCGTCGTCTTGATCCAAAGAGTCATTAGGGTAAATAGGTTCCTGTCATACTTTTTTGTGACTGGAGACACTACATTTTTTTTTTTACCGCATGTGCTTTTCAGTTTCCCGTCTTTGTGAGGGATGCGCACCACCCAAGGATTATTATGCTGTACATTTCCCGCCCGAAGAATGGAATCCATTGCACTGTCTTCTCCCATTTCAAACATGTGAGTTAATTTCGCATCCTTTCTGAGACGGCGGTGGCAGAACCCGCAGTTATCCCGGTGACTCTATGTGTGGGCATGTTCTCGGATCACAGATGACGTGTGGCTTTTCTCTGCATGCCTCATCTCAGAAGAGATGGTAATGTAGATTACCCCTGCTATCTGCGCAGGGAGTATTAATTCTATTAAAGACTAAGGAGGCGAGCATTATGCTTCATCTTCATTTATTTCTACTCTTCAGCAGTTCAACAAACATATATAAAACCATGAAAAGTGCACACAAACTTTTCCATTTTCTTTTTTTTTAACTACAACCCCCATGAGTCTCTGTAGTCCATGCTCTTTCCACCAGTCATGACCCACTTCCTGTGCTTAGACTCCTCCTCTGCTTTTACTCGCTCTGATATTCACTCCTGTCCATTAACTGATCCTCGTCAATGGTGCGAAGACTCTTCTGAACTTTAAACTCAACTGCCGGTGCACTCCCGACCTCCTGATATTCTTCTCTATGACCCTGTCTTCAGTTATTCTTCTGCTCTTCCCCTATGAAAACATGATAGGAAAATCTTAGGGTGGTGCGTATGTACTGTACTCTCACATATAAATGCATCAACATTTTATACAGTACATCATTCGGGCGGGAATTTAATGCTCGCCTCCTTAGTTTTTAATAGAATTAATACCCCCTGCGCAGATAGCAGGGGTAATCTACATTCTATGACAAGACTGGAGGCGAGCATTATGCTTGTTCAAAGCTTCCCCAAGACCGTACTAGCCAAACTCTCTGCTGGCTTAAAGTAAAACTCTTTAAATGTACGATCGCTCGCCCAATCTGCTGCCAGCATGATTTCACTCAAGGGCACTCCTGCTCTCGCGGCTGACGAAGCCATTGCCCCCCTCACTGAATGAGCTCCATACGTGTCCACATTCACCCCTGCTGCGCGCATGACCTCTTTGACCCATCTGGCTATGGTAGCTGATGCTACAGCGTGATAAGGTTTCCTACGCGCTATTAACAACTGAGTAGTGCTAGCTGCTCTATTCTCTGCTGTTCTGATCTCGTATTCTTTAATACACCGTGCTACGCACCATTTCGAATTGTCTGGAAAATAAGGGTAATGGACTGTGAGGGTGCCTGTCTTAGTCTTCCTGACTATGGAGAAGGTAACTCCTTCCGGTCTGAAGACCCGTCTATTAATCTCTAGAGCCTTAACGTCTGACACTCGTTTACAAGAGATCAGACACAATAGCATAGCCAATTTACCTGATAGCTGTTTGAGAGAAAGGTATCTATCTGTTGGCCAGTCTGATAGTAATCGTAACACTGTCGCCACGTCCCATGTTGTACTATACTTGGGCCCCGGTGGCACTCTGAATCTCGCTCCTCTGATGAGCCTCGCTACCGCGGGATGCTCCCCTGCCGGTACCCCTTCAATTGGCGTATGTTCCGCCGATATAGCTGACCTGTATACTCCTATTATACGGAAAGCTCTTCCGTTCTGCAATAGGTTCGCTAGAAAATTTAGTATTTCCACTACAGGTGCTGAAACGGGAAGAACACTTCTGTTCTTGCACCAGCTTGTCCATTTTGCCCAAGCTGCGTCGTAGCTCCTCCTAGTGGAAGGAGCCCAGGATTCAGCGATAAGCTGCGCAGCCTGCTCCGAAATTCCTGGCAGAGCCCAACGTCTCCTGATATCCTGCACACGACTAACGGGAGTGTCCCTCTCACTCTCAGAGGATGATACGACCCAGCTGGGTCCGTGAGCAGTCGCTCTCCGTCGGGAAGGACTCTGGGTACGTCTGCGGCTAGCTCCATTAACGTTGGGAACCACACTTGAGACTTCCACAAGGGTGCTACTAATACCAGTTCTGCCCTCTCCCTCCGACACTTCGCTAGAACTCTGCTCAGCATCGCGAAGGGGGGAAAAGCGTAATGCGGACCTCCTGTCCACTCCTGCAGAAAAGCATCCGTCCCTAGAGCTCCCGGATCCAGCCTCCAGCTGTAATAGAAACTCCTCTGAGCGTTGAGCCGGGATGCGAAAAGGTCCGTATGCAATGGCCCTACCTCATGTCCAGCTTCAGAAAAACTGCTGGGTCCAGTCTCCAATCGCTGGAGTCTGTCAGGTAACGAGAGTTCCAATCCGCTACTACGTTCAGTAAGACCGGGAGATACTCTGCTGTCACTGATGTTTCTGACTGTAGGCAAAAGTGTCAGAAGTCCTTCGCTAACTCCGCCAGCATCTTGGACCTCGTGCCGCCTAAGTGGTTTATATACCTCACTGCCGAGATGTTGTCCATCTTCAGCAGCACACAAGACTTCACTCTTCCTCTTGTGAAGGCCTTAATCGCGAAAGATCCTGCCAGGAGCTCCAGACAGTTTATGTGAAGCTTGAGCTCCTCTTCGCTCCACTTGCCTCCGGTCTGTAGGTTCCCGCATCTGGCTCCCCAGCCCTGCCGGCTGGCGTCTGATTCTATAATCAGATCCGGCTTGTCTCCGAATATGGCACGCCCATTCCAGGCGTCCATATTCTTTAACCACCACTCTAGTTCTGTAATGGAGTCTTGATCTAGAGGTACCTGTTGGTGATACTTCAGACCCTGTTGTAGATGTTTTATCTTCAACCTCTGTAGTGCTCGGTAGTGTAGAGGTCCAGGGAATATGGCCTGAATAGATGCTGCTAATAGCCCAACTATCCTCGCCAATGTCCTGAGGGATATTAGTCTCCTCTCTAGGCATACTCTGATCTCCCTCTTTATATCTGTCATCTTCCGAGCTGGCAGCTCCAGAGTCGCTTTCTTTGTGTCTAGCACAAACCCTAGAAAGTCTAGCCTCTGCGCTGGTATGGTATCTGATTTCTCTATGTTCACCAGAAATCCTAGCAATATCAGAAGGTCTTGTACCCATCTCGTTTGGTATATTAGCACCTCCCGATTTTCTGCTAGCAGCAGTAGGTCGTCTAGATAGATGATCAGTCTGACGCCCTTTTCTCTGATCGCTGCTGCTACAGGTTTCATTAGCTTTGCAAATGCCCAGGGTGCCGAAGCAAGACCGAATGGCATTGTCTTGAATTGCCAGAACTGCTTGTGCCAGCGGAAAGCTAGGTAAGGTCTGTACTCCTCGAGTACCGGGACCGTGAGATACGCATCCTTCATATCTAAACGCGTCAGCCAGTCTCCTTCTCTTAGGGAGTCTCTGAGCTGATGTATGCCCTCCATCTTGAAGTGGCGGTATATGATCCATCCGTTCAGCTCTTTGAGATTTATAACTGGGCGCACCTTTTCTTTCCTGTGCACCAGGAACATATTGCTCACGAATTTGGGCGCCGTCGCGCATCTCTCTATCGCCTGCTTGAGTGCTAGCTGCGCGATCTCGCTGTCTAGCCATGCTTGTTCCGCTTGCGCCAGTCTCTGGCCCTGTGGCCTGTACCGCTGAATTGGGGTTTCTATAAAATCTAGCTGCAGTCCTCTGACGGTCTGCAATATCCAGGAATCGCTTGAAATTTCGCGCCAACTTTTTAAAAACATGCGCGTCCTCCCACATATTGGAGGATACTGAATCGCTCTCACCTGGCGTAAATCCTTGGCCTCGGCCTGATCCCCTGGATCTGCGACCTCTCGGAAATCTTCCTCTGGACGGGAAGAATGTATCCTGGCTCTTGTTCTCCCAGTATTGTGCTCTGGGGTTATGGGGTCTTCTCCCTCCTTGGCTGCGACCGGCTGCACGACCCCGAACGCGGCCGGTCCCTCCAAAAACTCTACTCGGGAAAATTTTGCGGATCGATGCCTGGGCTTTCTCTAGGGAGGCGTATGTTCCGACGAACCGGCCCATCTCCTTCCCAAAGGTCTCTCCGAATAGAAGGCCCTGGGCCCCTTCTCCCGCTTCATACGTTGATGGATCGCTGAGCTTCGAATCTATCTTGAGTAATAGACCCTTCCTTCTCTCTGAGGCGATGGCACAATTTGAATTTCTGAGCAGACAGACCGCTCTCTGCGCCCATCCAGCGAGAGCCTCCGGGTCCACTGCTTCACCTGTGTCCTTGGACCTCTCTGCGAGGTCCATGATTTTCGCCAGTGGCCCTGTCAGGACTAATACTTTCTCCTGGCAGCTTTTCCAGGACCTATCGATACCCTTGCGGGGATCCTTATTCGTTTTTGACACGAAGGTCAGCATCTTCGGGTCGAGCTCGGGGGCCTCTGCTACTTTGCCAGGGAGATCTGGTCGTGGACACTCTGCACGCAGCCGTTGTCTCACTTCCTTGTCCAATGGCTTGCGCAGTCTAGCCGCCATATACTGAGCTACTCGGGGGGATGGCTGCCACTCGGTGGACCTTGGATTCCGAATGCTGTCCGGGTCAAACATATCATCTTGAGCATCAATAAGGTGTTTTTCTTTCCGAGCTCCCTTGCCCCCACTGGGCTTGACCCAGTCCTCCTCGGTCTCCTCGTCTCCTTGCGAGGTCTGATTATCTCCCTGCTCATCTTCCGAGCCTGGGTCTTCTCCTGCATTGTCCTCCCCTGGAGAGGGGGTCACAAGGTCTGGCACCGCCTGGCGTCGCAGATATGCCTCTTTCAGCTTTGCGAACGCATCAGGCACCTCTGGGGCCTCATCTTCTGCCCCGTCCCAAGAGCCCCGGGGGTCGACAGAGGCTTTCCTCTTGAGGGCTAACTTACTCCCCTTGTGTCCCTCTATCAAGGGATCTGTGGGCGTGCGCTTCCGGTCTGTGGTGCTGTCATCAGGCCGTGAAAGCATAGCTTCCAGCGTCTCTAGCCTTTCTTGAAGGGGCCTAACGCCCTCCGCCACTGCATCAATAAGGGAGCTCCCCAGCACTTTCTTGAAGCTGGCAGCGAGGTCCTGCTACTGCTCCTCCTCACTCCACTCAAATTCTGACATTTTGAAACTGTGCTGTGTGCCAAATTACCTGAATCAGGTGTTTTAGCACGCTCACTGCTCCCTCCTGATGGTATAGAGACAGTAGAATCACCTACTTGTATTCTCTTATACTTTAATCTCTTTTTTTTTTTTCTTTTTTTTTTCCACTTTCTCAGTGGCTGCACCTTGTTTGTCCACAGCTTCGTGGCTCCTGAGAGTTACTCTCTCCTCAGTTGCGCCGATCTTCTGCTAGAAGCAGTATCAGAGTCTGCAGTCTGTTATCCTTAGCTATACAAATCACGTGGGCTGCCGTGTGTTGTGCACTTCCTAAACACGGTGCTCCCGATCGATCCGATCGCTAAGGTCTGGGCGCTTCCCTTGTTCAGGGGAATCGTATTAAATCATGCGGCGTCTTAAACGCTGTGTCGGCGTGTAATCCGAAGCCGTCGCAGAATACAATGCGCGACACGTCCTCGGAAGGCTCCTCCCACCCGTGGGTGGGGGCTAATCTGGGAGCGTCGCTCACTGCGCTCCTCTCGCGGTAGCTCCGCCCACCCGCGGGTGGGGGCTACCACTGCGAGTGACACGGGGCCGCCAGCCTCGCGAACCGGCTTCTACAGCCCGCAACTCGCCTAATATGAATCCGCTGTTACGGCTGCACACGTGTACGCGAGCGCACGTCGAAATAAAATCGCCTAAGCGTGCTGTAAATATTAAAATTACATTTTTTTTTTTTTTTTTTTGGTTTTTTAAAACAATCTCCTCCTACACACACCCGCTGTGCCTTAACTCGTTTGATAATAATCTCCCACTCAAAAACAGACAACTCAACCCTGTCATACGGAGAGTGGAGAAAAGGTACTTATCTGCTTGAAGAGCAGTAAAAGAAGAGGAGGAGTCTAAGCACTGGAAGTGGGTCATGACTGGTGGAAAGAGCATGGACTACAGAGACTCATGGGGGTTGTAGTTAAAATAAAAAAAATAAATGGAAAAGTTTGTGTGCACTTTTCATGGTTTTTATATATGTTTGTTGAACTGCTGAAGAGTAGAAATAAATGAAGATGAAGCATAATGCTCGCCTCCAGTCTTGTCATAGAATAAGAGGCAAACACCTGTCCGATTTGGATCCCCTTGCTGCACGAGCCGAGCCAGACAGCAAGCGACCAAAAACACGATAACATTCCGAAAAACAAGTTTAATCCAAAGCCACACCAACAAAAACAAAATGAAACAAACACAAAACGAAGGGTCTCATTACATGGTTGCTGTAATACCTGTGGTAATACTGCCAACCCCAATGACCATCAATGCATGCAATTAAAGCAATTTCCCACAGTATTTAGGATCTTGGATTTTCCCCATTTCTGAGTCCCTTTGGCCTCAATTGGGGACATGATTTATTATCACACTGGGCAACGTCGACCAATGGAAGTCAAGGTAATACCTGCACTTACAATCTGGGATTGTTTGTTATGTGGTTTGCACAGCCTACAATAATAAAACAGGTAGTATCCCAAAGTACTGTCTGTTTTACAATGACCATACATCTCATAATAAGGCCGAAACACATGAACCACAGGTAAACAGCACGTGGATTCTGTTGTACCTTTGACCCAGTTGAAAATCCAAAGGGAAATGGACACATTTGTGATGCAGAAACCTTTTCTAGACGTCTGTTGTGCTTATTTGGTTCAGAGGTTACACTTTGCAAGAGTACTTATTTTAACATTCAGGAAATTATTTGATATAACACACCATAAAAGCTGGCTCGAAGTTATGTACCTTTAATCTTTATCCTATTTCATTCATGCTTTGTATTTATGTTTTACATTTTTACATTTTTTAGAGAGGACGCCAGAATACCAATTGCTTTTAGGTTCAACGTTTACATAAAAAAGAGCAAGATGCAACACAATGGAAACAAACAGTGGCTGAAGCAGCAGCTGCAGACATTAGAATGAGTTCATTGCCAAAGGCCAAAACATTCCAAAAATAAATAGCAAACACAAATGAGAATTGGGAGCCAGATTTGGAGGACAAGGTGAGGGGTTAAGTGTAAAGTAAGCAAAAGCAAGCAAGATGACACAGACACAGAAAACGGGCACACAAATGATGAAAGCTCGGCTACTAAGCTTCCTCCTGGCTGATTTTCGACCTCTCACACTCGCGTTGGGTTTAGCTAGTTTATGGCCTCAGAATCTGTCCTTCCTAGTTATAGTCCTAACTGTTTCAGGCAGAATTTGCATCCAGGAGACAGGAAGCCTAATTGCCCGGGAAAAAAAGGCTTCATGGCTACATTCTACTGTTTAAGGAATTCTATTTTAATTGGATCAAAACCTTCTTAATGGAATAGTCTTCCTGTCTACTAGCCAATGGTCTTGGATGCATTGGGAACATTTTGGGTGCATAGCGTTCTGCTGAGCAGCAATTCCACGCATACAAGAATCTAGAGAAACAGACTGGGGGATGTTCCAAATCAATTTCGTATGAGAGTAGATCAGAAACTTGTCAGAGGAGGTGTTGGTTTGAAAACAATTGCAGAACGGTCAATCACTCATGGTGTTTCAGCTAAAAGACATAATTAGACATTTAGATAACATCAGAGATGTACAATTTATGTATAAAGGCTGGCCACTGTTTAAAAGGGAGTATATTAAGAGCACCTGGGTAACCCTGCATTGGACAGCACTGGAAAAGGATGCATGACAATTTTAGAAACTTTTTGCAAATGGATCTCTTGATGAGAAAGCATTTCCGTCAGAAACTGGAACAGCCAATGGTATACTGATTTGAGTCCATTGTATCAGAATGTAAGGGGAGTGGTGAGGCTGGTAGCAAGGAGCCTGGTGGCAAGTGTATTACATTAGATGGTATGCTCAGGAGTCTGCTGGAAATTACTGTTTCGGAGACTCTCAAAGCGATATTGCCTCAAAGGAAAAGCAAGGGTCCTTTTACGGATAGGATACCGCCCGATCGCCTCAAGTATGAACCAGAGATGTGGGCAGGAATATTAACAGTATTACTAAACATTGTAATAAAGCCAACCAGGGTGCCCTCCTCATGGATGTGTCTATTCATAGTGCAGGTCTTTGAAAAAGGGTGATCTACCCTCACTCAGTTGGTATCAGCCAATCTCTCTCCTGGATGTGCCTGCAAATGCAAGAACAGCCATGAGAGAATTTGGTATTGGGTGGTCTCCGCTAACTGTCTTACCTCTTATCAGTTGTGTTTCCAACCTGCTAAAAATACAACTGATCAACGTCTGACCTTACACTGGTTAATTGCCAATTCAAGTTTTTTTAAAAGAAAATAACAGTTGCTTCGGGGATTTATTAATTTAGGCACAGAATTCAATCTGGTCCTGTGTGTTAAACTTTGGGCAGTGCTGTCCGAGGCTGGTATTCCAAAGGGGCTAGTTAAATGCATATGTGTGCTGTATTCAAATAATTAAGCTCAGGTGAGGTTTGGTAGCAAAGGTCAATTGACATGCAACTTTTCTGTTAGTCAAGTTGTGGCCTTGACCCTTTGCTGTTTATTATTTTCATAAATGGACAAGAGATGGTGCTTCTGCAGTCGACAACTGAGGTTATTAAGATAAGAACTAGGACATGTGCTGCTCATACTCTTTGCCGATGATCCAGTGGTTTGACCGTTTTTGCAAATATCATGGCGTGGTTACTAACATTAGTGAATCAAAAGTAAGGGTGGTAAGCAGGGGTTGAAGTGTAAAAAGTAAAGTAGTGAAACTATGTTCCCCCTGCCCCACCTGTTTTTTTCTCCCCACCCACCTGCTCTACAGAGACCCATTCTCACCCCCCCCCATTCAAACCCTGTACATGTGTCCTGCCTTTTCACCACTCCACTCCACAACCCTGCTTTTTGAACAGTGGCATTTTTGGCACAGATCCGCCCAAGGAGTTAAATAATTGTGTTTCCGGTTTATTGGAAAGTTCAGTTGAGAGACGCAGTGGTCCAGGTGTGGTGGCAACCCGCTCCGCATAGCGATTGGCTTTGATTTTCTCCTCAGCAATGCTGTAATTAGCTTAGTGTAAGATCTGTTGGTTTTCGTAGCCCCCTTAGCATTCCGTACGATCCCTTTGTGTTTTCGGCTGCGCTTTGCCTCCAGCTGATGTCTGTCTCATTTTCTGATATTAGGATTAATTTGACCTTCTCAGAAGACAGCTTCTGGCAGGGATAATGAGGGAGCTAAATTAGCCAATGATAGCTCAGATAAAAACTTTTATTCTGCTGAATATTGTAGCGGTTTTGCTACTTTTTCACAATGCTGTTTCTTAGGCAGGTGAACATATGGCTAATATAAATGTTGAAAATGGCATTAAGAGTACTATGGCTTCAGTGGCAGTCATCATTGAACAGTCAGTGGCCGCTGCTGTCAAAAAGGGCCTGGCAGACAGCACCTCTGATGGAGAAGGTGCATTTAGAATTGACAATATGGGCACTCCTTCCTAAATAGGAAGGTTGTGCATAAACAGCAACAACTGGAAGCCAGTCAAATGCCTGACATATTGACCTTTAAGCCGAGTATCCCGATGGCTATGGCATCCTTGGGAGTGCCTGTGGTGGGTGATTTTGTTTCACCATTTGGGCCCCGGGTTGAGGTGGTACAAAGTATCCCCTTATGAGAGCTACAGTCATGGCTCTGGACTCGTCAGGTGGGGAATGGTGTAATCCTCCTATGACAGATGCGGATTTCAAACCTTTGTTTTGTTTCGCAATATGTCCCCAGGGGGTGACATCATTGATAGTACAGATGATGGCCCCAGTATCTCAGAGGTTTTGGATCATATGGGTGAGCCAATGTTCAATCCTTTTGGGCTCATGCACCCTACGTCTACTGACTTGCCCATTCTTCCTCACGTAGAAAGTTTCCTCCAACACTTCCTTCTAAGAAAATTGGCCAAGATGACCAGAAGTAAAATGGGGCATACTGCCCTGGATTCATGACATTTGGTCCCGAACGTAGATCCCAATCAGCATATTTTATTTTCCAAATATGATGAAGCAATTTCTAAAGGTGCTGATAAAGCCTAGGTAATGTTTCATGATTGCCCCCTCAACACTGTGAGACCAATTTTAAAGATTGTGGATCTGCCCAAGGATGCCAAAGCCACAGAGAAACCCATGGACTCATAAGTTATGTCTGGGTGGTCCGAGAGGGCTTTGTGTTTGGTCTGTGACTCTAATATTTCCATCATTCACGAGTGTAAAAGAGGGATCCTTAAGAAGATTAATACTAAATTGTTTAGTCTGGCTGATATCCAGGCTCAGGAGGGAGCTTGGGAAGTCCTCCTTTTAGCAGGCCCAAACTTCCTTGAAAAAAAGATTTTTCAGCCTCAGGACTGTAGTTGGGCCGGCCGAGCCAGGGGTCATCAAAATTTCCAGTACCAACACACATCTACACCCATCTTCTTTCTTCGTAGAAAACGAGCCATAGAGGCAGAGGTGCCAGCAGAGGGGACAGGCATTTCTTGACTGGATTTAAGTGTGCTCTATTTTGTCAGAAATTAGTTAAATATCTAAAGGGATCACAGGATGCTGGATACTATCAGAGGCTATTACATAGTTTGTCACAGTCACAAGGCAGAGTTAGCCTTCATTCCTGCTTCAGGTAGTCCAGGCCCAAGGGCTAGTGATACATTAAAAAACAGTACAGCCCTTCAAGAAATTGTCTACAGAAGTAGGAATCTCAAGTGGCTGAAGGAATGATCATTTCATCCAGTCTTCAACCTCAGGCATCTCAATCATTCTGTTCCATATTGTCATTTCAAAGTTGACACAGTTACAGCGTTAAGAGACAAGTTGAGGCCAGACAGTTGGCTGGCTCGTTTTGACCTCAAGGTCGCCTTCTTCTTCTACGCATATCCATTCACTGCAGAGATTCTGTTACCTCACAGGACAATGAGCATTGCTGTTTTATGGCTGTTTACTGTCTTTTGCTTACTTATAGCCACACTATAGCCAAACTCAGAACTGACATCTGCTACATCTCAGCCAACCATCCACTGCTTCTCTTTCTGCCCAACCACTACCCCCTCTCTCTCTCTTCTGGGCTGCCACCTTTCTTCATTGTCTAAATTTGCATATATCTTATATTCCTCATCATCCATCATGACTTCATTATATTTCTTCTTCTACTGATTCTTCTTCTTCCCTTTCCTCACAGCCTTCTGCCTCAACTTGTGTAACTTTTGCATCACTATCTGGCCTCCCCATCTTCTTCCTTCACCCGTGCACCCTCCACCCTCAAAAAAGACGCTCCCGTGCTCCCAATTTCTCATCCTCATCTATCCCCCTCGCCTATCGCACAACACCTGCCACTCTCCCCACCGCCTGTCACTCTTTCACTTGACCTCTGGGATGCACAATCCCTCTTTTACAAGGTTCCTTACATCACTGATCACTTCAAATCTTATCACCCTCAACTTTCAAATCTTGCTATCACAGACATCTGGATCTCCACTCGCTACACTTGCAGCTCTCCACACTGACTCTGCTAACTTTTCCCACTCTCCTCGGTCCGTTGGGAAGGGCAGCAGTGTGGGCTTCCTTATCAGTAAGGCCCTCAACACTGCCCATTGATCCCTGTCTGACATGACCTCTTCCTCTTTTGAATATACTATTATTCACCTCCTTCCTCCTACTCCTTGCACTGTTCTGGCTATCTATTGACACCCTTGTCCTTTCAACTCCTCCTTCCCTGAACTGACCATTCTTCTTGAGTCACTTCCTACCGACAACCCTATTGTTATGCTGGGTGACTTTAACCTCCCCAAGTCCTGTGGAGTCATCTGCCTGAACCTAACTCGCTTCTATCTTACCACTCCCTCTACTCCCTCAATGACCAGCCTACCCACTCTGGTGGGAACTCTCTTGCCCTTGTCTTTCCATAGAATTCACTCTCCTCCTCTTACCTCTCCATTGACCCCTCTAACTCTAATCACTCCATTATTAATTTTAACATCTCAGTCTTCCACCTCCCACTCCTCGGCTCCCCTCTTCAATGACTAAACATAAAGTTAGGCGGGACTTTCTTGCCACTTCCCTTGATGATGTGAGAACCTCTCTCCTGTCTATTTCCCTATTCATCCTCTTCCATTTACTGTGCTTTATCTGACGTTTCACTATATACTTATGACTCAATTTGACCAACACTATGTTGCTACTTACCAGAGAGATCATTGAGGAGGTCGCAGGTGATGTCCTGCCTGATTTCTCATATGATGTCAGCACTCATGGCATCTGACGTAGCCTAAGTGTCTGGGGAGTATTTTTTAAGTGGAAGAGCTGTACATGTCGCAAATATTGTCGAGTTTGGACAGTTCTTGGTTGGAGTCAAGGTACATTTAAATGGCAGGGTGAGTGTGCATACAAATGTGGCCTATCAGTGAAAGTCACATAGTGACAGGCACAGTGCAATGTCAATGCACACGTGTGACACACTGGGTAATGTACATGTGCCGGCAGAACACCTGGATACTTCTCCATTTCACAGGAACAGTATTTTTAAATGCAAACTCCAACCAAGCCAAATTCATCCCTATATGCAGAAACACACTTTTGAAATGTCGTATCTCTCTTTTTGCACATGCAATCTGTTTTACCAGTGATGTCACTCATGATGCCATAACTGATGTCATGTGTAATATCATCAGTGATTTCATTCATGATGTCATCAGTGTGCATAGGGGCCATCATAGTTAAGATGGCGCAGCTTAAGCGCATGCTGAATTTCAGCGGCTTTGTGGTGTTAAATAAGCATCTTAATGTCACTTCAACAAATGATTTTTCACCAAACTTCAATGGTTTCATTGCATCAGATTGTTTCATCTTAACATCAATTCAAATAATGTTTTGTTCACTGAATTTCAAGGGTTTTATTGCACTGAACTTATTTACCCTAACTATCCCATAATTAAAGTGTTCTCACTGAATTGCAAGGATTTTGTTATGCTGTACCTCCAACACCTGTAATGTTGTCTTTTGTTTTCTGATAACCTGCCTGATGTCATATCATTTGTTATCAATATCTGCTCTTGAGCTATGCCACATTGTATTTAACATATGTTTCATGATTTTGTGTGTCCACTAGATAAGATGTTATTAGTAATGATGTACTGTGACGAGGAAGTCCAAGATGGGGTTAGTGCGGACTGTGTTGAGGAAGACTGAAGTTGTGTAGTTGGGTAATGTGACAAAGAGGAGTAAGGTGGGATAGTTGGGGACTGCGATGAAGAATAGCAAGGCATGATTCGAGTGGGCTGTCACAAGGAAGACTAACTTGGTACATAAATATGCCTTACACATTATAAACACAGAACTCCTTTTATGGACTACCTATAAATATGAAACAAATTAATTCAAAAATAATTCTCAGATCGAGAACTATGAAAGTACTTGGATGAAGAAGAGGGACGTGCTGATATTAGATATGGATTAAGGAACAATATCTTTGTCTTTGACTGTTCAGATCAAGAATCAACAAAAAAGGAAAGATATGAAGACACTATGTGAATCGAAAAGTCATAAAGTTACGACTTATTCAGACGATACTGAGATGAGAAAGAGTTAATTGAATATCAATGCAGATCGAGAAACAACAATGCACACAATGTAATGAAAACTGCATCTAAATGGTCCAATAACTTTATTTTAAGTGAAGGTAGAATGCAAACAATACAAAATCATTGATAATTGCACTCTCTTTTGGAAAAAGTTTAATAAAAACAGAGAAAAAAACAAACAATTTTCTTCTATCCAATTTGCGATTCACAGGAACAAACAGTCTGCAAATGGATTGCCCTAAGGGCATGTGCATCGAATGAAATTGAGAGCTCATTGGGTCATAGACACACTTATCACGAATCACGTATACATACTACAGAAATCCTTACATTTCCTGATTGCTTTGGAGACAAATTCAGGTAGACTCAGTGGACACTTTATCTACTAAATTTTCTCGTTGGCACTATTTCCTATCAAAACCTTTTCCCTTTGTGTTTTCCCTTTATTGTACCTTGTTTTCCGTCTGCTTGTTTGATTTATATTTGTTTTTTTAGTTTTTATTTCCTTTTTAAGGATTTTTAAAATCCTTTTTCTGTTCTTTTTTTTCTTTTCTTTTTTGTTTCTGATTATTTTTTAGAGATGGTGACACAACACCCTGAGGAACCATTGTGCGATAAATAGATCAACCTCATCACTGTCCTTCAAGACCGAGAAGACCTCGAGTGGATAGAGAAGCCAGCTCCATCCAAGAAGAAGTACCACCGTAGGAGCTTCAAACCTTCCCTGCCCAAGCAGTACTTTAAGGTGCTTAAAAACACTCCACTATCAGACATCGAGAAGGGACAGTGCAGATTTTTTGGCGAGGTGCTAAGGGGAGCATTTTCAGGGTTCTAAAACAAAGCCTCTGCACCACAGCGTTCATCAACCAACTTATCAATTACCACTGGCAGCAAGTGGATGAAAATTTCAAGAGCAGGTTCTGGGAACAGGCAACCCCCCTTGGTTGCAATATCCTGCAACCTACCGCTAGACTTGAAATGTCACAGGAGGAAGCAGAACCACCATCACTAGCTATGGCATCTGCTGGACCTCTCCCATTGACTTCATCTGGTACCAATGATGGGAGTGTTGCCTCTGCCGCCCCAGCATTGAACCCTCCATGCCAAAACACAGGTCTTCAGTAGGTGGTGTCTTCACCTGCTGGAAGTGCTATATGCCAATAGCTCTAAATGAAACAACTTTTGAGGCCATTGAGGATGCCTGGTGGACCATGGCATAAATTGCCAATAGTTCATTTTTTTGAGAATTGTTTTACTTCCTTTTTCAGGGTTGTTTTTACATGACTGTTATTTTAAAAAAAACAACAAAAAATAAAACGTGTAATAAAAAGTTGTCTACTTTCCACCTATCTTTCGTACATCCACTCACTCCCATGCCCTCCTTAACTCCACAATGTTTTTTTCAGAACCACCATGAAAGTTCAAAGAAAGATCTAAGCTGGGGGAAGTGGGTTTAATATTAAGCACCACAACAATGGGCTAACCTTTCCTCGCGCCGGCATAGTTAAAGGATGAAATGAAACAAGGGTCTCTTATCAAAGCCAGTGGTACCATTACTGGCCGTCTCGGCTTGCCACCGCAGATTATATTTCAAGGTCTTATATAGGTATGGCGCAAAGTGAGAAAGCGAGAGTTCAGGAGTAAAGACATTTGTATTGTAGGAGCTACAGAGCGGGAAATTACTGCTATGCTCACTTTAATCCGTTTTTTTCCGTGTGGCCGCGTGGTGCTCAAAGGCTGAGAAGTCGGCAGATGCGAAGCGGAAAGTGAGCAAAGTGTTCTACGGTGTTCCGCGGGTGACGCGGTCTCACATCTTACTCCTGACCCCTCGGTCCCTTAGCCTCATTAAAGGACATACATTTATTACCCGTTGACAAAATTAAAGCACAGAGCAGCAGAGGCCACAGGATCCTAGGTGAGCTGGTTCTGTTTTGTTTGCTGTGATTGTCTATCTGGTCTCCCGTGCCTCTCATCTTCACGCTTCCACAAAGGGGGCGTGAGTGTAATTCAAGGGCTTGCTTCATTACGTTTGTAAGAGTCTGACACAATGACAGTTTTATAACCTCTGCTGCGACTAGATAAAACGCTCTATAAATACATACATAACACTGTGAACTAGTACACTTTACAACGTTTTTAAAGTTTTGACGAAAATGATGAGCCTGGTGGACCTGACACTGCCACCTAGTCCTCCAATTGATATGCTACAAGATACATTAGCTTCTGTTGATCCTGACGGTACTGCTCATGAGACCGAGTCAGGTTCGACTGAACTGCCACACGTAATGGGGCCCAACAGTATGGACGTAAGTACGCACACAAGTAGGGCTAAATCCATCCTGGAGTCCAGGGGCTGCCCGCTGAGCCCCTCTGTGGAAATTGCATCCAAAACACTATTTTACAAAAATACTCTGCAGGATGAAGTAATTGAATGTGAGGAGGCTGTGGGAGATGACCCTGTAAATCCAACCTCAAAGCACATAAAGACAATTAGGAACACAGCTAGTTCACTGGACAAAGATTCTTCCAAAATCAAGCAGGATCACTCCCACTGGACATAGGTGGCTCTGAAAGGACACCTGCGGCCCGGCTAGCACAACCTTTGGAGGCAGGTGCGCCTCATCCACCAGCTAACGAGACAATAGCACCTGCAAGTGACGCCACAGTCCCACTGGCCATATACACATTTGGCTCAAACAACAAAGAAAGATTAATTAATGGCCCCTTGCAATCGGAGGTAACAAGTCGGTGGAAGCCTAGGGGAATTACCCCAGTCTCACTGCAAGGAACCCAAAGGGTTTTTACACCAGGAAGAATGACAGTGTGCCCGTGAGTGGGAAAGGCAAGGTGGCCTTATTAAACAACAAGGCTCCCAGACCCCAAGTAAACGAAACAAGCCCGCACAGGAGGGCCATTACAATGAGTACTACATGCTCTATGAGTCAAATCCAAAAGCTACCACAGCATAAAAAGGTCCAATGGGACCCTCAAGCTGGTCAAGAGAAGGGCGAGTATAGGGGGTGCCTCCCACAAGAACCTATACTAAATCAGCTAGCCCACAACATTGAGACAGATCTCAGCTCCTAGAGGGGGATTTAAATGCAAGAAATAACCTTAGGCATCAGGAAGCAAGAGTTACAGGGAAGAAAACCACAAACGGAACATTTGGTAACTACCCTACATCCAGAAAACGCCAAAGGTTATCATCGGTTAACGTGGGGTCCCCCCCAACAGATGAAGACCTGCTGATGGACCTAGTGGCCTCCCAAGTGGAACAGAGAAAGGAGGAAAAAGCAGCAAACAACACGATCGACACTAATATGATAGCAACTTTTACTATTACCATGGCCCCCTTTATGAAACTCATCGTAAACCTATCCGACCAACTTAAGACCAGACGACAGCGACAGCTATGATCCACTCTAAACTAATCTTTGTCGAAGGATTCATCAATGCTATCCAAGGTGACTTGGTCAAAAACTCTGAACAGATAACTCAGATCTTGAAAATAATAATTGAGCCAATCATTCTGGATAAAGAAAGAAGAAGATCAGAAAGATTAATTGTCAACACCCAAGTCAAAAATCAATTACTGGTGGCAGACCTCTGTAATGAGGGTCTCCAACCAAAACATCATTTGGACGCCACCTTACAAGCTTCCCTACCAAATAGTGGGGAAAACCAACATCCAAAAGATGGAAGCGGTAAGGGCGTTATAACATTTGCGGATGAAGACCTGGGAGGGCGGCGTCCAGCTTATATTGAGATGGAAGCAGTTCCTCACCTTCCTGGTACTAGTACCCGAAGTGTGGATACAATAACGGGAAAGGACTTACAAGTCAGGGAAGACGCAGACCCTAACAAGACAGACTTGTGCTCTCAGCAACCGCCTAAGACTTTTAACAGCTTTTCCAATTAGGAAGCAGTGACTTGGGGGATACGGAGGGACAAACTGAAAACACCAGGATTAGAACCACCTAAAAACACATTGAGGAAGCCGCAGCAGAGTAAAAGAGCAGCTTACACCAAAGCGGTGAAGCCACAACAAAAAAAGTCAACATCATAATCCGCAATTTTGTAAGGCCAGTCAAAGCAGTGGTGTTCGAGAGATCAACAAAGATAGCGGCACTAAACACCACTGAGGTTGTGAATCTAAAAACAGCTCCACTCAAACAGGCTCTAAAACAGGATAAGGTCACTGAAAACTCTGAATTGACTGAGGATGATATGGCCATCCTTCTAAATCTCTCAACACATTCTGACACAGTGGAGGAGGTGAGTAGTGACTCATCGAAACAGTCTGGAAGTGAGGAACAAGAGGGAGATGAGCAGTACCACGACAATGACAATGGTTCCCCGATTGCAGAAGGGGGGAGCGTGGTACTGGATGTACAAGATGCGAAAATCATCTCCTCACACAAAACTAGACTTCCTGAAATAGGTTGTGCTAGTTTGAGTTAAGTAGCAAGGGCAAGACGTATGTCCAACACTAATCCTCCACCGACGAGGAACGATGAACATATAGAAGGTTTCTCACTGGACCAGGACCAACATCTTCGAGATGAATATATGAGATTCGACCATAAAAGGAAGGTACTCAGGATGAGAAAAGAGGAGACTGACGTGCCTGGAGTAAGTACTATTCTAAAGGATAACGAGAACCTCACAATTACAACTAAAATCGCAATGCCAGCCAGGACCACTGTTTATAGATATCACGTGGAGAGGGTCCTGAAAATCATGACAACCTGATTTTGAATAGGGCGAATGTTATGAGACTCATACAGAGTTTGCCGGAATTGAAAACCATCAACTCTAAGAACTTTCAGCTGAGAGAGTTCCCTGATGATTCCAGGCTAGATCGAGTTGCAATTCATACTGCAGATCTAAGAGTGAAACATCTCCTGGACAAAGAAGGAGCAAGATTACTTCTGATGGGGTTCAGCCTGACCGAATGGAATGTAAACGATTACACCAAGAGTAAGGAGCATGATCAGGCAGGCTAGGTGAAGGAGAACGTACATGAGGATACATGCACAACTAGGAGACCATTGGACAAAAAATCCTTCACAGAGGACAGACCAGGCTGGGCTCTCAGTGGTCAGAAAATGCAGCACTCTAGACGGGTCACGTTTGATAGACCTGGGGGCCCTGAAGACAACAGTGCCTCTAGGAACAAAAAGCAAGAGTTGAAAGGTGAGGACTGGAGTTGTCTAGCAGCCACACTGGCTTCAAGATCATAACGCAAGCAGGAAGTACAAGATATCATCAGTCCACAATTCATTGCCAGCAAACAATATGAAATGATGACCTTTGGGTCATGCAATACCAAGGGCTTCATGTACCTCTTTGGGAAAGGGGACTTAATCCTTGAGGAGTATGATATCTTGTGCCTCCAGGAAACCTGACTTAGGGAGGCGCCAATCTTGGAGGGCTTCGAAGTCCACTTTAACACAGCCACAAAAGGGGAGGCAGGGCGCCCGACTGCTGGTTTGATTACCATGGTCAATAGATCCAATGGCTGCAGACACGATCCTCAAGGAATCCAACGCCCTTAGTCTAATTAACAGTATTGGAAAACACGTTCAAGAATGAAAGTCACCAGAGAACCCTCCTGGTTTGCAACCTCTACTGGAACTCAGTCTCCCCTTTGGCTGGTAACTTTGTAGATACGATGATGACCTACATAGACGAAGAAAGGGTGGCCAAAAATAATTTAGACATCCTTCTATGTGGTGATCTGACCATAGAATGCTTTGACAACACTAAGGCATTAATCCATGATTTACCAACAAAAGCATCACCAAAGGTCACAAGATGGTTGCATTGGAGGGATGAACTAACGAAAAGAAACATTTACATACTTAATGGACATGCAAAGGGGGACATTCCTCCAAAGATAACGTGGAAGAGAGGCCACCAAGGGAAAATCCTGGACTACTTATTCACCTCAGAAAATCTTTGGGGGAAGTTGGGTTCTCTGGAGGTAATAAGCACCTCCCAAAGCGATCACGACCTACTCCAACTAAAAGGTAATCACAGGGTCTCTGGAAACTTCCATTTGAACAACATTTCATCCTTTTCAACTCTGGAATTCACACCAGGTCAGAAACGCCTAAGAATCAATCAACCAGAGTTAGCCGGTTTGAAGGCATTGGTTACTAATGGCCTTATTGCAGACGACGCAGGAAAACCGCAATCGATCTTGGAATACCCACTGGCTCTAAAACAATTTGAAGTAAAAAAAAGGACTAAGCAATACACAAGTCCACATAGTAAAACATGCATTTAACCAAGAAGTGCCAGATATGAAGAAAGCGCTGAACCAATTGTGATGAAGGCACAAAAAATCTCCAACCTTAACATCTGCAGAAGGGATTAGATGGGCAAATCAATCTCTTAGAAACTGACTGGCTAAAACATCACAGAAGCTGGTTATTCCAGACGGATGGCGAAAACACGCTAAAGTTATTATCTTTAAAGAATACCGCTGGTATGTGGAAGTTGTTTAACGCCCTAATGGCTACCCAGGATGCCCTACTTGGTAATCCAGTATCAGCGGGGTCTTGGGAGACCCACTTTGGTAGACTATTCAACGACGAGGAAGCGCCAATTCCAAGACCAGTTATGAGAAGTCGCAGTGCATGGAGCTTTGTCATAGACAAGGAACAAATCAGGATCCTGATAGATAAAGCAAACCGATCCAGGGTGGCAGGGCCTAATGCTCTTACCAACGCACTATTAAAAAAAGATCCGGACTACTGGGCTGAATTTATGGTACAATAGTTTGAGAAAATTAATGACACCAGGACGATCCCACAATCCGGGACCAGATCCATTGTGGAACCCATCTATAAAATGGGCAATAGGTCTGACCCTACCAACTATAGACCTATCGCCCTCCTCGACGTGGTTGGAAAATTGTTCTCAGCAAACATACTAAAGGAACTAAATACGTTGAGTAAGGCCACGAACCACCAGGACCCCTGGCATGAGGGATTTAAAAAAGGCATAGGAACATCTTCACATTTTTTCCTGATTAAACATTTTAAGTGCAGGATAAAAAGTTCTAAGAATAAAAACAAAATGTACATTGCCTCGATAGACCTGGCACATGCTTTTAACTCCATAGACAGGAACATTCTTTGGTCTAAACTGCAAAAATGGGGTTGCCCGTCCCATCTAAGAGAAGCACTGGAACTACTCCACAAGTCAACCATAATTAGAGTAAGACTTGATAAGAGGGATACTCTTTCCAAGGAAATACCCATTTCAAAGGGTGTAAAGCAGGGGTTTCATCTGGCCCCTGCAATTTTCAACCTTTATACGTATGACATTGAAGATGAGTTTGTATATGTGAGACGTTTTCCACAAAGAATCTCTGGGACAGCAGTGGGAAGACTCAGCTACGCAAACGATCTCCTGTTATAAGACCAAACAGATATCGGTCTGCAAAGACAGCTGGATGCATTGGCAATCTACGTTGACGGCAATGTGTTAACAATCAACCCAAAAAAATCAAAAATGTTAATGCTAAGCAACGTTAGGTGCCCACAAAACTCTAAAAAAGCTTGGTTTCTCAAAGGGGAGAAAGTCCCTGAAGTGGCAGAAATGATATATCTTGGCCTTTCCTTGAACAACAGTACCATTGATTCTTCAGGTCTGGCAACATTAAGATCTAAAGCCAGGAATCTGGCCACTCAGGCTAGAATCATCAAACGGAGGTATGGCAAGTTCTCCTTATCGCAGGTTATTGAGTTCTATATATTCAAGGTATTGCCAATAATTTCATACTGTGCAGAAACTCAACAAAGGCTGGCAGGGTCAGCCTGGCGACAGGCTGAGGGGATCTTCTGGAGAAGAACTCTCGATTTGCCCAATTCATTGCCAGTGGAAATAATTCAGAGAGAGTTAGGCTTGACATCTTTGTATGCAGCTATGGAGTGGAAAACACTATCCTTTCTTCGCAAATGCCTGGATCCTCCGGGAGAGGGAGGCTTCGATTTACTGTACTGTGCCCTGAAGAAAAACCATGAAAGACCTCTGATTGAGTGGAAGAGCATCTGTTCAGAGATACTCCAAAACGTGGCCCTCTCAGAAGACACTCTGCTGGAAAATCCAGGATACGTAAAAAGAAAACTACTAGATCTTGACTGGATCATTACAAACAACAGGATTACCTCATCTAAAATAGGAGGTGAATTGGGATGTCTTTCTGGGAAAAGAGGGGATATTTTGAGCTACATAAAGAAATTTTCATCGCCTACTGTAAGACAAGAGTTCCTGAGACTTTGCCTCAACCTCTTTCCTACTAAGGAAGTAACTGAGAGATGGCGGTCTGAAAGTGAGCACAATTATTCATGTAGACTATGCGCACAACCATTTGAAACTCAGATGCATTTAATGATTGAGTGTTTGGCTTTGAAGGACTTAAGGACAGGACATTTGGGTGAGTTCTTAAAAAAACTGTTCTACAAGGTCTCCCAAAGAAACTAGGGAGAGGAACCACTGTAACATTGGAATTATTAGCTTTTTTAAAGACTTCTCAAACAGGTTTACGAAACTGTAAAAGTGTTCCATCGTACCATAGGTGAACTAAGAAATGGTAACAAAACCTGAAATGTGAGGTTACCACCCTGGTCTTGATAATGTCCTTGTATGTGGAAGTATGTTCATATCTTCTTCTCCTTGTGTTCTTTTAGTCCATTGTACTATTATCACTCTAATTCCCCTTTCTTTTTTCTTCTCTTCTTTGGTAATATATACTTGTTTATTTTCTGAACAATTTACACGTTGTAAAACTATTTTATGGAGACTGAATGTAGCATAAAAAGTTTAAAATTGTAAACTAAGAAATGCTAATAAAAAAAAAAATATATAGGTATTTTTAATTGAACCCCCTTAGCACCATGCAGGTGCTAAGGGTGTTTAATTGGAAAAAAGAAAAAAAACACATCACCTTACGGCACACTTCGGTGCCACACCCTACTTCCTTAAATCCATTTTCTCTGTTTATGACTGTGACATAATCCACAGGGAAACAGACATCAGAAAATATGGCATGACACAATACTACAATGCAAGATCATATATTTGTTTTTATTCAACAGCCTTAGCACCATGCAGTTTCAAAGGGTGTTTAATACAAAAGCCACACTTACCTTGCGGTGCACTTCAGCACCACACCCTTCTTACTGAAATCCACTGTCTATGTGGACAACCGCTACATCATCAACAGAGAAACGGACTTCGGAACGTATGGCACGACACAGCACCACATCGCAAGGTAATTTCTTTTCTCTAAAATTAAACACCCTTATCTCCATGCAGGTGCAAAGGGTGGAAAGAAAACACAATTACCCTGCGGCACACTTTTGACGCCATGTCCTACTACCACATATCCATTTTCTCTGTTGATGACGTGACATCATCAACAAAGAAGCAGTCTTCAGAAACTATGGCATTGCAAAACGCCACACCACAAGGTCATATTTGTTTTTTAATTGAGCACCCTTAGCACCATGCAGGTGCAACAGGTGTTTAATTGGGGGGAAAAACATACTTGCCCTGTGGCACACCTCAGCACCACGCCTTAGATCCTGAAATCCATTTTCTCTGTTGATGACTGTGACATCATCAACAGGTAAAGAGACTTCCGAAAATACGGCACAGCACAACACCACACCACAAGGTCATATATATATATATATATATATATATATATATATATATATATATATATATATATATATAATTAAACACACTTAGCCTCCACATAGTAAACTACACAGGTTCTAAGAGGTGAGGGAGGAGCGGGGAGGGCAGGGATGCACAGGGGAAGGGGACGCTGACCAGCAGCACGCATGTTGCCTATAACGCAGGCTTATACCAGAGAATACAGCCCACATTCCAAGCATCCTGATTGGCTAGCACCACAAACATAATGAAATATAGTGGTTACACCACTGCCCAATCCTCCTAAAGTCAGTTTCATATAAATATAAGCATATCAAAGTTATCTCAACACCATCAACTTATGATATACAAATAAAGAATCTGAATCGAGAATCAGTTCTTGAACCAACACTCATACAACTTTTACTTTCAGAAAATAAACTTCACCTTTTTTGCATTGTATGCTCCTCGTTAGTCACGTCTTACGAATTGAGAAATCATGCAAAACAATGCAAATGTGTCTCTGTGCCCACTCCATCTTTCCCAAAACTAACAACGCTACTCTACCTCCTTTATACCCCTCACATCTACCCTTTAAACAAATTAAACATTAAACAATCCATAAATAAACTTTTCAAACTTCTGCGCAAATAACACTGGATCGAGAAGCACCTTTTTTACATTATATACTTATCATTAGTTACATCTAACGAATTGAGAAGAAAATGCAAAAAAGTGCGGTTTTATCTCTGTGCTTATTGCTTCTTTCCCAAAACTGATAACACTAAAGTATGACCTTTATACCCTCACATCCACCCTTAAAAAAAAAGAAATGTTAAACAAATCTAAAATCAATTTTTACAACCTCTGTGCAAATCCGAGCTTTGAGAACCGCTCTGAATAGAACACTAAATCAATTACTGTTCCTTCACATCATGTTAAAACCTCATACAATCACAACAAAACACAATGTAACTACGGCTTGGTGCACTTTTTATTCACAAAACAAAGTTAAATAAAACAATTCTCCATTTCAATACACAAAATCACCTTAATACAACCCCAGCACACATTTGAAGTTAATTTGGAAAGCATATCTTTTAAAACATGTATTTTTTTAATCCTAAATTAACTTGAAATACTGATTGTCCCCTAACTATCAACCATACTGAATACCACATCACAATGTATTATAGTTTATGAATATTTACAAAACGATAGAAAAAAAATATTCTATCCCCAAGCCCCAAACCTTCCCCATTTATCGTCCCTCACCTTGCCCACATGCTCTGTGCCCTCAAAACTCCCTAAGTAACACCCTTTATGTCAATTTAGGGAACTTTTCAACATCAATATATCTTTTGAACTGTAAAATGGATTTGCACGAAACATTTCATTCCTGGGGGAATTTCAAATACTGTGCTGATTCGTCCCACGGATCAAAAGTAATTAACCATAGAATCTTTGCTTTTCCTATTGTAAGTTTTCTCTGCCTACTGGCGATGGTTTCACTGTAATTAATTTGTATATTAATCACTAGCACAATTCAGGCCTTAACCTCTATTACTCAGAGGGAGAGTTCCCCAGGCCATCATGGTGGTGAGGAGTCAGGGAATTGATTGGACGTGAACATTCCGCAAGGTGATTGGAGGCTAAGTGTGCTTGTAAACAGAAAGGGAATTCTATCTGCCTTTCATTGTCCTCCCCTTAACAGGAAGGTCCTGTTTTTTGAATCTCATGAGTTAGGCCCATTTTAATCTTTTGAAACCAGTCCAGGTTGGTGAAGAATTAGGTTAGAGTCCAAATCCATGTGGGACAAGACAAATGGTTAAACTGGTGGAAGCACAACGCTCTGATTCCTTGAGAAAAGTTATCAAATATAATAATCTAATGAAGAAGTAATCTGCGCTAATGTAAACAGTTAAGAAGTGACTGCTAAGTTAAATGCTGATTCTCTGTAGTTAGTTTAGATAATTAGTTAGTTAGTTCTTAATGTGCCTTAGAAGCATACCTTGTTTCAGTTCAAGTTTGAAGCAGCGTACAGCTATGAAACTGTAATATTGAGTAGACTGCTGTGAAATCAGAAGCACTTTGAAACGTTCATTTTTTCCTGAAGCGGGCTCCTGTTCTGCACGAATATTGAGCTTGGGGAACTCTCCCTCAGCAATAGATGTTAAGGTCTGAATTGTGATAGTGATTAAATATACAAAATAATTACAGTAAACCCATCACCAATAGGCAGAGAAACCTGACAGTACCCCCTTCTCAAGCCCTGACCCCAGGGCCTGGTTTACTTGGATTTTTCCTAAGAAGTTTTGCCACTAGAATTGGTGCATGAACATCTTCAGCGAACTCCCAAGACCTCTCTTCTGAGCCATAACCTTCCCAATCTACTAAATACTGTATTTTTCCTCTAGATTTTCTAGAATCTAAAATTGTGCTGACTTCAAACTCCTCTGAATTGTCTTCACTTAAAACCACTTGAGGAACTGGACTCAATCTGGTTCCCTTAACCACTGGCTTTAACAAATGAACATGAAACCCAGCTGGTCACTTCAGCCTAACAGCCACAGGATTGATCATTCTTTCAACTTCAAAAGGCCCAACAAACTGGGGACTAAACTTGTTTCGACCCTTCAATCTCAGAAACTTTGTGGAAAGCCACACCAAATCAATCCCCTATTTCATAATTCGGACTGATTTTATGCTTCTTGACAGCAAATCTTTTATAAATCTGCTTATTTAACTGCAAAGATTTAGTTCGGTTAATCAACCCTTCTCTCATGGTTTGTAATCTCTCCTCCACAGCCGGATTAGACGACTCCCCCTGAACCAGTTCTCTGAGAAACTGTGGATGAAAGCCTCTACTGCAATAAAAAGGAGACATGGAAGTCGAGTCTTTCTTGGAGTTATTGTAAGCAAATTCAACCATCCAAAGCAGATCAATCCATCCTTTTCCTTCATGCCAAAAACATCTTAAATACTTTTCCAATTCTTGGTTGACACGCTCAACTTGACCATTTGCTTCAGGGTGATATCCCAATGTCAGTTGAATTTCCATAGCAAGCTCCTTACAAAAGGCCCTCCAAAATTTAGAAACAAACTGTGATCCCCGATCTGAGATTACCCAGCTGAGGAAACCATGTAAACGAACCACCTCCTGTAAAAATCTTTGAGCTAACTCTGACACTGTCGCTTGACCCTTAACTGGGATAAAATTAGCCTCCTTAGTAAAACAATCCACAGCAACAAGAACAACTGAACATCCCTGATCTACTGGCAGATCCACTATAAAATCCAAAGATACTGTGTGCCATGGATTTGGGCGAATAGGGAAAGGTTCTAGAAGTCTTACTGGTTTACCACTAGATAGCTTGGCTTTGGCAAAAGTCTCACAGGTCTTTACGTAGTGTAACGTGTCCACTCTCATTGTTTTCCACCAAAAGTGTCTTTGCACAAGATCCAATGTCTTTCAAAAACCTGGATGCCCTACCTCCCCTAAATCATGGCACTCCTGTAAAATCCTTTCCTGTAACTTTTCGCTAGGAAGATATGGTTTCTAAATAGGGCTAACCCCCTAAAATAGACATAGCCAAATCTTGACTAGCCCAGTCTTCCATCTCCTGTTTCAAATACTTACTCGTGGAAAGACTAGCTGAAACAAAATGATCTTCAGGAATCACTGGAATTTATTTCCAACTCCTGCTCACAACCAGGAAACTGTCTTGACAATGCGTCCACTTTCCCATTCAGTTTACCAAGTCTGAAAGTTACCACAAAGTCAAAATCTGCAAAGAACAAAGACCATCTCAGCTGTCGAGGAGTTAGCGTCCTAGCAGATTTCAAAAACAATACATTTGTATGATCCGTAAGGACTGTGATCATATGCCTGGCCCCCATCAAATAATGACGCCACTCCATGAAAACTGCCTTGATAGCTAATAACTCCTGATCATTATGGTGTAGTTACACTTGGCTTCAGAGAATGTTTTGGAAAAATAAGCAATTGGGTGCAACTGTCCAGTTTGTTCATGTCATTGGGACAAAACAGCCCCAATGGCCAAGTTAGACACTGCCTCAACAAAAAAATGCTTTAGAGGGATCCTGTTGAAGCAAAACTGGACCTGAGATGAATTTGTTCTTCAGAACTGAAAAAGCCTTCTCCGCCTCGTCATTCCAACAGAATTTCACCCCCTTCTTCAACAGTCTTGTAATTAGTGGAATGATCTAGGAGAATCCCTCAATGAATCTCCAATAGAATTTGGCAAATCCAAGAAAACGTTGGACTTCCTTCACCCGAGATGGAGTAGGCCAATTCTTAACCGTTTGCACCTTCTTGTCATCCATCTCCAAACCTGAAGGAGAGATCAGAAACCCCAGAAATTCCACTGTCTTGGTATGAAACTGACTTTTCTTTAGTTTAGCGTAGAGATGGTCTTCACACAACTTCTCTAGAACTAATCTTACATGTATCTGATGCTGTTCTTCATTGGGGAAAAGATCAAAATATAATCAATATAAACAATCACAAAGATATCCAGAAATTCTCTAAGAATGTAATTGATAAAAAATTGAAAAGCGGCTGGAGCGTTACATAATCCAAAGTTCATGACCTGATATTCGAATAGTCCAAAACGGGTCTTGAATGCCGTCTTCCATTCATCTCCCTTCCTGACCAGATGATATGCCCCTCGTAAATCTAGCTTAGAAAAGATTACTGCTCCCTTAATATGACGCAACATCTCTGAAATCAGAGGCAAGGGATAATGATTTGTTATGATAACCCTGTTCACAGAGCGGTAGTCAATACAAGTCCTTAACTTTCCATCCTTCTTTGGAATGAAAAATAAGGGAGATGCCGCTGGGGACTGGGAATGTCTAATGAATCCCTTGGCTAGATTCTCTTCCAGATATTCTTTCAGATACTCATTTTCCTTCTCTGTCAAATCATACACTCGACAGCAGGGCAACATTGCTCCATCCTCTAAATATATTTTACAATCGCAAGACTTGTGCGGTGGTAATTCCCCGGCTTCAAATTCATCAAAAACATCTTAAAAATCATTATAGCACTCTGGTAAACTTCCCATGACCACTCCAATAGAATGACTGACTCCCCCTCCATCAGCCAAAGACAAAGTTCTAACTCTATCCTCGTTAACCTCTCCATCTTTCCAACTCAAGAAATTAAAACAATGTTCCTTACAGAAGGTTGAACAGAAATCCACTACTCTTCTTCCCCAGTCTATTACAGGATTGTGAGAAGTCAACCAGGGCATACCCAAAATTATCTTTAGCTGAGGAGCATCAATCAACTCAAAAACAATGTCCTCCCCATGATCACCTCTCACAAATGAATGTAAAGGAACTGTATCATGAGTGATAGGACCAGACGTTAGATAAGACCTGTCCACCGCTCTGACCTTCTCCAACATCTCCGTCTGCACTAGGGGAATCCCTAAATATTCTGCTAGCCCTCTCTCCATTAAGTTTCCTGTGGCCCCCGAGTCTATCATGGCCGGACCAGATCCCTTCAGCACCCCCAAATAAAATAAGGATACGTTGATGGTGATGTGAGGCACAGCTGTCTGAAGAGTGTTTGTAGCAAACTGTTTTCTGAGACCGGATGACTGGGACCTCTTTGGGGTATACAGACAATTACCTAGGAAGAGCCCACTCCTTCCACAATATAAACAAAAATTGTGCAAAAGACTAAAGTTCCTAAGAAAAGAACACAGTTGACATTTTTCAGGCAATATCCAAGTTGTTTTTAAAGTCTACCTATTGCTAGCATCTGGCAGCATTGGGATACACAAGAGGCTAGTCACAGACTGTGCTTTCCTGCGCATGCTCTCAGGACTAGTGTTTTCAAAGGCAGAGAGCAGTGCACCTCATCCATTTCCATTCAGGATTAGTTACCTTTGGAGTTAGGCAGTAATACCCCTTGGAAGAGTGCAAGCAAAGGAAAGAACAATAAAAGACATTGATTGCAATAAAGACTCATTTCTTGGAGAAAAGACTAGCACTGAAGATTCAATGTGATTTCCATATGTTTTGAAACAGGGACTTCGTAAGCTTGTTTTGGGAACACGTTTTCTTCTCAGCAGAATTACATTAATTTCAAGGGGGACAGCTTTCCTGCATGCATCTTGCATAATAATAAACAGGCATCCTGACTGAGGAAGGGTACAGAGTCTGTTTAGAACAATAATTTCAAAGGAAGTCTCCCATTCAAGAAAAGTCTGTTTAAGGTCCTGCTGGGAGCTTCTGAAACCTTGCTTCCCAGCTCTCAAGGGAGGCATAACAGGTATAGAAAAATTCACAGGGGAACTCAGGTGGGGTGTTACGACTAGAAAGGTATTAACCATGTGGTTTTGTCATCCTCCTGCAGGTGCTCAGCTGGTTCGAGAGAGAGTGACCTGTGTTCTGTTTTTTATTTTATCCACTTTCCCTTTCCCTTTGGGGTGTTGAGACTTCTGCTGTTATTATCCGGTAGTCGACTACACATCTTAGAGGGACTGTGGGGCTCAGTAGCTCCTGCGGATCAAGATTCAGGACCGGACACCTATGGATGAAAGGATTCACGTAAACTATAGGGTGGCTATCAATACCTTGTTTGAGAGTGTGAGCTGGTGGCATGGGCTGGACAGTGGGTCAAAATGCACTAAGTGTTGAGTGTTTTGACTGTATTTGGTCTTGCAAAAGTGTATATGAGCTCTTTGAGCATTATAAACTATTCATAGGCAGAATGTTCTATACCCTTTCTGTAGAGTGTGAGCTGGCGACAGGGAAAAGCCAGACAGTGGTGACAATGAAGTCATGTAGCTAATCAACCCCATATCACTGCGAGTGATTATGCCCCCCAAAGGGCCTTGGGACAAGAGGTTATTTACAGTGAGTGTCTTGGATGCAGTTGATCTATCGATATCTGAGCTGAGCTTTGTGAGCAACAAGTAGTACTTTGTATGATTCTAGAGATTTCCACTTTAGACTCCTAAGTGAGGCCCCTGTCTGGACCTGCCTTACTCCATTCCAGCACACCAAGGCAGGGTGGAAGCTTCATGGGACAAGAAACATCTCCTGTCCATCACTGCATGCTGCAGGAGCAGTGCAGGGTTTTTCTTCTGATAAGGTATATCCAGAAGGGCTTTATCATGCAACTTTCTTCAAAAATCGAATTCTGAGCAACGAGCGTTCCACACTCTCTACCTTTTGCTAAAAACACTTTTTTATTCTTTCATTGAGAGCACAATTGTGTGGCATATATTTATTAAGTTGCATCACCTTGCTGAGGCCAGTTGGCAATCGGAATCCTTACTACCAATTATTGTTCAATATGGCTGCCGCTTCCTCGTGCAGAGGTTTGCCTACACTGGCTTCCTAGTTGCTTCTCTGATTCGGCAGCCTCACTCCCAAAGGCCCAATCCAGGGAGCTGGCAGGCAAAACCCGGCCCCCTCACCAAGGCCCCTCAGTAAGGCCCCTGTCTGGACCTGTCTGGATCTGGAGGGAGCACCTCTCCCTGCTGCAACTTCAGAACCCATTTCCCCTTTACGATGCACTCAAAGGGCTCACACTGACTGGGATCACTTCAAGCTTTGATCTCTATCAAGATCCTGTCTCTTCTTTTGCTGGTAAGCAACATGGATCACAACTGCCTGGTCCCCACACCTCCCTCGGACTTCTGACTTTGGTTGCCCCCCTTCTCCTGTCCTGACTTGCCTAAATATAAACTCTCATCACTGTACCATTTTTAATATGCATCTGGCTGTGCCTCTTACTTAATACTATCTGCTGTCTTCTTAATTATAAAAAATCCTGTATTGATTCAGGTGTGCTTTTCCATCTGTGCATCACCTATTCTTGTACTGCTTTTTAGTGCTTTTCTGTCAAATCTGAATTTTGGTGTGCCTTTCCAACTGTGCATCACCCATTCTTGTACTGCTTTTTAGTGCTTTTCTGGCAAATTCGTATTTAGGTGTGTGTGCTTTTCGAACTGTGGATCACCCATTCTTGTACTGCTTGTTAGTGTTTTCAGGCAAATTCAAATGTGGGTGTGCTTTTCCAATTGTGCATCACCCGTTCTTGTACTGCTTTTTAGAGTTGTTCTGGCAAATTCGAATTAGGTTCACCCTCCACTTTCTGCTGCATTTAAGTGCTTCTGTGAAAATCAAATATAGGTGTGTTTTTCCAACTGTGCAGCCTCCACTATCTGCTGCATTTAAGTGCTTTCTGGCAAATTCGATTCTAGGTGTGCATCCAATTGCTAATGATCTCTTAATCTGGTGCACTTCTAGTGTGCTCATTGATTTTTGTTCTTGCATTGGCCGCCTGGTGATATTCTACTGTTGCATAGTGCTCCCAACCCTCTCCCCTGCTATTCCCTTTTGCTGCCCACTCCTCTCTGCCCTCACGGTGCTCTCCATCTCTCCTATCTATTCTAATTGCTTCTCCATCACCTATCGCTCCTCTCTCACAAAGCATGGAAGGAAGAAATTGTAAAAGTCACTCCTGAATGCCAATCCTGGTCTGCTCATTGCAGCCACCTACATCAAACCTTCTTCCAGACAGACAATCACTGACATTCTGTTTGCTGTTCCTTCCCCCAACCTATGGACTCCCCATATGGTTTCTGTCCTCTCTCCTTTTTCTTCCTCTACCATTACTGGCGGCACCTGATGGGAAGTACTCTTGGCTCACTTTGCATCTCCCAAATGCATCATTCATGTCTACCAAAATGGCACTATCATGGTCAGGGCCCCCAGCCCAATCTTCTCCTTCTTGACAGGCATCTTCCATCTCCCTTCAACTCCCCCCCCCCTCTGTCTCCACCCATCTTCCCATCCACCCTGTCTCCAGTGGTGGCACCTTACCCCTGTGCCCACCCTTGGAAAACATTTAAAGGGGGAAACAAGCTTCACTTAGCTACCCTCAACTTTCATTCCGCTGTCAAACACGCCTCTGACATCTGCTCCTCCTTGAAGAACTTGACATCCTTGCTCTCACTGAGATGTGGCTCAAGGCCCGCTCCATCACTGCTTTTGACACTCTTATCCCTGAGGGCTGTAAGATCCTGTCCAATCCCAGGCCCTCCCGGCCTGGCCACGTAGTAGCTCTGACCTTCCTTGAGTGGGTGCCTGCCTCTATCATCCCCACTCAAATCTACTCATGCTTCGAAAGCCTTGTCTGCAGGCTTTCTGTCTCTCCTACCTTCTCAATTACTCTTGCTACCATCTACAGGCCCCCCGGACCAACTTCCCTCTTTCTTTCAGAATGGGTGGATCTGTCCTCCTCTCTTCTTGCCTCCTCCCCCAAACTTATCTGCGTTGGGGACTTTAACATCCATCTTGACTCTCCGGAAGTGGCTACTGTACTCTTTCACGACCTCTGTGACACTCTTTCCCTCACTATCCTTCCCTCTGGCCCAACACACTCTGCCGGACACACCTTTAATGCTCTCCTCTCAACAGACAACCCACTCTCCAACCTTCTCACTACCCCTCTCTCCCGGTTTGAACACTCTCTCCTGTCCTCCAACCTTGACCTTTCTTGTCCCCTGATGATGCCTCCGCCAGCACTGCCAGTCTCCTTCTCCGTCATTCGACCGATGAAGTGTGTGTCAGTTGCTGCATTTTCCTCTTCTTTCATCCCCCGCCCCGTTATTTGGATTCTCCTTCTGACTCTGTTTTTGCTAACCTCCATCTCCCTATCTCTAACACATTGGACATCCTTGCCCCCATCATGCGGAATCACATGAAACCTGCCTCCAAATCCAACTCCTGGCATAGGAAGCAGGCATCCAGTTCCTCCCCTGATGAAATGGCCTGCCGCCTACTCCAAAGGCAATACTGTCTCACCATCTCTTTCAAGAAGAGGGCTCATGTCCAAGCTTGCATCTGTGAAGCCACCAATAACACAGCTGAGCTCTAAACTATGTAAGAAACTTGCCAATCCTACTGCAGTCTCTTCCTCGCCTCCTCCCTCCGAAGCCCTCTGGACTTCACTAGCCACCCACTTCTCCTCCAAAGAAAACTGGATATCCTGTCCTCTCTGTCATCTGCTCCCACCCCACCCCCTTCTCTTGCTTCCCGTGTCCCCTCTCTTCCCTCCCATACTCTCCTCCTTCTCTCCCATTGCACCTGATGAGATCTCTACAGTTGTCCGCTCTATGGAGGTTTCCTCTAAATAGGTGTCCCCCTGCTTCTCCAGAAACATCAAGGACAACATTGCCTCTCTTGCCCTAGCCTTGGCTGACCTCTGCAACCACCCCTTTGCCACTGGCTCCTTCCCACAAACCCTTAAGCACTCTCTTGTGCACCGCCTCCTCACAAAGCTGCCTGCAAACCCTTCTTGCCCAGCTAACTACCACCCTATCACTATCACCCCTTTCTTGGGAAAACTCATGGAGAAGCTGGTCATCCCCCAACTGACCCTCATAATGAAATGGCTGGCTGCCTACATGACCACCAGTCCAGTTTCAGGGCATCCAGAGGCATGGAAACTGCTCTCCTGAACACCCGTGAAGACCTGCTGCTGCTGGTGTGCAGGATGGACCCCAGTGCAGGATTGACCCCAGCCGGCCCATAGGACTGGGGGTTTCCAAACAGCACTTTAAGATGAGCAGCAGCACCCTTGAGATGGATGGGGATGCAGATTTGTACTCTTGCATCAAATTAATAATGACCACTCAATAGTATGGCAAAGGGAGTCTGTTTAATGACAAGTACAAAAAACGAGGAGTTCAATGAATAGCAGCAATCACTCGATCTTCCTTCTCGCTTCAACTCCAATTAATTTCAGAACAAACATAACATTTATACCAAAAACTCATCATCACTGATGGGTAACTCTTAAAATTTAGCATGCAATTTGATTGGTTCTAGGAAGGTAACTTTAATATAGGTACTATATCTGTATATGGTAACGGGGAGAGGGGATTGGATACACAATGTCAGGTGGGGCAACTAAGCCCTTCCTTCAAAATGGCTACTGTAAACGTCACTAAAAGTACAACGTCTCATTGGTTTTGCTAACTATAGGACCCTAGATTACATGGTTCACTATGATTGGGTCGATATCAACCCCACTCATACTTTTCTACTTGCGCTTAGCAGCATGCAGAACAGCCGGCCAGGTGCAGGGAGTTCGTCTGCACCCCAGCTTCCCTCCAATAATTGTTACAATCAATCATCACCTCAGTGGTCATGTGTCAATTATTTCTTTGTGCTTGGCCTCGGGTCTGCTTCTTGGTCTGGAAAAGTTAAGGTGTCTGGGTATGGCAAAGGTCTATGCGGAGGTGTGAAAGTTTCATCCCTTCCTGCTGGTCTGGTCACGTGATTAACCGACACCGTGAAATCACCCTTTCTTTCATGCAATTTCGTATATTTGATTTAATTCTGCAAGTCGTCTGCCATCTGTGGCTTATCTTGACCTTCCCTGAACAGGATACTCTGTTCTTCTTCTCTTTAATTGTATCCACTGTAGGCCTATTTCGGCTGATACAACCTTGCCTTCTTGGCATGGTTACCTTCGTCTGAGTTTCTCTCTGTCTTTAATTCTCAATTTGTTTGCTGCAAAACTCTCCTCTTGAGACCTTTAGTAACCTTTTGGTTGATTCTGCTCTTGTGCGTAGTGGAAGTATACTTATGTAAAGTGCTTTCTGGAGGTAGATAAATGTACAGGTGGCCCTTGCCACAATGTATCTGAGTACTAGGCATAAGCAAGCCTCACGATTTTTGTGCTTCTTGCGGTTACTTTGCATATGTACATGTTTAAACTAACTGAATATCTTCATCGTGCATATGGCATACGTTTCGGACATCTTGACATCAATTGTTTCACGTTAGGCTTAAGATGTCACTTATCCATGGTGTTTAGTCTTGTTTGTCATCATTATCAGGTCATTATATCTTCTATATGTGAGCCAGTCCTGGTTCTTATGACATCATCCTTCGTCTTCCTTCAGTATTTTCTTTGCTTCTTCAGGTATTACATTCTGACAATCGTCTTTCTGTCTCATTTGTCGATATGGGTTTCTCAATGGGTACCTTACTGTCCAGGTTTTCTTAGGTGTCGGTACTTCAATAGGTGCTGTTATCTTGATAGGTACTAGACAGAGCCCAACTGCGGTTCTCTGCTGGTTTATTTGCTCATCATACGTCGCATATTTCGGCGTGAATATCCCTGGTACTTCAAAATGGGCAGCAGGAGTGCGAATCGTGTTTGGCACTTCTTCTTCACTGGACTTTAACGCTGCCTCCGTTCCGATCCTCCATGATCTTTCTTCTGCTATTGATACTGCCAACCATTCCATTCACATAAACGTTCTCCATGATACCCTAGGCATCACAGACAGGGTACTGGCGTGGCAGACCTCTTTCCTTTCAAACAGACCCTCTCAAGTACAAATGGGTGCTTTTCTCTGATCCACCTCATTCTCTACCTCTGGCATCCCTCAGGGCTCTATCCTATCACCATGGCTCTTCAACATCTATCTGACCTCTCTGGCCCACCTTATCTCCACCTTCGCCCCTCATTTCCAGTGTTATGCAGATAGCACACAGCTATCCTTTAAGCTGTCACCCTCATCCTCCTCTCCTTCCTATCTCATAAATGACTGCCTGACTGTTATTCAGGCATGCCGCTCTGCCAACGATCTGTGCCTTAATGCCAGTAAGACAGAAATCCGTCTCAATTGCATACCTGCTCCTTGTTTACCCCCAATCTCTGGCCACCGTCCATGGGCCCCCTGCCCCCACCTTCTTGTGAGACAAAAAACCTTGGTGTTTTGACTCCTCTCTCTTTCTCTCCACACATCGCTGTCTTTGCAAAGAAGTCCAACTTTCAGCTCCACCTCCTCAGAGGCATTCTACCTTTTCTCACTTTCCCCCAGAAGCTCAACATCTGCAGAGCCCTGGTTCTCTCTAGGCTGCACTACTGCAACAGCTTCTTGCTCAATCTGCCTCTTTCCTCCCTTCACCCCTTTCAACTATTCCAGAATAGGACTGCAGGACTAATCCTTGGCCTCAAGCCCAAGGACTGCATCTCTCCTGCCCTAAAGTCTACGAACGTTCTCCAGGCAACCTCAAGAATAAAATTCAAGAGCCTTTGCATCATCCACAAGGATGTCTGGGGTTGGGGCCTGGGACATCTCTACATCCAGTTTTTCGTCTCTAAATACTTCCCGACTAGAGCTCTTCGGTCCTCTGGTTCAAAATCTCTGCTGGTCAAACGTTTCTCAATCAGAGAGTGGGAGGAAGATCCCTTTCCTCAGAAGGTTCATCCCTCTGGAACAGCCTCCATGCCCCCCTCGGACTTGTGCCGGATCTTTTTAAGTTCTGGAAACTTCTCAAGACATTCCTTTTTTCCTCTTCCTTCCCTCTCCCCCTCCTGTGCTAACGCTCCTCTGCCGCTGCGACTGGGGCCTGGTCCTTTCTGAGTCATACAGGTGCCAAATCATCTCCCTACCAGTTCTCCCTTGCCAGCATTTACCCTTGGGCACCCATCCGTAGACTAGCCCAACCTGGTCCACCCTGTCCATTGCACTTATCCTCCTATCCCCCTCTCTTTCCCCTGGCACTTGCCGTCTTGGCCCCCAGCACTTGCTCACCCCCTCCCCCTCTTGCAATTCTCCCCCTGGCACTTGCCACCTTTGTCTTGTACTTGGACTGTAGGATTGTCACAAGGCCAATATAACCGTTATTGATGTTTTTGCAGTTTTCTTTCCTATGCCCCCCCCCCAAAATTTGTCTTGTGACACTTGGAAACACTTGTGTATAGTCGCCATACAAATGTCCAATACAATACAATAAAAATTCAAATAAATATATATATGTGTATATACCTATATAAATATATATGTATATTTAAATGTGTTATAGGATGTCAGTCACTGCCCTATAGTTAAGGGTATACTTATGAATTATCAGAATATTCAATTTGTAGTAACTTTTGACTTGCAAGAAGGATTTGGCTGATATTTTCCAAACAAAGAGTTTGTCACAGACACCCCTATCTGAACATTTCGGGAAAGATTGGATAAAAATATAAATGTTCTTAAGAAAGCAAACAAATGCTGTTTTTGGCCTACTCCCATTCATTTTCCCTTAGAGAAAAAGTCCAATTTTGTTAAAGCCGAGCGCAAAAACAGCTGGGTGGAAACTAGGGCACGAAGCATTGACTTGATTTCTGGGACAGGTTTGGGGTAAATCCATTCAGGAGATTTTAAAATATTTGCGGGGCAGGGGCTGCCACCTGCTCCCAAAAAAATTACTATATCTCCCATAGTGCTTTTCAGCAGAGAGGCTGAGAGGTTTTTTAGAAGTGAAATCTGACATTTTGAGCCAAACGCTGCCACCTGCTCCCAAAAAAATTACTATATCTCCCATAGTGCTTTTCAGCAGAGAGGCTGAGAGGTTTTTTAGAAGTGAAATCTGACATTTTGAGCCAAACTTGCAAATAACTTTGTACTTGCCAATTGGATTTGGATGACATTTTCCAAACCAAACGTTTATCAAGCCCCTACCCCCAGACTGGAAATTATGGGATTATGGGAACAATACATTAAAAAGTGTTAAGAAACCAAAAAAACATTTTTTTTCAGTCTACTCCCATTCATTTTCCAATAGAGAAAAAGTGCAGTTTTTGAACAGCCGTAGTGCAAAATCCACAGGACATATTTGGACGGATTTGGACCAAATAAAACACAACTTGGGCACAAAGCATTGACTTTCCAGTAGTTTTTAAAATATTCAACAGAGAAAACCTTCATGTCGTCCTTGGTGCTTTCCAGCAGAGTGGCGGAGAGAGTCTAATAACTTTTTACTTGCTGGATGGATTTGTTTGAAATTTGCCAAGGGCCGTACTAAAGTAGGCATTTTGGGAACAATTAGTTAAAAAACAAAAAGGTTACTAATAAAATATTCAAACGCAGGTGTCAGCCTACTCCAATTAATTTCCATATAGAAAAAAATGTAGTATTTGAGTAGCAATAGTGTGTACACAGCTCTGCAGATTTGGACCAAATAAGAAACAATTTGGGAACAAAGCATTGACTTAATTTCCTTGACTGTTTTAGTGTAAATCCATCGAGTAGTTTCAAAAATATTTGACAGAGACATCGGGGTGCCCATGCGCCTTAATATTTTTTATATGTATTGGCCAGGGTGCTTTGCAGCAGAGAGACTTTTCACAAATTTAAATCTGTCGTTTTTATTTTTGCTCGATGCAAGCGACTCCCATGACAATACCGGGAGAAGGCGAAAATGAAAGAACTTAAAACGCTATTTGAAGGAGGAAGAAGGATGACATCATGCCCTGGCATGAGCTCATCCATGACTTAGAGTCTAATAAACGTCTTGATTTCAGAAAGAGACCAACATTTCTTCCATATATGTAGTCACGACTAAGGGAACACTGATTGTTTTGAACGACAGCGCTTAGGAGGCGTGACCATAAGCGCTATATAAATGCCAATAGCAATGGCAATCACATCAAGCAGGAAGTCTTGAGTGGGAAAGAAGACACTATGCATAGTTGAGGATTTTGAGGTCGGTTGGGGGGCCAGTAATCGTTAGAACATTTTCTGTTTATCTGGAAAGATTACAGGGCAACAACGCAAGACATACTCATATACAAATATGCGGCACATGAAGCAATGAGTGATAGGGGGTAATGGTAGAGGGTTAGGGATGGAAAATGCAATTGAGTGGGGTGAGGGGACCTGGAAAAAAGAATGGGGACACATGTTGAGTGCCTGTGAGGACATGGAAGACTTTAATTCCAAGAATGTTTTCCTGTTAACGTGGGATCCGACTAACCACCACTCTACAGCAAAAAATGTTTGTTATTGGAAAAGATTGCTGTGAAATGATCGTGGAAATAAGGAGTTAGAAAAAAAAAGGTTTAACATACGCAGCACCTCCATCTTCTGGGTAGGTAGCAATGGGTGTTTGTCAACAAATTAATGTTTTGTCATGGCCAGTGGTTCCAAAAAGAAAGCTATTCGTGCAACATGTACAGAAGCACCATGGCCATAGCCCATAGCTAGTGAGACCTCAAAAAACTAGGCATCATGTTCGGCCATGGCCGTTGGCTATGGCTGAAGGCCATGGCTATTGGGCCCAAAAGAAAAGTATTGGTGCAACATGTACAGTGGCTACAGCCAACAGCCATGGCTATTAGGCGCTGAGAAAATTATAGTTTAACCAAACCCTTATAATTCAGTGAAAAAACCTTAGTTTAGAGAGAGAGTTAAGTTAATCAGATTTAAGGCAACAAAACCTCTAAAATTGAGCACTTGCATTTCAAGCTAGTGCAATTTAACTATGCAGCCCCTGTTGCACAGCGAGTGACCACAATTATGACATCACTGGTGACATCACTAATTACATCACACATGACATCACTGATGAAATCACTGATGGCATTACTAATGAAATCATACAAGACATCAATGCTGAAAGCAGTCATATATGACATTGTTTATTATATATGTTCACCTCTTGATACATATGTTATTATTGTTCCCAATAATAACAACATAACATGGAAGAATACACTGATAAAGAAGTATCATATTACGCGTGGAACATTCATTTGTAGTACTTATCAACATATACAATTGAAAATTAAAATATGTAACATTATACAAATGGTTTGACTTTCATGTATTAGTAAGCTATTACAATACTTAATTGCAGGGTACATAATTTACCTGAAGTACGTGATTCAGGTAAATCTATTTCAGGTATTTCAATAATAATATAATAAATATTTGTAGTAGTACAAACAACATAAGAATTATAGCAGTAGAAACATGTTTAATGTAAGTGTTATGCGAAAAGTAAATCTACACATGTAAATGTACAATTCTTACTGTAATTACATTACATGAACACATTTTTTTCTAAATGACAATTTTTATATAAAAAAAAAACAATCACATGTAATAGAAAGTATGTGCCTGTGTGCATTGTAATAGAATAGAATCTAAGAATTCAAAGTTTGGTTAATATGTTTAAAAAACAGTTACTCATTGTACATAATTACATTTATAGAAAATAAATGAAGATTATAAAGTAAATGTTTAATTATATACATGGAAATTGTATTACTAATATTTTTAGTCATTTCTTTTGAAAATAAATTATCAATTTGTGTTCCACTACAACAGATTACCTACCAAAGTATATGCTATTCTTCATTGTAGTAATTCTTGTATGCACTTACAATTATCCCATAGGAAGAGCACTTTTTGGCCGGCTTATAACTTTGCTCCCCCTGGACGAAACCTCACCAAACTTTGCAAAAAAGGTATATGGCCCACTCTGAATATATTTGCAAAGTGTGGTGAGGTTTGGTCCAGGGGGGGCAAAGTTATAAGGGGGGTCCCAAAATTTCTTTTTTTCCAATAGACTGAATGGGGAAAATAAAATGCTCACGCCTAGAACACAAACCGCTGGAAGGGTTTTCTCCAAATTTGCGGCAGGATCAGTGGCTTGGTCCCGAAAGCGTACTTTTGTAAATTTGATGAAAATCCGTCCAGAAGTTTTTTTAAAAGACCAACAAGTAGGTCACAAAAAAATAGTGATATCTATGTCCGCTATGCGGACACATTTCCCTGTTCGCTCCGCGGACATGGCACGGATTGGTTTATTGGCTTGCGTTGTGTCTGCAGACATACGACGTGTTCGCTGATTGGCTGGAATGAAGCGTGAGGTGCGTCGTATTGTTTCGATGCGTTCGACATCTTGGATCTGCGGACATCCGCAGACAGCGCGGCAGCGAACGGGGAGAAATACAACTTTGGCAAATGTGTTGGTTTGTAAGAGTGCTTGGGGAGGGTGGGAGAGTAAGAGATGGCTCAAATGCTGTATTTGTTTAGATGTCAGGCGCCCCTGATGTGTTCGACATGTCCGCGGTCACTGCGGCAGTCCGCGGACATAAAAAATACGCTTCTGGATATTTTACTTTAGTATGGTATTGGTTTTGGGTTGTTATTACAGCGTTGATTGTAATTAATATCCTGTATACGTAGCCCATATAGCACAGTTAAGATGTTTGATTCTATATAAGTAGCCCACATAGCAGAGTTAAAATGTTTGATTCTATGGGTGTGATCTATGGGTGTGATATGTTGCGGTGGTTGTCGCCAGGGCTCAGTTTCTGTGTTTGTTGCTTAAATCATTGGGTCTTTGGGAAGAAAAAAAATCCATGTTGGATTAAAAAAAACCTTTTTTTGTTATGGTACAGTACATTTTTTTCTTTGTTTTTAGTGTTTACTTGTTGTTTCGGGGTAATGTTCTATGTGTTGGTTGTTGCAGATTGTTAGATACCTGTTGTCGAATTGTAACTGATTATAGTTTTTTATTTATATTAATAACTTTGCTAATATACCTGTTGGGTTGTTGCAGATTCTTGGGCAGTTAGATACATGTTTGTGTATTCTAACTGTTTATTTCTTTTTATAATTTAGTGGTATTGATTTATCTGTTTGGTTGTTGCAAAATATTGGGGCAGTTAGATACCTGTTGGCGTATTCTAACAGTTTATTTCGTCTTATTATTTAGTGGTGTTGATTTATCTGTTTGGTTGTTGCAGAATTTTGGGGCAGTTAGAGACCTATTGGCGTATTCTGTTTATTTTTTGTTATATTTTAGTGGTATTGATTTATCTGTTTGTTTGTTGCAAAATCTTGGGGCAGTTAGGTACTTGTTGGCGTATTCTAACTGTTTATTTCTTATTATAATTTAGTGGTGTTGATTTATCTGTTTGGTTGCTGCAGAATTTTGAGGCAGTTAGATACCTGTTGGAGTATTGTAACTGTTTATAGTTTTCTAATTGAAGTTTTATAATGTTTATGCACAGATTAGTTATTACATTTTGGTTTTAAGAATATTAAATAAGTGTTTATAAGATTTGCTGGTAATCTTTGCTTTAGAGTAATGGTATTATCAGTACATTCAAACCATCCACAATTCTTTTTAATATATGCAGTGTAGTGACCTGCATTGGTTGTGGCTCCTGTATGGTAGATTATACCTATTGTTGTGAAGCTTTTCTTACCAAGTGATACTGGACCATATGTGAATCCAGTCAGCTTGCAGTTGTTTTTGGTACCATCTGCATTGTAACGTAAAAGCATTAATATTACGTATTTACTATGTATTTGTATTTGTAAGGTGGAGCGATTATCTGAATTGCAGGTAGTACATAAGCTGCCATGGTTTGCATTTTGTACAAGTTGCTGAAATGGAATGGATTCACAGTTAAGTATTGATACATACATGAAGCGTTCATTAGGGATTTGGTCCTGTGCCACATTGTTGCAAAGAGTGCATGTATGTTTCCACATGTATGAAATCTGGAAGATTCCATTTGTAGGTATATTTTTGTTCTCCAGTACTTGTAGTAGGTACATTAGAAATTCTTGTGGATCTTCTTGTGAGTTTATAGTGAATTTCCCCATTCCAGCACAGTAGTCCAATTCTTGTCTTATTCCATGAACACAATGGGGGCGATTCATGGAACAAATGTGCACCGAAATTAGTGGCGCAAGCTGGCGCAAGCGTATAAAAGGAAGCGTGCGCTTCATGGAAGGCCCTGCGTGTGTTTTCCCCGGGATGTGCGCCAAATCCATGGGTGGCACACACAGGCACACACGTCATTGCAACATCCAGAACACTGCGCGCGACGTGCACAGCGAAAGCGCACAACATCAGCGCACACACCAAAAAGGGGGCAGAACACGGGGCAGAACACGCAGAATGGGGAACAATGCGTGAAAAAGAAGACATAACTGGGGAAATACTGCAGGGAATACACGGAACGCCCACACGCATGCGGACAACAAGCATTCATGGAGTTGAATATGGGAAACCCGCGTATGCCAAAAGACACGCACAGGCGTAAACACGTCGGCCACACGAAGGCAGGCCGAAGCATCCCCGTGCAGTATAAAGGTGCGCGCAAACAACAAATATGTATACACAGCTACGATGAATGCCCATTTGTCACACCACTGATTGTGGGACACTGTAGGAGGAGGAGAATAGCCAGGCCCCGCATTTTGTTGCCCAGGACCAGCCTTTTTGGGATGTCTGATGACCAGCTCTATGGCAGGTACAGGTTTCAACCTCGTATCATCCTAGACCTGCTCACTGAGTGGGAGGATGACCTCACCTCATCAGCCTTGTTCTCCCAAGCACTGAGCCCCTTGTAAAAGGTGCTCAATGTCCTGCATGTTTTGGCCACTGGGTCATTTCAGCGGACAACTGCCATAGTTGGGGGTGTCTCACAGGCCACGCAGTCACGCTGCCTACACCAGGTGTTGGCAATCATGACTGCGCACCACTCAGTCCGCAGGCACATATACATGCCCAGAACTCCCGCAGAAAGGCAGGCCGTGGTGCTGTACTTTTACAGGATGGCACACTTCCCCAAAGTGCTCAGTGCTATAGATTGAACCCATGTGGCCCTACGTCCACATAGGGCCACTGAGCACATCTATCGAAACCGCAAGCACTGACATTCCATCAACGTACAGGTTGTATGCGATGCCAAGGGAATCATCACCTCTGTCTATGCAAACTATCCTGGGTCTACCCATGAAAGTTTCATACACAGAATGTCCACCCTGAGCCGGGCCTTGGAAGCTGGGAAGCATGGTGACACATGGCTCCTAGGTGAGTACAAATGCTGTGCACATGCATGCATGTCACACACAGACAAATACACAAACCAAACTAATCACAACCATTATCACCTCCCCAGGGTAAAGTGCCTACCCTCTGAGCAACCACATGATGACACCAATACGGAACCCCACCACACCACCCCAGGTAAGATACAACGCTGCCCATATTGCAACCAGGGGCATAGTGGAGCGCACATTCGGAGTGCTCAAGTCACGCTTCCGCTCCCTTGACGGTTCTGGCGAGCAGCTATTATATGCACCCCCAGTAGTGCACAGGATCATTGTGGCAGCATGTGTCCTGTACAATGTTGCAACACGGCAGGGTGTACCAGTGGACATGGCGGTGCCCCCACATCCACAACCACAGGCACAGGTGCTGCCCATGGGACGGGAAAGGGCATGTGGCGAGGCAGCCCGGATCCAGCTTGTGGCCACATTTTTCACCTAAACTCCCACCCCTGCGGAGTGCACACAGCCCTGGCACATACCAGGTGACAATCGATGATGACAAAGAGACAGTCAACTGTCACAACCCTACCACCCTGAGAATGTTGCCATGGAAGTGCCACATTGTGTGCATACCTAGCTACTTACGCATAACTAATCCAGTATGACCAAAAGGAACACATGCAAGGTGTACATCTCACAACCCCCTGCAAAACAGGCCATGACAATCACTGGTATGTCACCCAAACCCTCCCAACCCACATCACCCTTGTCTGCCACACCATGACATGGCATGCAACAGCAAAAGAGCAAACCAAAAGCCCAACACATGACCAATTAGATACGAAGTGACATGTGATAAATGGAAACAGGCCTGAGACAATCACACCTGATATGAAATCAGGTTAAATGATTGACCAACAAATCCCCAAACATACAAAGTCATACACAAATGCATGCCACCAGTGGTACGTACCATCAACAAAAGACAGAATGCCTGTTGGCATGCACTTTGTCCAAGCCAAATCCGCAAATCCCTAACCCGTGTGCTGTCTGTGTCTCCTGCAACACACCGCTCAGCACACAGCAGAGTGAGCAGCCATTCTGTTGGGTATACACCTTGAGCATCATATAAAAAGGACAAACAACAAACATAACCCATTGACGCATGTACCAAGCACCAAATGGTAAGTGATCATGCGCTGCAGGGACACAGCATGCCAGAGAAGGCAATCTGTGTTTACGTGTGGGCATGGAAGGGTGGTTGTATGTGTGGTGGAGCATTGTGTAAGTGTGTGTGTCAGTAGGGACATGCACGCAATACATGCATGTGAAATCAAGTGACCCTCAGTGTCCTGTACACATCACATGTGAACATTGCCCATGTGTACACCCCAGTATGTCAAACCACAACAATCCCCTGACACCTGAAAAGTAAAGCCAACACAGGAACAGCCATTGACCAGCAGAACACATCATGTACATAGTACCCCACAATGACAATGTCAGAGAGTTCCCAAACACTGTAGCCCAAGGGTACTGTCTGGCAACAAAAGCCCCTCCCTCATTTACTCATCACCATGACCTTCAGAAGAACTGTGTCTGGGGTCCATTGGCTTCTTCCTTCTGGTCTACTTGGCTTCAGGATGCCCCTACCCCTTGGTTTCCTTGTTCTACCCTGCGTGGAAATAGGGTCCAGCCCCCTCAGAGGCCACCTTGACTGGTAAAAATACCAAATCACCGACAACTCCAAGGAACCAAACCCCCAAACCTGGGAAAAAGCCTGTAGCCCACAAAAAACCTTGGAAGAGTCTCCAGTAGATGACATGAAGTTGCTGAATATGGCCAAGCACATGTCCAAGCAGAATGATAGAATAACTACCAAGGTAGCACAGGGGAAGAAGGGATCAACAGGATAGCATTTTCAGTACACAATAATCAATGAGGATGCAACAACTGATGGGTAGTGTCACAGCTCTGGTCTCCAGGAACAGGAGTGACACAAGCCAACCACCCCCTCCGCGGTCTGGGCGCCTGCAAGGTCAAACTTGCACAGGCCTACGAGACCGCGGCGGGGAAAGAGGGTCAGGGATATGTTGTTGGATAGGCATCGGTATTCAGGATAACCGGAAAGAGGGACAGGAGAGGGGAGGTGGATGGGCAAGGGAAAGTAGGCAAAAGACAAAATCCTATTATACATACTCAATCAGAGAAACCATGTTCCTCATGCACATTGTACAAAATGGCTCAAAGCCGAGACAAAGAGAGACTTATCTCTGGGGTGAGTGCTGGCTTCCTGCCTGCGCACTCTCAGGTCCGGTAACAGGAGCAGTTCAATGCTGCAAAGAGAGCGTGAGTTACTATTATGTGTGTTTTTCCCCACACACATAAAACAATTCAAACTTAGTGACTCCTCCCCAAACAAGCACTCTTGTCTGCTGCTTTGTTCGTATCCTCTTGCTTGTGCCCCTGTGATGGTTCATACACTGTTAATGCGTTATAGCAGCCACACGTGGTCCCGCGGTAAATGGAAGACCATGTGGTAAGAATCACACACGATAGAATGGTCCTTGGGTGAGCTGCTAGATACGTGTGGTGAGGTGCGACTTGAGTACAAGTTGCGTTCTGCCAGCCGTGGATTTCTATAGGCAGCGCACGTAGCAATTTGCATATGCTAATGATATGCACTACACTCGAGTTTGTGCGGTGCTGGGGGCCCCCCCCTTGAGCTGTATTAGTTTATGTCTAGGAACGCTACTGCACCAATAACTTAGCTTCTATGGAGCAGAGTGGACTCGAGTATATGGCTGACGCCCCTGCATGTACCTCTGACAACTGGGAAAGCTTCTTGGCATTTTGTCCTCAGCTGTCAGGACTCGACCATGGAAACTTTGGCATTACTGGAAGGGTACACGCTAGGTAGCGTTACCATTGCACGGTCTAGTCCTCACCCATCATGGCTGCCATGTGTATATAACCAAGCTCCACCTACCACCCGGTGCGTTGTATCTGCATTTCCTGATACGTGTGCTCCGCGGCTAACCTCGTTTAGCAGCCTTACTTGCCCTGTTAGTCTCATTCCTCTTCTCTCTTGAATTCGGTCTTCTCTTTGACCGTTTCCCCTCTTGTGCTCGTTCTTCTTTGCTTTCTGGCATTCTGCCGTTTCTAGTTTCCACTCGGTTTGCTTACCTTTCGGCGTTCTCGCATTTCGTACTGGTGGCTACTTTTCCTGACTCCGCCTCCTTCGCGACTCTTCGCGTTCTTACCTATTCCTTTCGTGGTTCGAGCTGTTTCTGGTAAGTAGGTTCTGTATTTGGTTTTCTTACCCTCTCTCCTTCTTCTTCTGTTTGTTTTCTTAGCTGCTCTTATGTAACTCCAAACCTATTCCACGGTGTTCAACAGCCTTCTGTCACCTTGGAGTATACATTGTTTCCTGCTGACTCGAGAGCTCCCCCGCTTTCCCCAAGGTTCATACTACTCTGCTTTGTCTGTTTTGAACCGCAAGGACCACACCACATGGTTTTTTGGCACCGATCCGGCTTTTTCCCTGATTATTGTGGTTTGGCTCCTCGGGGCCCCCCGAGACAGGTCCCAATCCCTGTCAAGGTGGCCTCCGAGGGAGCCAGACCCTATTTACATGACAGGAAGTCCAAGGAGAAGCCAACCAAGGATTCTTCCAAGTCTTCAAGGAAACTGTCTTCCTCTTCCACGACAGAGAGATGGAAGCAACAGGTGAGAGTCGGGGGAGGAAGGACCTTGGCCTGACAGAATACAATGTCCGACCAAACCGATGGCCTCATTAGAACAATATCAAGAGCAAGTCGTTGCCCTGCAAGGCTTAACTATAGAGGTACAATCTCTCAAGATGGAAAATGCCACCTTACGCCACAGGTGGTACTACACAGAGATGATCAAGGAGACTTACCACCCATGCCCTTGTCATTCGGCAAATACAATGGTTACCCCAGAGGTCTTAAGGAATTTTTAGACTCTTGCCAGGTGTATTATGTCTTTAGACCTCATGCCTTTGAGACAGCCAGATCCAGGGTGGGATTTCTTATCGCCAACTTAACCGGAAATGCCCTAGCCTGGGCCACCCCTTTGGTTTCTAACAATGATCCAGCTCTGAACGATTATGACTGTTTGTTGATCAATTCAAGGGGAGATTCGACCGACCTGAGGTTTTTCTACACCTTGTTGGAAGCGATCCTTGATGTTAAACAAGGAACGACAGACCTTCAAACATACATCTGTCGCTTTTTAAGGTTGGCCGCTAAGGCTGACTGGCCAGATTCTGCAAAACAAACCATCTTTCGAAGAGGCCTCCATAATGATATCAAAGATGAATTAGCCAGAGTGGCCCGTCCTCCATCCTTTCAAGATCTCATGACACTCTCTCTACAAATTGAGTACCGACTAACGGAACGTTGCCAGGAAAGAAGAAGACCTCGTCTGTAGCCTCTGACACCCAGCCCGACTCCTTCACCATCCAAAGAAGCTCCATCTACGGAAGAACCTATGCAGATAGGAGCCACCCAGGGACCTTTAACGCCTGCAGAACGCAAGAGACGTAGAGACTCTGGTCTCTGTATGTACTGTGGCTCTTCTAAGCATCTACTCAGGGATTGTCCAGAGGTACCCCCAAGAAGGAAGGAAAACTTCAGCCCCCGGTCCTATGCAAGGGAGGTCATGGGGGAACAAGATACAGTCCTTGCTATATTACAAGACCCTCAGAAGTAAAGGAAAACAACAGTTTGATGGTGTTTCGTGTCGAACTATGGACAACCGGTCCTAGTCCGATTGAAGTATTTGTAATGTTAGACTGTGAAGCCACAGGGAACTTTATGGATGCCGAACGGCTAAAGAACACCAAATAGCTGTAAGACAGAAGGAGAGACCCATACCGGTTGAAGGGGGGGATGGAACCCCTTTGTCCTCGGGTCCCATAAGGACAGAAACCTTGCCCTTACAATTGACATTATGTGAACATCATGAACGAATGGTATTTGATCTGATCCAAGCTGCACATTTTCCTTTGGTGATCAGAATACCGTGGTTAAGGAAGCATAATCCTCAAATCAACTGGACATCCAACCGAGAAAGATTTGACTCCTCCTTTTGTAAGAACAACTGCATGTCTAAACCTCAGAGCCAGGAAGAGAGGGTATATTACTGCCCTTTCAGCCCTATAATTGTATCGTCTATTTCTCTGCAGTACCAGGAATATGCAGAGGTTTTTGAAGACACCATACCTAGACTCCTGCCTCCTCATAGAACAGAGGATTGTGCTATAGAACTGCATCCGGGTTCTGTCGTTCCCTTTGGCAGGATGTATCCTTTGTCGCTCTGAGAGAAACAGGCTCTACGAAGTTACTTGGATGCCAATCTACAGAATGGACTCATTCAAGAATCTAAATCTTCAGGGGGTGCTTTGTTGTTTTTTATCCCAAAGAAGGATTCAAATGAATTACGACCCTGTATAGACTACAGAGGAATCAATCAAATCACCAACCGAGACCGTTACCCCATGCCACTAATAAGAGACATCCTGGAAGCAGTGAGAGGGGCTTCATACTGGAGACAGATGCCTCAGGGGGAGCTGTTGGTAAAGTTCTCTTACAAGAAGCAGAGGATGGATTAACTCACCCAGTAGCCTATTATTCTAAGACATTGACTAAGAGCGAACGCAACTACTCTGTTTTGGAAAGAGAACTATTGGCCATAAAACTGGCCTGTCAAGAGTGGCGACATCATCTCCAGGGAAATGCTCACCGTTTTCTTATTCAAACAGATCATCGTAACCTCTGTGTTTTGCAGCAGATGGAATGCTCTAATGCACGACATGCCTGATGGGCATACTTCTTCTCCCAATTTGATTTCTACATATCCTACATCCCGGGTTCAGAAAACAGAATGGCAGATGCTCTCTCTCGAAGCCAAGGAGAGGAGACAGATCTCAGTCAAGATCATTACCTTGTGTTCCCAGGTCTGAAGGTTGTGGCTAATGTCTCACCTTTTCTTCATGAACTAGTAAACCAGTACGCACTACAACCCAACTTCCCTGCATCAGTTGCCTTGGGAGACGATAATCTTACTACCACGATGCAGGACTCTACCTACCTTCGAAGAAGCTTCAAGAACAGGTTCTTTCTTGGTACCATGATTCTCCTCTATCCGGTCACCCAGGTATAAGGAAGACCCATGATTTGATATGCCGTCGCTTCTGGTGGCCTGACCTACGCAAGGATGTAGACAGATACGTTTCTTCATGCCCAGTCTGTGCCGCAAACAAATTCAGAACAGGCAAGTCTCTTGGTAAACTTCAACAACATCCTCTACGAGGTCGTTCTTGGGAACATATATCCATGGACTTTATCGTCGACCTGCCTAAGTCGAGTGGTATGACAGCTATCATGGTAACAGTTGATGCCTGTAGTAAAATGGCTCACTTTTCTGCATTACGCAGTCTTCCTTCTGCACCTGAAACAGCCTCTATTTTTCTCAGAGATGTGGTACGTCTTCACGGATTAACCTGAACAATGGTTTTAGATAGAGGTACACAATTTACATGAAAGTTTTGGGCATCATTATGCCAACTACTTGGAATTCATCTGGCTCTTTCTTCTGGTTACCATCCGCAAAGCAATGGCCAAACTGAAAGACTCAATGCCAGTCAAGAGCAGTATTTAAGATGTTTTTGTAGCAACAGACAGTAGAGATGGTTGTCATTTCTTTCTCAAGCAGAATTGTCCTACAACAACACCTATCATACTTCCATTCAGATGAGTATGTTCTTTTGCACCTACGGATATCACCCCCAACCAATACCATGGACAGGTATACAAGCTACAAGGACCCCAGCCATCGACAACATGCTAACTGAACTCAAGGAAGTCCACAACATGGCTAGAAGAGCTTTGGAGAAGAGCCAATCATCACAAAAGAGGTGGGCAGATTGGAGTAGGCTGACCAATCCTGAATGGAACCCCAGACAAATGGTCTGGTTATCCGCAAAGTCCCTTCCTCGTTGGGTTCGTACAGGCAAATTTGCTCCTCGATATTTGGGTCCTTTTCCCATTCTCAATTGAGTTAATCCAGTAGCCTTTAGACTACGATTACCCAAGGGCCTTCTGCGGGTACACCCGGTCTTCCACACCTCTTTGCTTAAGGAATGTAAGGAGGATTCTTATTAACGGAGAACTCCGAAGGTCAGAACACCAATAATAAAAGAACCTCAGGAGTATGAGGTAGAGTATTTGGTGGATTCACGTTATCAAAGAGGCAATATTCAATACCTGGTCCATTAGAAGGGCTACTCCGCAGAAGAAAGAACTTGGGAACCTAGACATCATATACATGCTCCCAGGTTGCTGAGAAGATTCCATTTGAAATACCCAGGGAAACCAGGAGGTTTCCGGTGGGGGAGAGGTTATACTATCAGGACTCTACCGTGGAAACTTTGGCATTACTGGAAGGGTAAACGCTAGGTAGCGTTACCATTGCGCGGTATAGTCCTCACTCATCATGGCTGGCATGTGCATATAACTAAGCTCCGCCGACCACCTGGTGCGTTGTATCTGCTTTTCCTGATACGTGCGCTCCACGGCTAACCTTGTTAGCGGCCTTACTAGCCCTCTTAGTCTCATTGCTCTTCTCTCTTGAATTCGGTCTTCTCTTTGACCGCTTCCCCTCTTGCGCTCGTTCTTCTTTGCTTTCTGCCATTCTGCCGTTTCTAGTTTCCACTTGTTTTGCTTACCTTTCGGTGTTCTCGCATTTCGTATTAGCGGCTACTTTACCTGACTCTGCCTCCTTCGCGATTCTTCGCCTTCTTACCTATTCCTTTCATGGTTCGAGCTGTTTCTGTAAGTGGGTTCTGTATTTGGTTTTCTTACTCTGTCTCCTTCTTCTTCTGTTTGTTTTCTTAGTTGCTCTTACGTAACTCCAAACCTATTCCACGGTGTTCAACAGCCTTCTGTCACCTCGGAATATATATTGTTTCCTGCTGACTCGAGAGCTCCCACGCTTTCCCCAAGGTTCATACTACTCTGCTTTGCCGGTTTTGAACCGCAAGGACCACACCACAGGGTTTTTTGGCGCTGATCCGGCTTTTTCCTGATTATTGGGGTTTGGCTCCTCTGGGCCCCCGAGACAGGTCCCAATCCCAGTCAAGGTGGCCTCCGAGGGAGCCAGACCTTATTTGCACGACAGAAAGTCCAAGGAGAAGCCAACCAAGGATTCTTCCAAGTCTTCAAAGAAACTGCCTTCCTCTTCCAAGGACAGAGAGATGGAAGCAACAGGTGAGGAGTCGGGGGAGGAAGGAGCTTGGCCTGACAGAATACAATGCCTGACCAAACCGATGGCCTCATTAGAACAATATCAAGAGCTTGTCGCTGCCCTGCAAGGCTTAACTATAGAGGTACAATCTCTCAAGATGGAAAATGCCGCCTTACGCCAAAAGGTGGTACTACACAGAGATGATCAAGGAGACTTACCACCCATGCCCTTGTCATTCGGCAAATACGATGGTTACCCCAGAGGTCTTAAGGAACTTTTAGACGCTTGCCAGGTGTATTATGCCTTTAGACCTCATGCCTTTGAGACAGCCAGATCCAGGGTGGGATTTCTAATCGCCAACTTAACCGGAAATGCCCTAGCCTGGGCCACCCCTTTGGTTTCTAACAATGATCCAGCTCTGAACTATTATGACCGGTTTGTTGATAAATTCAAGGGGAGATTCGACCAACCTGAGGTTTTTCTACACCTCGTTGGAAGCGATCCTTGATGTTAAACAAGGAACGACAGACCTTCAAACATACATCTCTCGCTTTTTAAGGTTGGCCGCTAAGGATGACTGGCCAGATTCTGCAAAGCAAACCATCTTTCGAAGAGGACTCCATGATAATATCAAAGATGAATTAGCCAGAGTGGCCTGTCCTCCATCCTTTCAAGATCTCATGACACTCTCTCTACAAATTGAGTACCGACTAATGGAACGTTGCCAGGAAAGAAGAAGACCTCGTCTGTACCCTCCGACACCCAACCCAACTCCTTCACCATCCAGAGAAGCTCCATCTACGGAAGAACCTATGCAGATAGGAGCCACCCGGGGATCTTTAACGCCTGCAGAATGCAAGAGATGTAGAGACTTTGGTCTCTGTATGTACTGTGGCTCTTCTAAGCATCTACCCAGGGATTGTCCAGAGGTATCCTCAAGAAGGAAGGAAAACTTCAGCCCCCGCTCCTATGCAAGGGAGGTCTAGGGGGAACAAGATACAGTCGCTGCTATCTTACAATACCCTTAGAAGTAAAGGAAGACAACAGTTTGATGGTGTTTCGTGTCGAACTATGGACAACCGGTCCTAGTACGATTGAAGTATTTGCCATGTTAGACTGTGGAGCTGTAGGGAACTTTATGGATGGTGAATGGGTAAAGAACACCAAATAGCTGTAAAACAGAAGGACAGACCCATACCGGTTGAAGGGGTGGATGGAACCCCTTTGTCCTCGGGTCCCATAAGGACAGACACCTTGCCCTTACAATTGACATTATGTGAACATCATGAACGAATGGTATTTGATCTGATCCGAGCTGCACATTTTCCTTTGGTGATCAGAATACAGTGGTTAAGGAAGCATAATCCTCAAATCAACTGGACATCCAACCGAGTAAGATTTGACTCCTCTTTTTGTAAGAACAACTGCATGTCTAAACCTCAGAGCCAGGAAGAGAGGGTATATTACTGCCCTTCCAGCCCTAGAATTGTATTGTCTATTCCTCTGCAGTACCAGGAATATGCAGAGGTTTTTGAAGACACCATACCTAGACTCCTGCCTCCCCATAGAACAGAGGATAGTGCTATAGAACTTCATCCGGGTTCTGTCGTTCCCTTTGGCAGGATGTATCCTTTGTCGCTCTCAGAGAAACAGGCTCTACGAAGTTACTTGGATGCCAATCTACAGAATGGACTCATTCAAGAATCTAAATCTTCAGGGGGTGCTTCATTGTTTTTTATCCCAAAGAAGGATTCAAATGAATTACGACCCTGTGTAGACTACAGAGGACTCAATCAAATCACCAACCGAGACCGTTACCCCATGCCACTAATAAGAGACATCCTGGAAGCAGTGAGAGGGGCTTCATACTGGAGACAGATGCCTCAGGGGGCGCTGTTGGTACAGTTCTCTTACAAGAAGCTGAGGATGGATTAACTCACCCAGTAGCCTATTATTCTAAGACATTGACTAAGAGCGAACGCAACTACTCTGTTTTGGAAAGAGAACTATTGGCCATAAAACTGGCCTGTCAAGAGTGGCGACATCATCTCCAGGGAGCTGCTCACTGTTTTCTTATTCGAACAGATCATCGTAACCTCCGTGTTTTGCAGCAGATGGAATGCTCTAATGCACGACATGCCCAATGGGCATACTTCTTCTCCCAATTTGATTTCTACATATCCTACATCCCGGGTTCAGAAAACAGAATGGCAGATGCTCTCTCTCGAAGCCAAGGAGAGGAGACAGATCTCAGTCAAGATCATTACTTTGTGTTCCCAGGTCTGAAGGTAGTGGCTAATGTCTCACCTTTTCTTCATGAACTAGTAAACCAGTACGCACTACAACCCAAGTTCCCTGCATCAGTTGCCTTGGGAGACGATTATCTGTACTATCACGATGCAGGACTGTACCTACCTTCGAAGAAGCTTCAAGAACAGGTTCTTTCTTGGTGCCATGATTCTCCTCTCTCCAGTCACCCTGGTATAAGGAAGACCCATGATTTGATATGCCATCACTTCTGGTGGCCTGGCCTACGCAAGGATGTAGACAGATAAGTTTCTTCATGCCCAGTCTGTGCAGCAAACAAATACAGAATAGGCAAGTCTCTTGGTAAACTTCAACAACATCCTCTACCAGGTCGTTCTTGGGAACATATATCCATGGACTTTATCGTCGACCTGCCTAAGTCGAGCGGTATGATAGATATCATGGTAACGGTTGATTCCTGTAGTAAAATGGGTCACTTTTCTGCATTACGCAGTCTTCCTTCTGCACCTGAAACAGCCTCTATTTTTCTCAGAGATGTGGTACGTCTTCACGGATTACCCTGAACAATAGTTTCAGATAGAGGTACGCAATTTATATCGAAGTTTTGGGCATCATTATGCCAACAACTTGGAATTCATCAGGCTCTTTCTTCTGGTTACCATCCACAAAGCAATGGCAAAACTGAAAGACTCAATGCCAGTCAAGAGCAGTATCTAAGATGTTTTTGTAGCAACAGACAGGAGAGATGGTCGTCATTTCTTTCCTACAACAACACCTATCATACTTCCATTCAGATGAGTCTGTTCTTTTGCACCTATGGATATCACCCCCAACCAATACCATGGACAGGTATACAAGCTACAAGGACCCCAGCCATCGACAACATGCTAACTGAACTCAAGGAAGTCCACAACATGGCTAGAAGAGCTTTGGAGAAGAGCCAATCATCACAAAAGAGGTGGGCAGATTGGAGTAGGCTGACCAATCCTGAATGGAACCCCGGACAAATGGTCTGGTTATCCACAAACTCCCTTCCTCGTTGGGTTAATACAGGCAAATTTGCTCCTTGATATTTGGGTCCTTTTCCCATTCTGAATCGAGTTAATCCAATAGCCTTTAGACTACGATTATCCAAGGGCCTTCTGCGGGTACACCCGGTCTTCCACACCTCTTTGCTTAAGGAATGTAAGGAGGATCCTTATTAACAGAGAACTCCGAAGGTCAGAACACCAATAATAAGAGAACCTCAGGAGTATGAGGTAGAGTATTTGGTGGATTCACGTTATCAAAGAGGCAATATTCAATACCTGGTCCATTAGAAGGGCTACTCCGCAGAAGAAAGAACTTGGGAACCCAGACATCATATACATGCTCCCAGGTTGCTGAGAAGATTCCATTTGAAATACCCAGGGAAACCAGGAGGTTTCCGGTGGGGGAGAGGTTATACTGTCAGGACTCTACCTTGGAAAATTTGGCATTACTGGAAGGGTAAACGCTAGGTAGCGTTACCATTTCACGGTCTAGTCCTCACCCATCATGGCTGCCATGTGTACATAACCAAGCTCCGCCCACCACCTGGTGCATTGTATCTGCTTTTACTGATACGTGCGCTCCACGGCTAACCTCGTTAGCGGCCTTACTAGCCCTCTTAGTCTCGTTGCTCTTCTCTCTTCAATTCGGTCTTCTCTTTGACCGCTTCCCCTCTTGCGCTTGTTCTTCTTTGCTTTCCGGCATTCTGCCATTTCTAGTTTCCACTTGTTTTGCTTACCTTTCGGTGTTCTCGCATTTCGTACTATCGGCTACTTTTCCTGACTCCGCCTCCTTCGCGACTCTTCGCGTTCTTACCTATTCCTTTTGTAGTTCGAGCTGTTTCTGGTAAGTGGGTTCTGTATTTGGTTTTCTTACCCTGTCTCCTTCTTCTTCTGTTTGTTTTCTTAGTTGCTCTTACGTAACTCCAAACCTATTCCACGGTGTTCAACAGCCTTCTGTCACCTCGGACTATACATTGTTTCCTGCTGACTCGAGAGCTCCCCGCTTTCTCCAAGGTTCATACTACTCTGCTTTGTCCGTTTTGAACCGCAAGGACCACACCACAGGTTTTTTTAGCGCCGATCTGGCTTTTTCCCTGATTATTGGGGTGTGGCTCGTCGGGGCCCCACGAGACAGGTCCCAATCCCTGTCAAGGTGGCCTCCGAGGGAGCCAGACCTTATTTGCATGACAGGAAGTCCAAGGAGAAGCCAACCAAGCATTCTTCCAAGTCTTCAAAGAAACTGCCTTCCTCTTCCAAAGACAGAGAGACGGAAGCAACAGGTGAGGAGTCGGGGGAGGAAGGAGCTCGGCCTGACATCAGCGCGGCTTAGCTGAACTGTGTGCATCTTCCCCAATTCCTGGGCAACCTCCCCAGCACTGGTGCAACTTAGCTTGCATGTGTGAGGGGCCTGGAGGAAGGTCTGCTCTGGCATGGCGCCTCATGCTGCTTACCTTGCTTTGAGCTCCCTCAAACACGTCTGCTTCTATCGGACGTCTGAGCACAAGCCCTGTGATTCTGCTAGTGCGCGCATGCGCACGTGTGCCCCACCCAACGTGGCAAGGGTTTAGTAGTTCTTGGACCGGTGTCTGCTGGCAAAGGTAGTCTGGATGCTCCTTTTCCTGCAGAAAGGGCATAAAAGGCATCAATAAGTATTGAAAGTTTATTGTGTGTGTGTCTTCATGCTGGTTGTTAATGGGCCATGTCTGAGACCTACATCCCACCTCCTCCCACACAACCCCAGGGTCTGTACCCTGACAGGTAGAGCTGGAACTTGAGTCGAAAATAACCAAGGAGGCTGGCACAACAGGATGGTTGCCCTGAAACCCAATCATTCATAGATAGTGTGAACAAAGAAAGGCAGAGACAGCAGAAATCTTGAAAGGCACAGAGAATGTAAGTGCTGGCCCCGCTCACCTTTAACCCGCGCTGAGGGAAACGCCTGCGTGCGTCACGTCACTTACGAGCTTAGGCCCTTTCCTCAAATTACACGCATTAACACCCCCATTGATGGGCACCTGCCTGCAGGCCCCGACTTATGTCCCCCCCACATCCCCACTCCCCCATTGACAGGCACCTGCCAGCAGGCCCCGACTTATGTCCCCCCACACCCCACCACCCGCATTGACAGGCACCTGCCAGCAGGCCCCAACTTATGTCTCCCCACACCCCCACCCACCCCCATTGATGGGCACCTGCCAGCAGGCCCCGACTTATGTCCCCCCACACCCCCACCCACCCCCATTGACGGGCACCTGCCAGCAGGCCCCGACACATAGTCCACCAAACAACATGTCCTAACAAAACAGACTCATGGCCCTAATGCCAACCCAAATCCCCCTTGACCCCCAGGACAAGCATGCAACCATCCACAGTACCCACTCCCAAATTACCCATGCCATGACAGTCTTAAAAGAACCACCATGCCCATGCATAAATGCACAACAGAGCCACACAGTGGCAACACATGACTGAGGCAATGTTCATTGAGACATGCACAAAACCAATGATAGAACACAACACCAATCATGAAGTTCGAAAAAATGTATTAAAAACATAATGAAGTAACATCGAGGAAATCAAACTTGAAAATCAATATACAATTACAGATATAACCAAAAAAAATGGTAATCCAATGAAAAATAAATAAACGTCATGTTGAATAAAAAAATGGTCCATTGCCAATGTCAATAAGAAATAAATAATCCAAATTAAAGAAAACAATTGATCCATGGGAAAATTGAAAAAGAAAGTATGTACAAGTCTGCAGCTATATACAATGGAAGTCCAAATGGTCCATGATCTACAAACAAAAGGAAGCCTACAAAAAGTCCTATGAATAAAAAACTATATACATGAAGTGATGCCAGGGCATCATCGAACTCATGTCGATGTCCCGGAAGCGGGCCTCTTTCCTGGCCTCGAGGTTTCGCAGGGATGCAGTCATGGCCTGTTCCAACTCCCTGTGAGTTGCCTTGAGGCACTCAGCCCACCTCAAGCCCTGTGCATGGAGTTCTCTGCCCTGACCATAGTGAGCCGTGCCCCCTCCGCCCGCCGCCACTCCGCATCTATCCGCTGGCCCAACCGCTGCCACACAGAAGACACTCCCAATCCTGGGTCCTCCTGTTCTCTGGCCGATGCCTGCCCCTGTGATGTTGATGGCACCGAGCCATGATGCCTCCCACACTGAGCCTGCTGCTGCCTCCGACGCAACTGCCTCTGCCACCATGACGGCATTCGGGATGATGGAATCCACCAGTCCATCGTCCGCAGGTAGAGGAGTGCCAGATGACGTGGACCTCCCCCCTACCTGCGAACCGGCCTGGGATGGGGCATCCCTGCTGGTGCATGGTGATGCAGTCACAGTGTCAGGAACAGAGAAATGCACCTCTGTGGCAACCTGTGCTGCCTCCTGCCTCTGTACTGCACCACTTGCACCAGTGATACCACCCCCAAGTGCGGCTCTGTAGGGCCTCCTCCTCCTCTATACACACCAGCAACCTGGATAGTTCCGCACTGTCTTCCGCCATTGCAAGCCCCTGTGGGGGCTCATCCACCCCTTCCGCTGCAGCTGTAGTGGCAGACGCAGCACCAGTCCCCTCGCTCCTGGATGATGGAATTTCCTGGGAGGGTGACGGGGCCTTGCGTCGCCGGTAGGTGAAGGCATCCCTGCCGCTTTCTTCCACAGCGCTGTCTCTGCCCTCTTCTTCACTCGCCGTGTGTAAAGGGAGACATTGAACACAAGCATCAGGGTTCTCAACTATAGTCCCCTAGACACAACGAAATAGCACATGAGTGGCACTGTCAAACCTCACTTCCATCATGTCCCTCCACAACACATGGGTCAGTGCAGGCAACACACATGCAGGAACAGGCATGGCACATGCAACATACATTGGCATCCATGTCCAAGGCACCGTAGTTGCATCCAATGGTGGGCTGATACTCACATGCATCATGGGACATGCTGGTCACATGCACACACATCACCGGGGGGTCATGCATCTGGCTCGGTATACCCCCAGACACAGTGGATACAGGGATGACTAGGCTGTATCAGTGAATCAACACATCGTCACAGACATGTGTCATCCATCCATGGCACACACACTACTCAGACACATGGACATGTACATCATGCATGTCCATGACAGCAGCACAGATCTCTCACGCCCCAAACATGTCAAAATACAGACATAGGCATGCATACATGTGTGCGTTCCACATGCTGCTCTGCATGATGCATTGTAACACATACACCATGAATGCATTGCCACTTACTGCTCGAATCCAGACGGGCCTGCATCCTGAGGATCTGGTGGTGAAGCACTGGGCGAATGTGCTCCAGGACCCTCATCTGATGGGTGGTAAGCTGGACTCAGCGCCCCACTACATCCACTGCTTCACAGAGGCGCCGGACCTTCTTAAGGGTCCTGGACTTGTAGTTGTCCCAGTGCTTCTGGACGTGTTTGATGTTGCGGGGTGCCACCCCCTCCACGTTGATGGCACCCACTATGTCCTTCCAGATCCTCTTCCGTCCTTCCTTGTCGTCGCGCGACGGTTTGAAGAGGGAATCATAATGCTCAGGACTTGCTCCACCAGGATACCAACTTCATTTTCACTGAAGCTGGTAGCCCTCTGCCTCTCTGCTGGGGGTTTGCCACTGGTGCCGGAAGGTGTTGTGTCGGACATGGCAAGCACCAAGGCAGGTGTGGGTGGGAAACTGGGTCTTCGGGCTGGGCTGTGGAGTGATGGAACTTCAGTCGGGAGTCTTCTGTTCCAGCAGGGGTGGTCACAGCAACTGGACTCCTGCAGATGGCAGATGTGCAGGCACCAAATGGCAGGGCACGGTGGCAGCAGGCAAACAGGCAGCAGCAGATGGCTTGTGGGAGGCTGCTCAGGGATCTGGGGGGCAGTAATTTGGCCTTCTGGGCAGGAGTGTGGTCTTCAATGTGTTGTCGCATGGCCAGCTTGATACGGAGTGATTTGGCACGTGAAAAAACAGCACGTTTGCATAAATTCTGAGGAAAGGCCTTTAGCGCGTAGGTGACGTAACGTGCGCATGAGCGTTTCCCTCGCCACGGGTTGAAGGTCCCACGTGGGTTTCCATTGCTCTCTACATGGTCTTTGTGGGAAGCGGTACGTGTATTCCTTGGGTGCGTTTGGACTTTTACATGAATTATTGCTAGCGCGAGCGGGGTATGTGTATACTGGGGGTGTGCGTGGACCTTTACATGTGTTTTCGCTAGCACGAGCAGGGTACGTGTATTTCAGGGGTGCACGTGGACTTTTACACGCGTTTTCGCTAGCGAGAGCGGGGTACATGTATTCTGAAGGGTGCGCATGGACTTTTACACGCGTTTTCGCTAGCGCAAGCTGGTACGTGTATTCCTAGGGGTGCGCGGGGAGTTTTCCACGCGTTTTTGTGGTTGGTGGCTGTATGCTAGTCCACTGCCCTTTGCGCCATGTAGGGGATTTGTGCAATGTTTTTGGCGCACGGGGTGGGGTTGGTGGCGTAACTGCCACTGCTGCAGGGTCGCTGCGCCGCTCTGCGCCACGGCTGGTTATGGATGTTGAAATCCATGAATACTCTGTGCGCTGAAATGGGTTTTGGCGCACACGGCTGGTGCAGACTGCTGCACGCGCACTCTATGCACCAGCCACGTTCACCACTTGTGCGTCGAATTCTATGAATTACCCCCCAAATGTGTTGTCAGGATTGTTGGTTGTATTTACATTTGCAAACACAATTGGTCTGTGTTGTGTAAGTAAATGTTGTCAATCATTGGTGGCAATTGAAATAGAATATTTATTGCTACATTTGCGTAGCAATTTACACCAGTTGCATTTGAAAATTTTAATGTGATTTGTGAATGGTGACTGCGTATACTAGAGTTAGAGGAAAGTGCTCTCTGCGTACATACATGTCTTTGAAAAGAAGGAATCGAGCTGTTGAGCATCCTATTCTTTTTACTTCTGAAAGTTTGTCAAAGAGAATATTGACAAACTGAATGTTGTTGTCACGTGGGTATGTTTGAAAGCCAACAACTGTACCAAGTGCTCCATTAACTAGTCCTTGCTCCACATCAAGGTTACGTTTAAGCATTACTCTACAGTTTAAAGATAATTTTAATATTTTCTCCAATCCAAATGTGTTGGAGTTTTCTAAGGCATTTAAACTTGCTGTGGCTTGTTGACACATGGGTAGTGTCATACCATGTACATCCAGTTTATCTGTGGATCAAATTTCAATTATTGGTTGCATTTCTTTTTTCAACATTGTTTCATTGAACTTGGAACAGCTTGCAAGAGTTGGCATCAAGGACATACAAGTGACATTTTTGTGTGCTAATTGTTCCATGACATCAGTAGTACAAGAGATATGACCATAAAGTGTATGCATGTGCTGGGTTTTTAATATTGCTTGTGCTTCTTGAGATAGTACACCAACTCTTATACTTTTTAAAATGTTGGCGTAGGTGAGGTCTGCAGACTTGCGCATGTTTTCTGTTAATTTTCTGTATTGGAAATGTTGCCAAAGGTTAACATTTCCTATGCTGCCAACAGTTTTATAGCAGAGTTTGTGTCCTAAGGTTTTAAAAATAGGTTCACCTTTCACTGGTGTCAATTGAAGAAGATCTCTGAAAACAATAATGTGTTTTCCTCCAAAGAGCTCTTTGTAGTTTGTTTTGAGTACTTCTTGTAATCTGACGTGAATCAAAGCCAACATTAGATTGGAGACCATGCTCACCTCATCTATTAGCAGCATTTTCATTTGTTTTAACACTGCGTAATTCCATTGCAGATTCTGTAGAAAGTTTGTAATATTCTAATTTGTTTTTTTGTTCTACTGGAAGGAGTAGTAATCAGTGTAAAGTGAAACCGTCTATGTTGTAGGCAGCTAAACCTGTGGGGGCAGTTACAACAGCTGACAGTTTGTTGTTTGTCAATTGTTGAAGGAACTTGCTGATGATTTTGATTAAGAATGTTTTGCCTGAACCATCTTCACCACTAACATATAGTAGTATAGGTTTGTAATTTTGGCTGGTACATTCTTTATTTTCATGTTGTACACCATGCGCAATTTCTTTTGTTACTTCTTGAAAAATGGTATGCTGCTCTTTGTTTAGTTTTGATTGCAGTTCAGTTAAGTCTTCTGTATCTTCTTCATAGTGACACATGGTCTTTTCTACTTCAGTCATAGCTAATTCTGCCTAATTTGCTATTAGTGGCTGTCCCAGTGGTTCTTGGCTTCCTGTTACAGAAGGTTGACTACTGTCGGGAGTGTCCTTATCTATTTGAACCTGGAGTTCATCTTCGTGTTGCTGATCATTGTGCAACATTGTTTTGTACTGTGTAAAGTTTACATCGGTTGTAGTGCTTTCATTTGCTTTGAAAGCGTTTTCATAAGAGTCATAGATACCTAGTATCTCTTCTTCTTTTCTCCATGGTTTAAAAAGTTGTAGCAGGGACATGTAATATATTTCTTTATGTTGAGGAGTTTTTAATGTCAATTTTATATTATTAATTAAGCTTCTTTTGGTAAGTTTCATTAAGCTGCCTTTACAATTTGTCACTCTGTATCTACCTTTATTTTCATCGGGTTTTATATTATTTTTGTATGTGAAGTTTTGGGCTATGTGGTATAGACACATGGTTTCCAAAGTGGTACTTCTGTTTGGGTAGTATGTGTCCAGTAAATTGTTTTTCAAAATGTCTTGGCTGTTGGGATCATTTTTGTCTATTGTTACTATGTCATCATATGATTTGAGAACTCTTTTTCTAGATTTAGCAGGACCAAGACTTAGCCATACTATATTCTCAGATTTTCCATGTAAAGCAGTACCAGTTAAACAATCTGCAGCTTCATAGCAGCCACATTCTCTATGGGAGAGCATTTTTATGCCTAAGCTGTACAATTTCTGAGACAGTGTTTTGTCCGATGATAGGTCATTCCAGAGGTCTTGCAGTTCTGCTTTTTCTGCTTTGGTTAAGTAGGCTGTAACATACCGTGCAACTGCAGTGGAATTCTCTGCAATGTACTGCACATCTATGTTTGCATTCCATAAAAGGGCAATGATTGCATTGTAATCATTGATATATTTTGCTTCTTCTGTTCTTTTTATGTAATATGTGTTCTTAGGTGATTTACCTTTAACACTATGTCTAACTAAAGACATGAAGTTGTTCACTTCACCTGTTTCTGTAACTGGTCTAGGGAAACCAAAGCTGCATTTGGTGTAGTATTTCCCTTTCTTTTTGTATTTGCGACAACAATATTTCCCACATTTGTGTCTTTGAAATTGTACAATTTGTGCATGAAGAGCACTATTTGTTGCTTCTGACGGAGTTTCACAAGTGACATATTTTTTGATAAACTGTAAAAAAGTGGAATCACTGTCTTGACCAAATTTAGGAGATATCTTTAATACATAAAAGCATGTGGATATGTGGTGCTCCTCTGGCTTGGTATTCTTTTCTCCAAAAGAAGTGTTGCACTTCTCCGAGGGGAGGAACAGTTTTATTACAAATAAAGTGTAGCATAGCAATGGAGCGATTATGGAAATATCTTGAAATCTTTGTTTATTTTTGTTTTTGTTTGCAAAGCATAGGAAATCATGTAAATCTTCCCAAGCATATTCTGCACAACTTAATGTAACAACCAAGTGGGCGGGCCAAGGTTTCTTATCATATAATGTACATCTCCGTGACGGCTGAACCAGTATTCTTTAGTACCACGCATGTTTGCTAACAGATTTGTAATGCTTGATTTTAGAACCTCATCTTTTTCTTGTACTTTTTGTAGTAATTGCGTAGCTGACATATTTAGAAATTGGGGTACCTGATTTCAATGTGTGTGCAACTCCGTAGCATAGAGTTGCTAGTTCACTTTCAAAGAGTAGGTGGAATATGTATTCCACATTTTTTCTAAATCTGGGATCTTCAGAATACATTTGTAATGAGCGGTATTCTGATGCTGTTATCTGAATGGGTCGATCATCGTACCTTCCTCCTTTTCTAGTAGGAAAGAGTAGAGGAAAAGCACGTGCTTCTATATTTTTTCCCATATGCTGATTGGTGATCCTTTGGTTTGTCGCATTTGGTACATTTCTAGTGCATCATCTATGGTGTCACTAGAGTGTAATGGATTGTTTGTTTGTTTGTTTGGATAAATTGTATAATGGTCTAAAATATTGGATAGTGTAGCAGGCTCTAGAAGTTCAAATTGACCAGTTTCTGGTGACTCTTGAATTATTTTAGTGGTTTCCTTCAAGTTTTCTTCAATATTCATTTCTTTGTAGTATTCATTATTGTCTTTTAGCTATTGCAAGGCTTGTCTAACTTTATGTACGTCTAAGAGTTGTTGCCACATTTTTTTGTCTTTTGTAGGTACACCATTTACTAACACAATTAAAGATTGCTCTATTGGACGTTGCACTCCCAGAGTGTTCACATGTTCTTTCAGATCTAATGGTAAATAAACTACTTTCCCACGAATGCCTTTCACTAATTTAAAGGGAGGTAATTTTGCTGTTTTTGGTTGAAGGCGTATTATTGCTTGAAATGGATGCACTGTTCTCTCATATAAATTGAGTTGTTACAGGGGTTTTGGTAGTGGGAATAATTCCAAGTTATTTGTGATAGCACATGAAGGAGTTTGGTTGTTGTCAAGTTTTGTAGTGCAGTAAGTGCAAAGTATTAAGGGGTCAGTTATTTCATATTTGTTTCCTTACTGATCAGATTGTCTCTAACTGTGCCCCCTTGAAGCAACTATCTTTATCCTCACTGTCCCACTCTTTAACTACCGTGGCCGACCTTTTCGCCCCACTGAAACTGATTCAAGGCCGTAGACTTCCCTCCCAACCCTGGTTTACTGACCAGCTCAAAACGGCTCACCTCCAACTTAGACAAGCTGAACGGAAATGGCGTTCTGGTTATAACCCAGAGTTTAGAGATATATATAAACGCAATCTGTCCACATACCTGGCGAGCGTTAAACTGGCAAAATCCTCCTTCTTTGCCCAGAAAATTGAACACGCACTGTGCAAACCAAAAACTCTCTTTTTCTTTGTGCATTCGTTATCCTCTTCGGAGACCCTGACCTCTATGGTTAAGCCCTCTCAGGAACTGTGCAATGACCTGGCCTCCTTTTCTACCACCAAAATTGATGCTATACGAGCAAACATTGCTAAATCTCTTGCGATATTGCCTCCTGAAACCCCCAGCTTTGTGCCCTCTACTGAGACCTTGGCTAGTTGGTCCTCTTTCCCTCCATTCACCGAGGCAGAGGTCTTGACAGCCATTTTGAAGATTAAATCATCATCTCCCAAGGACTCCATCCCAGCCTCTATTATGAAGGTTATTGCTCCTGATATTCTGACTGAGATCACATTGGCAATAAACAACTCGTGTCAGTCGGGATTTGTTCCCCCAGAACTGAAATCTGCTAGGGTTATTGCCCTCCTTAAAAAGCCTTCTCTTGACCCCACTATCCCGGCTAATTTCCGCCCTATTTTTCTGCTTCCGTTTCTGTCCAAACTGCTGGAATCACTGGTCACACCGCTTCTGTCCTCTTTTTTGGAATCTTCCAAAATATTTAATCATGCCCAGGCAGGTTTTAGGCCTGGGAGAGGTAAGGAAAGTGTCCTGGTCTCGGTGTAGGACGACATGTCCAGACTTGTCGATGCTGGCGGAGTTGGGGCCCTGATCCTGTTAGATCTCTCCGCCGCATTCAACACGGTAGACCACTCCATTCTTCTCTCTCGCCTCTCACAGATTGGGATATCCGGTGCTGTTCTTGCCTACTTCATTTCTTTCGGATCGCACTCAGACCCTCGCTATGCCACCTTTCTTTCCCCTTCTTGCTTTCTCACTTGTGGTGTCCCTCAGGGATCCTCTCTATCGCCAATTCTGTTTAACATCTACATCTGGGCCCTGATTTGTCTCATCCGTTCCTATGGGTTAAACTGCTACTCATATGCAGATGATACCCAAATCCTGATCCGTCTGGACTAGGATCAATCAGAGACCTCTGTATGCCTCCACGACTGCCTTAGGGCAGTCGGGATCTGGATGGACCAGAATTGGCTAAAGTTAAATGGTGATAAAACGGAGGAACTGTTGGTAGGCAGCCCCCCTAACACCTCCCTGTGGACCCCTGCTTTCTGGCCCGCAGACTTGGGCCCGCTACCCAACCCAGTTAGCAAAGTCAAGAATTTAGGAGTTATCCTCTCCGCTTCTTTGTCAATGTCTAACCAGGTTGTGGCCGTGTGCCAGTCAACTCATCACCAGATCACAATCCTTAAGAGGGTCATGCCCTTGATCCCGGTAGCCCTCCGCCCCCTGTGGTACCCGCGTTAGTCCTCACACGACTGGACTATTGCAATTCGCTCTATTTGTCTCAACCTATTGGCCTTATCCATCGCCTTCAGCGTATGCAGAAACTGGCTGCTAGGCTGGCTACTGGCTCCCCTTATGGTGCCCACATTACAACAGTGCTTCGCCAACTGCATTGGCTCCCGGTGAACCAACAAATTCAGTTTAAATCTCTGTGTATTGTTCACCGGGCTATTCACGGTCAGGGTGCTGAATTTTTGCAGATTAAATTCACCCGATATTGTCCAGACCGGGACCTCCGCTCTGCTACTTCTAACCTGCTAACTGTCCCTAGGTTTAACCGGGCAAGGCTCGGTGGTAGAGCCTTCTCTGTTACCGCGACCATACTTTGGAACAGCCTCCCTGAACCTCTTAGGGCCACTGTTAACCATCTCGGATTCAGAAGAGCGTTGAAAACCAACCTGTTCTAAGCCTGACCACTCCACTGGTCTTCTCCGACTGGGTAGCTTCCTTCCAGCGCCATGATGCCTTTGGGCGAACGCGCGCTTTACAAATGTTAATAACATAACATAACAAACTATAAGGTACAGAGCTAATTCAAATCATTTGGAATCTTCATTGTCTTCTATTTTGTATGTTACGTCTACAGTTTTTGTGTTACTTTTATAAAAAGTTCTGCAGCAACACACGCACACATGGTTTTGTACTTCAGCGGATGTACTTTTACATTTTTGTATTTCTTTTTTGTATGTGTGTAGTAGAAGTTTGCCATCTGTACAATTGTTGCTAGTCTGTTGTAAAGGAATTGCATTTTGTAAGTGGCTTTCACTTCCAAAATATTTTCTCTGGATATGCTCTATTTCTTTGAGTAGGTCTTTGGCTATACCATGTAGAAGATTGTTTTTTAAATTGGCTAGTGCTAAAGCAGGACTTTTAGCATAGTACAGTTTATAGACTAGATTTCTTATAGTTGAATGATGTGTTGATATCACTTTGATATGATGGAAGGTGCTTTTGCAAATAGGCCCTGAAATGCAGGCTAATGAATGTTCTTGTAGTCCCATGTGTTTGCGCACTGGACAGGTATCCATATTTTGTAGTAGATTCATTTTGATTTTGTCTTTGCCTTTCACGTACTGATTGAGGAACTGGCGTAAAGATTTGAAAGATTTTTTGGCAATGTTACACATTGACAAGCATGGCCATTTGTATACTGGACGTTCTGGTTCAGTTGAATGGAGAGGTGATACTGAATTTTCTGGGGACATTTTTGTATGCAGCATTTCTTGTTCCATAATGGTATTATTACGTTTTTCATAGCCTCTTCCACTGATATGTATGACAATTATGTTTGTTTGCTTTTGTTTGTATGCTTCGTCATTGAAATAGGGTTCTGTGCTGGTGGTGTGACTCCATTCACCTCTACAGATATTTAAGAAGTTATTTTTGTTGACATACCATTTATTTAGAAGTCTTTTTTGTAATTTAGTAGTTAGTTTTGTTAGTGGTTTCATTCTGTTTAACACTAAAATAAATAACTTCCTTTTGAGAATGATTGCACAGTCTAACAAACTTCTAAAATTAATTTTCTATTTTCATTTGCTCTACTTCTGCGTTGCTTTCTACGGATTTGGTTCTTGGTAGGCATTCTTTAGGGTCTGTTGAAAAAAAAGAAGGTATGGGTTGGGCTGTTCTGCAATGTATGTGTGCTGTATGCATGAGTGTGTGAGTATGATGGTAAGGATGTATGTGGTGGTGTGCGATTGTGCATTGGGAGCTACAAGTAGTTGGGAAGGCTAGTTTTGTATTTGTGTGTTACTATACTTGGGTTCAGATGACAGTACAAAGTAAGCTAGTGGTGAGGAGAAGCACTAATACTATAAGTGGCACACGCGGCTGGCGCACAGTGTGCGCGTGCACCAGTCTGCGCCAGCCGCGTGCGCCAAAATCAATTTCCGCGCACAGCGTATTCATGGATTTCAACATCCATAATCAGCCGTGGCGCAGAGTAGTGCAGCGACCCTGCAGCAGCACCAGTTACGCCCCCAAACCCTCCCCGTGCGTCATGAACAGCGCACAAATCCCATACACGGTGCACAGGCCAGTGGACCAGCATACAGCCCCCCAACCACAAAAACATCTGTAAAACTCCCCGCTCACCCCTCCGAATACACGTACCCCACTGTGTGGGGAAAGTTTCACACGCGATTGGCCCTGTGCGAGCAAGGTACGTGTATTTCTGGGGTGTGTGGGAAGTTTTACACGCGATTGGCCCTGTGCGAGCGGGGTACGTGTATTTCTGGGGTGCGCGGGAAGTTTCACACGCAATCGGCCGTGTGCGAGCGGGGTACGTGTATTTCTGGGGTGCGCTGGAAGTTTCACACGCGATCGGCCCTGTGCGAGCGGGGTACGTTTATTTCTGGGGTGCGCTGGAAGTTTCACACGCGATCGGCCCTGTGCGAGCGGGGTACTTGTATTTTTGGGGTGCACGGGAAGTCTCACACATGTTTGGCCCTGTGCGAGCGGGGTACGTGTATTTCTGGTGTGCGTGGGAAGTTTCACACACGGTCGGCCCTGTGCGAGCGGGGTACATGTATTTCTGGAATGCACGGGAAGTTTCACATGCGATCGGCCCTGTGCGAGCAGGGTATGTGTATTTCGGGGTTGCGCGGGAACTTTCACACGCAATTGGCCCTGTGCGAGCGGGGTACGTGTATTTTCGGGGGTGTGCGGCAACTTTCACACGCGATTGGCCCTGTGCGAGCGGGGTATGTGTATTTCAGGGGTGCGCGCGTGAACTTTAACATGCTATTGGGCGTGCGCGATCGGGGTACGTGTATTTCGGGGGTGCACGAGAAGTTTCACATGCGATTGGCCGTTTGCGAGCAGGGTACGTGAATTTCGGGGGTGCGTGGGAAGTTTCACATGCGATTTTGCTGTCTGAGCGGGGTACGTGTATCCAGTGGGGTGCGCGGGGTGTTACACACGTGAATTGCCAGTGTGGGTCCTCCCAGGTGTGCCCTCGACCCTCTCCCCAGCCCGTGCAAGCAGCCCACACCACAGGGGACTACCCTGCACCCCTGGTCATGTCCCACAGGCAGCCCATCCACCATGGGCATGCCCCCAAGCCAGCCCACATGTCACCTTGCACTAGTGTTCACCGACTCATGTCCCTCAGCACCCCCACCCACCCAGCATTGATGGGCACCTGCCAGCAGGCCCTGAATCATGTCCCTCAGCACCCCCACCCACCGAGCATTGAGGGCCACCTGCCAGCATGCCCCGACTCATGTCCCTCAGCACCCCCACCCACCCAGCATTGATGGGCACCTGCCAGCAGGCCCCGACTCATGTCCCTCAGCACCCCCACCCACCCAGCATTGACGGGCACCTGCCAGCAGGCCCCGACTCATGTCCCTCAGCACCCCCACCCACCCAGCATTGACGGGCACCAGCCAGCAGGCCCGACTCATGCCCCTCAGCACCCCCACTCATCCAGCATTGAGGGCCACCTGCCAGCAGGCCCCGACTCATGTCCCTCAGCACCCCCACCCACCCAGCATTGAGGGCACCTGCCATCAGGCCCTGACTCATGTCCCTCAGCACCCCCACCCACCCAGCATTGACGGGCACCTGCCAGCAGGCCCCGACTCATGTCCCTCAGCACCCCCACCCATCCAGCATTGAGGGCCACCTGCCAGCAGGCCCCGACTCATGTCCCTCAGCACCCCCACCCATCCAGCATTGACGGGCACCTGCCAGCAGGCCCCGACTCATGTCCCTCAGCACCCCCACCCACCCAGCATTGACGGGCACCAGCCAGCAGGCCCCGACTCATGTCCCTCAGCACCCCCACCCATCCAGCATTGAGGGCCACCTGCCAGCAGGCCCCGACTCATGTCCCTCAGCACCCCCACCCACCCAGCATTGAGGGCACCTGCCATAAGGCCCTGACTCATGTCCCTCAGCACCCCCACCCACCCAGCATTGACGGGCACCTGCCAGCAGGCCCCGACTCATGTCCCTCAGCACCCCCACCCACCCAGCATTGATGGGCACCTGCCAGCAGGCCCTGAATCATGTCCCTCAGCACCCCCACCCACTGAGCATTGAGGGCCACCTGCCAGCATGCCCCGACTCATGTCCCTCAGCACCCCCACCCACCCAGCATTGATGGGCACCTGCCAGCAGGCCCCGACTCATGTCCCTCAGCACCCCCACCCACCCAGCATTGACGGGCACCTGCCAGCAGGCCCCGACTCATGTCCCTCAGCACCCCCACCCACCCAGCATTGACGGGCACCAGCCAGCAGGCCCCGACTCATGTCCCTCAGCACCCCCACCCATCCAGCATTGAGGGCCACCTGCCAGCAGGCCCCGACTCATGTCCCTCAGCACCCCCACCCACCCAGCATTGAGGGCACCTGCCATCAGGCCCTGACTCATGTCCCTCAGCACCCCCACCCACCCAGCATTGACGGGCACCTGCCAGCAGGCCCCGACTCATGTCCCTCAGCACCCCCACCCATCCAGCATTGAGGGCCACCTGCCAGCAGGCCCCGACTCATGTCCCTCAGGACCCCCACCCACCCAGCATTGACGGGCACCTGCCAGCAGGCCCCGATTCATGTCCCTCGCACCCCCACCCACCCAGCATTGACAGACACCTGCCAGCAGGCCCCGACACATGTCCCTCCCAACACATCATAAAGATGCACAATCATAGGCCTCATGTGTACCAAAATCCCACAGCACGCCACCCCAGTCTTGAGAGGCAATCAATTCCCCAATCCACCCCACACTGAAATGGCTATTCCATTACACAAAACGAAAGTGAACTATGTACATCAAAACATGTCCCTCACACACACACACTGGGTGCAAGTGATTGTCTAAATCCACTTTTTCACATGCAGTAACCAAATGAGCGAATACCACACATGGAAGTAAAAAAAAAAATGTATTATTAACAAAATGAATGAAATTAAATGAAAGAATAAAACATATTTCAAACGATGAAATGAAATGTATGTCCGAAACAGAATAAAAAACATATGAAGAACCAATCCAAACTGATGAAAAAAAAACATATGTCCAATCTCACGGTCCACCAAATGAAATCCAAAGGAAACGTAAATTGAAAAATCCATTGATCCATGGTGATTAATAAAATAAAATCCTCACATGATCCACTGTTCAACTATGTACACCGAGTTCATCCAGGGTCCAACAAAAGAAATGAAACCTATCCAAAAAACTACCTAAGAAAAGAGCTATATACAAAAGTGTGGGACATAGTCCAATCACCTCAAAATAAAGCAAAACGAAAAGGAAACCTAACACTAAAAACTATTTACAATGGCGGCAGGCTAGTCCGACGGCTCACTTTACGATGGCCAGGGCATCATCGAACTCCTGCTCAATGTCCTGGAGGCGGTCCTCTTCCATGGACCCGAGGGTTCCCAGAGACGATCCCATGTTGGACTCCAACTCCCAGTGAATAGCCTCAAGACACTCGGACTGTCTCAGTGCCCTCCGCATGGAGTTCTCCACCCTGAGCATTGTGAGCCGAGCCTCTTCTGCCCGCCGCCGCTCCGCACCTATGGCCTGGCCCAACCGCTGCCACACAGAAGACAGTTCCCATCCTGGGTCCTCCTGCCCTGTGGCCGATGCCTGCCCCTCCGATGTTGATGGCCCCAAGCCATCATCGCTCCTGTTAGGAAAGATTTCGTAATTGTAGGTAATTTTCCTTCCATGTGGCAACCCCTAAACTTTTTGCTGTTGTTTTTCACCTTGTTCTCGACTTTGCCAGAGAAGTGCAGCCTTCTGCCTCACTGATCTGGGCTTTCGCTCCATTCTTACGGGGAAACTGACATGCCCTTAAGACAGTCAGTACCGGGAAACGCTGTTTTCCGTAGTTTCTTTTATCATGTTGCGGCTTTCGTGCAACATGACACAAGAGGGCACTGTAAGCTAAGTTACTGCTCTCTTGGGTCTCTAGCCTTCTACAGGCCCTAGATACTCTTTTAGGATTGTAACTGATCGGTGCAAGTGATTAACGGACGGGAATGGTGGCAGCAATCGTTTCTTGTGTTTTGAGCTCCTTTTGGCGTTTTAAGCGCGTTTTTGTCGAGCTTAACCCAAAATGGTGACCTGGCTCCCAAAATGGCCACACCACGAGGCTCCTTTGTCCTGTCCGCTGACCGTCTTGCTCCCTTCACCTTCCCCAGGTCGAGCCGACCCGGGGCCTTCCTTATTTGGGCATGTACTTTCCCGCGAAACACGGATGCCTTCGCGGGCTTCTACATGCCTGGTGTGTGCCTCCAGGATGTGGGCTGGGATGTCTGGTCCCAATACACATCCTGGGTGCCAGAGAGTCTAGGGTGGTGTGAATGCCTGGGACCACCGTGGTCCGTGATAGGTCCATGTATGGTGTGAGTGTTGATGAGCGGATCTCCAATTGGGTCCCCTCCGTTTTGGCGCGAAGGGAACCGTGGATAAGAGGGGGCTGGAAACACCACTACCGTGTTGATCTCCTGAGTTCTCACGAACGAAGGAATACAGGAGCCAAGTATCCTGCAATCAAGAGGCTGAACTGAGGAATCGCTGATGACCCGCTGAAGGACTGCTCCTCTGCACTGCTGTCGCCTTGTGAAACCCTTTTCACCTTTGATCGAACCAGAAGGCCTGTACTGGCACTTCGACCCTTGGAATAGCGGGAACAGCTATTCTCGGCATCTTCACCATCTCCTGCTAGTAAGCCTTCGGAAGTGTCTCTGGGCCATCCAGCAGACTGACCAGCCTACACAGGAGTCTTGCTCTGTAACCGCCGCCAGGTTGTGTAGTATTTTGAGTCCTTGTCGCTCTCACACGATTCGTACACTTGGCGTTCCCAGGTCTGAAGTGAGTAGTGTACATTTGGCTCAGATACACACGGCCGCTCCGTTGCCCTGCTGTGGTAACAAACTGTGCGGGTTCCTTCGTTTGGGACGTCTTTTACTCAACTCTGCTGCTGCAGACTCAACACGACGACGACACGTCCCTTGCTCTTCTGAACCTGCCAGCGAATGAAACTGACGCGGAGAAGCCTGGGTCTGCTTGCATCGGGGACCAGTGAGTAGCATAGCTAGGAACTGGTCGCCCTCCTGCAGGAGCCCATAGCTTTTCCCCGCTGTGTCAAAACAGCACGCCTTTCCGTACTCGCGCTCTGCTTCTGCCCACAGTGGAGGCTGCGCTTGAGTCGCGGAACACTGTTCTTCTTCATTTGTGCACTAAACTGAACTGCCTGATTTCCCTCGAAGAGACTCCCCTTTTGCCCGTTGGCACCAGCGTGTGCAGGTACTTTTGAGCACAAGGCTCCACTCTTCATAGGGCTCGGACTTCCTTTTAGTTAGGTGCCTCTGAAGGCAGACTGGGTCTAAGCATTATTTCGCACTGCCTGTTTTCCTTCCCTTTTAGGTGGACTACACATTTTGTGCATCTAACGCTTGAGACTTGTTTGTATTTGTATATATATTGTATTGGTATGGTATGTGTTGGTTTACTAGAGTTGTATTGTGATTTCTCGCTACGGTCATTATTTTAAAGGCCTTGGAATAAATGTGTATATATTTTTAATATAACACCTGTTTGGAGTAATTTGTAAGTGTCCTTGCTTTGTGTGCTCATTGTGGGCTTTCAGTCACCCTCACCCCTCTTGAGACCTAGTCTTGACCGCCGCGATCGCTACCCTGATTGGTCTGGCTTGTCCAGAGGTTACCCTGTTCCAAGTAATTAGGTTGGCCTTCTGAACTTCTGCGCCGCCAGGACAGAGTTCCGAAATCCGTCTTAACAGCTCCCACCTTGTTGCTGCTGCTGCTGCTGTGCCTGTGCCCCGGCTCTTGCTGCCTGCACGTCCTCCGGCTGGGGTGCAGTTGTCGTGGTGGCCACCCCTGCTGGACGTCCGACTCCCGACTGTGGCAGCGATGTGTCCTCCACCAACCTGGCTGCCGGGTCACAGGCAGCTCCAGAGGGTAACCATGTGATACATGGGTGGGAAGATGGCATGGAGGACGACTGGTGCATAGGGGGTTCAGGTGAAGAGGGGGTCAGAATAAGGTCCAGCATACAGAGGGATCCAGCCCTGGTGACCCGTCCCAGTAGGTCAACGTGGTCAACGAGGCATCCGAGATGACATGCAGTGTCTTCACGAAAACACTGCAGGTCACCTTGCATGCCCGTTGACGCAACGCCATCCCAGCCAGGACAGGCTCAACCCGGTCCTGGATTGGCACGTCCGCAAGGAGAGGAAGGCCAGTTGTTGTGCGCTCATCCTCTCCCTGAAAACGGGTCTGGACGTAGGCATCCCTGCTGGTGCAGGATGATGCAGTCACAGGATCGGGGACAGGATTACACAAAGGCACCTCCGCGGCGGCCTGTGCTGTCTCCTGTTCCTGCACTGCACCACAAGCACCAGTGGAATCCCCACCTCCAGACCCCGTGTGTGTCCCTTCCACGGCCTCCTCCTCCACCAAACCCCCCACCAACCTGGATGACTCCATGCCATCTTCCTCCGTCAGACCCTGTGGGGTCTCAGCTGCCCCTTCTGCTGCTGAGGAGTCCACCTCCGACCTCTGCCTTTTGGACATACCCTCGGCAGCTGCGGCCTGGGATGAGGCACCAGACTCCTCACTCCCCAACGAGATGACAACGTGGGAGGGGAGCCGTGCCTTGCGTCTCCGGCTGGTGGTGCAATCCCTGCCGCTTTGCTCCACAGCACCCTCTCCGCACTCTTCATCAGTTGACGCTGCAGACAGGGAGAGATAGAACACATGCATCAGGGCACTGTTCAATGGACTGATACACACATGACACTTGCACATGAGTGGCAGTGTCAAACTACAGACATGGCATCACACTCCCCAACACACATGCCATTTCAACTCACACACATGAGCAAATCAACAGGAATCTTGCACCAGGCAGCACCGTCCATACACAAACAACAGCATGAGCAGCCGAAGGTGAGCCTGACATCACATGAAACACGGGGAGTGCATAACACATGCACACATGCCACCAGACTTACATGCATGTGTACATCTCCACCAACTGTCGCAGTGATGAGATCACCATCCATGTCACATCTCGCATTCAACCTTCTACATGTCAGTGTCACATGCATCCATGTTGCATCACAGTTGCACACTTGTCAAATACACCCACATGCACATGGTCATAGTGCAGATACATGCAGTATGAACCAGCATCCATGTGTGACACCACAACTATGCCACAGTACATACTCATAATTCATTACATGTGTGCACCCACACATACATTTCCACAGCATGCTTACCAACACATACACCATCGATGTGTCTCACACTTGATAGGAAACACATGTGGCAGGTTCACGTCCCTGTACATACGCAGCCATACATGTCCCTAAAAAAAAGACATATGTGCAACCTGCACACTCCTGGCACACCACAACACGCACAGCGTCCAATCAGTATGCATGTACACTTAACTCTCGACTCCAGACGGGTCTGCCCCTCAAGGACCTGGATGTGGAGCGCTGGGTGTATGTGTTCCAGGACCCTCATCTGGTTGTCGGTCAGGTGGACCCGGCACCCCTTGGCATCTGCCTTCAAGGGGAGCCGGGCCTTGTTGAGGGTCCTGGACCTGAAGTCCTCCCAGTGCTTCCGGACATGTTTGATCTAGCGGACTGCCACCCCCTCCTCGTTGTTGGCAGTCACGATGTCCATCCAGATCCTCTTCTGTCCTTCATTGTCGGCGCACAAACTTCCAAAGAGGGCATCATACTGCCCCAGGACATGCTCCACCAGGACACCAGTGGCCCTCTGCCTCTCTGCCTGGGGGTTGCCAGTGGTGCCAGATGGTGCAGTGTCCGACATGGCAACACCAGAGGCAGGTGTGGGTGGGCAACTGGGTCCTGGGGCTGGGCTGTGGAGCGATGGTATCCCAGTCGGGAGTCTTCAGTTCCAGCAGGGTTGGTCACAGCAACTGCACCCCTGGCTGATGTGCAGGCACCAAATAGCAGGGCACGTGGGCAGCAGGCAGGCAGGCAGCAGCAGATGACAGGTGGGAGCATGCTCGGGGATCTGGGGGGCAGGAATATGGCCTTCTGGGCAGGAGCGTGGTCTTCCGTGTGTTTTCACGTGGCCAGCTTGATACGGAGTGATTTGGCATGTGAAAAAAGTGCACGTCAGTGTGAAATCCAAGGAAAGGTCCTTAGCGCGTAAGCGCGTAAGTGACGTTAAGCACGCGGGCGTTCCCCAAAACATGAGTGCATAGTGAGACAGCATGTGAGATAACTGCACGTCACCGTGCAATTGGAGGAAAGGGCCTTAGCGCGTAAGCGTGTAAGTGACGTTGCACGTGTGGGCTGGCTTAAAAGGTACAATTATGATGCTATTTTCTTGTACGTGCTTTTTGTGGCGAGCGAGCGGGTGCACATGCATCTTTTTCACGTTCTTTTTCAAAGCAGACAGTGAGTCACGCACGTATTTTCCAACTGTGGTTGCCCCCGTGTGTCGCGTACCCTTTGAGAGCTCATTGTAGGCTGCGTGCAAAATGCGTATGCTTATTTTTGTGTTTCTGGGTACCACAGCATCATTTTTCCACGCACGTGGTCTACCAGGGGTTGCGTGCATATGTACTTTTGTTTTAGGGGTACCTGTGCATTGCGTGACCCATCATCTTCCCCCAGGGGTCACAGACAGCCTTGCTAGAGCACTAGGGTACACATTTCATCTAGTACCCTACCCCTTTCACCCCAATTGCCCAGGAAATTGTTTACTGCAACTCCCATACGCACAACAACATCAGTGCCATGGTTGGGAGGAGAAGAAGCAGTAAGGGAGGCAAAGGTGGCCGATCTCAAAGAGGTGGGCATGGTGGTCACGGTAGGGGACGTGGCCAGGATTTGCAGGGTGCCTGTAGAGCCCAGTGTGTGGAGGACCGATCGGGGCCACCTATGCCCCCCCAATGGTTGTGGGAAACGTAGCTGACACCATCCCAGCTCAGACGTTGTTGGACCGGCCCATTTCGTCAACTGAACCGGCACAGGATGACTCCCAGGCTGACTTCCAGGTCACCAAGTCTAAGCCACGTGTGGCAGTGAAAGTTGCTGTCACCAGGCCACATGGATCTGGGCAGCAATGTCATCTGCTGCCCCAAGTAACCAGGGTGGGGAGGCTTCAGGGGCAGCTGCAGCTCAATCCACCCCAGCTCCGAGTCTCCCAGCCGGGACAGTGTCGGTCCAGGTCCATCACACTGACGTTGGCCCTGCCACCATCACCCTGCAGCCAATGCCTGCACCAAGACCTTTGGTCATTGTGCCTTTACAGGCTTCAAGTACCCAGTCCACTGGCGCTTCTGCCCCTACTGACCAGAGTGGCGTAAACCACTCAGGATCTGTACCACCTTACAAGAAGAAGAAGGGTGCTCTTGCACGACAGGCTGAGACCCCACACACGGCTACACAATCCGGCACGTCAAGGAAGCCTTGCTTCAATGACGCCGAACTTGATGCACTTGTGGCCTATGTGTTGGCATATAGCCACGAAATGGTGGTGACTGCAGGCTGCAAGACTACGCCTGCTCAACGTAGGGCCCACTGGCAGACCATCGCGGACCACATTAGTGCCCTTGGATTTGTGAGGCACACAGCTGATGATTGCTACAAGCGGTGGAATGACCTGAAATGCAGAGCAAAGAACAAGCTGGCTTCCAATCATGCCTCTACTCTGGTGACTGGCGGTGGGTCTCCACCAGAGGACGACCAACTCACTGAACATGAGTCTGTTGCTGGAACCTTCGTCACAGAGGAACAGATCCAAGGCGTGGGAGACCTACCAGATTATGAAGCATTGTCCAGTGAGTGCCCATGCATGTGTGTGTAATCCATGTGTATGTTGATTGGGTGATGTGTTATGACAGAGTGCCGGGTGATGGTGTGTACTCATGAGTGGTATGGGTCACCCATGTGCTTCCTCCAAACCATTCACCGGCCTTGCATTTGGGTATGACAGTATCCCTTCTGACCACAGTGGCCAATTAGCACCACATTACTGCAGTTGCCCTTGAAATGTCATCTTGCAACAACATTGTTCTGATTTTTCAGTGTTCATTCAGCCTGATTGTTTCAATCCTCCCATTTTTGCAACACATTTTTCTGCCATAATGCCACATATGTGACATGCTTCTGTCATAGATTACACCCCACAATGTCCCACTTTTATTACCATGTTATGGGAATGATTTGACCATTCAGGCTGATTGAGTAAGTGCCTGTTCACATTAATTTTTATGGCCTGTTTGAATGTGGAACATGATTGTTGTTTCCTGTCATGTTGAAGTGACCAACCATTGATGTATCCATCTGCCTGCCATTACTGTATAATGGTAGACTGGATGTGTTGCAGTGTGTGGCACATGCGTATTTTGTCACACTACTTTGCATTTTTCATGTCATCATTTCCATCTCACATGGATGGGTGACAGTACTCATTCACTAACATATGGCTGTACTTGTCAAATGTACTATGGCTATGCTACATGCCATCTGTGTGCTGGCATGTGTCATGTATGTGTATTGGACATGCCACTCACAGGCTAATGTGTGATGCCAGTGTATCCAGCATGCATCAAATGTGTTGCTTAAAAGGTACAATTATGATGCTATTTTCTTGTACGTGCTTTTTGTGGCGAGCGAGCGGGTGCACACGCGTCTTTTTCACGTTCTTTTTCAAAGCAGACAGTGAGTCACGCACGTATTTTCCAACTGTGGTTGCCCCTATGTGTCGCGTACCCCTTGAGAGCTCATTGTAGGCTGCGTGCAAAATGCGTACGCTTATTTTTGTGTATTTTTGTACCACAGCATCATTTTTCCACGCACGTGGTCTACCAGGGGTTGCGTGCATATGTACTTTTGTTTTAGGGGTACCTGTGCATTGCGTGACCCATCATCTTCCCCCAGGGGTCACAGACAGCCTTGCTAGAGCACAAGGGTACAAATTCCATCTAGTACCCTACCCCTTTCACCCCAATTGCCCAGGAAATTGTTTACTGCAACTCCCATACGCACAACAACATCAGTGCCATGGTTGGGAGGAGAAGAAGCAGTAAGGGAGGCAAAGGTGGCCGATCTCAAAGAGGTGGGCATGGTGGTCGCGGTAGGGGACGTGGCCAGGATTTGCAGGGTGCCCGTAGAGCCCAGTGTGTGGAGGACCGATCGGGGCCACCTATGCCCCCCCAATGGTTGTGGGAAACGTAGTGACACCATCCCAGCTCAGACGTTGTTGGACCGGCCCATTTCGTCAACTGAACCGGCACAGGATGACTCCCAGGCTGACTTCCTGGTCACCAAGTCTAAGCCACGTGTGGCAGTGAAAGTTGCTGTCACCAGGCCACATGGATCTGGGGCAGCAATGTCATCTGCTGCCCCAAGTAACCAGGGTGGGGAGGCTTCAGGGGCAGCTGCAGCTCAATCCACCCCAGCTCCGAGTCTCCCAGCCGGGACAGTGTCGGTCCAGGTCCATCACACTGACGTTGGCCCTGCCACCATCACCCTGCAGCCAATGCCTGCACCAAGACCTTTGGTCATTGTGCCTTTACAGGCTTCAAGTACCCAGTCCACTGGCGCTTCTGCCCCTACTGACCAGAGCGGCGTAAACCACTCAGGATCTGTACCACCTTACAAGCAGAAGAAGGGTGCTCTTGCACTACAGGCTGAGACCCCACACACGGCTACACAATCCGGCACGTCAAGGAAGCCTTGCTTCAATGACGCCGAACTTGATGCACTTGTGGCCTATGTGTTGGCATATAGCCACGAAATGGTGGTGACTGCAGGCTGCAAGACTACGCCTGCTCAACGTAGGGCCCACTGGCAGACCATCGCGGACCACATTAGTGCCCTTGGATTTGTGAGGCACACAGCTGATGATTGCTACAAGCGGTGGAATGACCTGAAATGCAGAGCAAAGAACAAGCTGGCTTCCAATCATGCCTCTACTCTGGTGACTGGCGGTGGGTCTCCACCAGAGGACGACCAACTCACTGAACATGAGTCTGTTGCTGGAACCTTCGTCACAGAGGAACAGATCCAAGGCGTGGGAGACCTACCAGATTATGAAGCATTGTCCAGTGAGTGCCCATGCATGTGTGTGTAATCCATGTGTATGTTGATTGGGTGATGTGTTATGACTGAGTGCCAGGTGAAGGTGTGTACTCATGAGTGGTATGGGTCACCCATGTGCTTCCTCCAAACCATTCACCGGCCTTGCATTTGGGTATGACAGTATCCCTTCTGACCACAGTGGCCAATTAGCACCACATTAGTGCAGTTGCCCTTGAAATGTCATCTTGCAACAACATTGTTCTGATTTTTCAGTGTTCATTCAGCCTGATTGTTTCAATCCTCCCATTTTTGCAACACATTTTTCTGCCATAATGCCACATATGTGACATGCTTCTGTCATAGATTACACCCCACAATGTCCCACATTTATTACCATGTTATGGGAATGATTTGACCATTCAGGCTGATTGAGTAAGTGCCTGCTCACATTATTTTTTATGGCCTGTTTGAATGTGGAACATGATTGTTGTTTCCTGTCATGTTGAAGTGACCAACCATTGATGTATCCATCTGCCTGCCATCACTACATAATTGTACACTGGATGTGTTGCAGTGTGTGGCACATGCATATTTTGTCACACTACTTTGCATTTTTTATCTCATCATGTCCATCTCACATGGATGGGTGACAGTACTCATTCACTAACATATGGCTGTACTTGTCAAATGTACTATGGCTATGCTACATGCCATCTGTGTGCTGGCATGTGTCATGTATGTGTATTGGACATGCCACTCACAGGCTAATGTGTGATGCCAGTGTATCTAGCATGCATCAAATGTGTTGCTTTTCCATCTTGGAGTCCTCAGTGTCTGCTTTTTGCCTCCCCTTTAAACTCATTGACAGTGCATGCATGCCAGGGTTATAGTCATGTGGGACACGTGTAATTCATGTACTGGATCTCTGGCTTGTCAGGCCTATGTGTGTGCTATGGTGCTCATGCCTGTTTCAATTTCTTGTCTTTCATGGTTTTGCAGGTGACGAGGCACTTGATGCTGTTGAGATGGAGGAGATGGTGCAGACCCAGGAGGAATCTCAGCCACAACCGGGCACTTGTGGAGGACGTGGGGTGGTGATGGGTGAAAACCCAATCCTCCTGCAGACCATACTGTCCACGGGTGTCTGGGTGCACCTCCCCAGACCTCTGTGATTCAGGTGCTGAATCGGACAGTGAGACATATGTGGCGTTGCAGGTGAGTGTCACTGGGAAGGATGCTGTTCTGTCCAACCCAACTGCACCAGGGGGAGACCCCTCTATGGGGATGTCAGTGTTGGTAACTCCACCTTTGGCGGTTACGGATGCAGGGTCACGCTCCACAACATCTGATCCTGTTCCCGGGCCAGCAGATCAGAGTGGGAATGCAGTCCTGCAGCCTCAGGCAGTGTCAGCACAGCAAGGTGCAGATCCCCTTGCCCCAAACAGGTGTGGTGCCCGCCGACGCAGTGGCCGTACGCCACCAGGCAATACTGTATGGGAAAACTCCATGTACAGTATAGCAGCACAACAGGGAACATTGGTTGAAATGATGGCTCAGGCAATGGATAGGGTGGCCACTTCCATTCTCCCCCGTGAAAGGCAGATGGAGCAACAACAGCAGGCAACAGACTCCATTTGCCAATCACACAGGGAAGACATGTTGGCGTCCAACAGGGACCGACGGGCGGCACTGGAGACTCTGCGCGAAGCCATATCTGTAGAGTCACAGGGCCACAGGGAAGCCCTGAGGTTAGAACTCCATTTCCTCAGGGAGACTCTAGGTGAATTTGAGGCTTCCTGAAATTTTGGGTCAGAACAACAGCTGGAGCAGCTCACACGTTCATTCTAAGCAGAGCTCCAGGCAACCCGTGCAGAGATCCGGGCATCACGCGAGGCCATGCAGGTAGAAATGCAGGCTACCCGTGAGGTGCTGCATGGGGATCTCCGCACCATCATCCTCCAGAACGAAACCTTCCATACCAGGGCTTTGCATGGGCTGCCTCCCATAGCACAGCCTTCTCCTGATGTAGCAGCAGAGGGTGAAGAGAGTGACAGCAGTTCTCCCACAATAGCTTAGCCGTGCAGGCCATGAGCCCATGGAGGTATTTTTTTCCCCGCAACATCCACGCATGTGGGTGTTGGTGTGCACCCTGTCCTCTAACCTCCTGTGTGCCCCCCCGGTCCACACATGGCCATTTTTGCTATCTTTTTTTTTTTTTACAGTGTGTTGCTTGTGTGGCTTTGGTGGGCATTTACTGTGTATTCCAGCTGGGCACATGCAGGCTTGTCCTGTCTTTGGGTTAGATGCTTGGGTTCCTGACACACACACCCCTCCTGCTTCCCCTTTCCATGGGCTTGCATAGGGTGTGACTAAGTGACAGTAACTTACACAGTGACATTGGGCGCCCATGGGCTGTGTGGGCAGTCTGTAGTCAAAACTGTGTGTACATCCCTAGTGGGGATTGTTGTTGGATTGAACACTGCATGGTGTATTGATAAGTGCTTGTGCATCCATGACTTTCTCCTTATTCAAATGTACCTTCTTCATGTCTTCACAAGGCTGTCTCCTTTGCAGATGCAGTTTATGTTGTATGCAGTACACTGACACATTTGGCTGCCAGCAACACTCTGCAGTTGGAAGGGGGTCGATGTGCTGCCTTAGCCAGGTTGTGAGACTTGCACTACTTTGATTTTGTACTGTTGTATTTTGACACTGTTTCATCCTGTGTTGCCGTTCTGTGTTGCTGGTAAGTATTTGTTCATGTGTGCTGTTTCTTATTGATTACTGGGAGCATATTTACTGTGGCCTGTTTACATTTGGAGCAGTGTACTTTGTGAGACTTGTGTCATGTGTTGTGCATTCATTTTGTTGCTTTCACATTGCATGACATGCCATGGTGTGTTGGGTAGCTGAGATGGGGAGGGGTTGGGTGACATGGCACTATTTTCATGTAATATTTTTCAAGGGGGTAGTCATTCATGCAGCAGTTTTGTCACACAGCATTGGTTGTCTTTAAGTAGGTAGGGATGTACACAATGTAACACTTCCAGGTGACCAATCTCAGGCTGGTATGGTTGTGACAGTTGACTGTCCCTTATGTCATCATCATTGATTGTCAGCTGGTATGTGCCAGGGCTGTGTGCACTCCACAGGGGTAGGATTTTAGGTGAAGTAATTAGCCACCAGCTGTGTACGGGCTGCCTCACCACGTGCCCTTTCACCTCCCATGCGCAGCAGCGGTGCATGTGGTTGGGGATGTGGGGGCACCACCATGTCCACCGGCAGGCCCCGGCGGGGTGCAACGTTGTGCAGGACACATGCTGCCACTATGATCCTGCACACTACTGGGGGCGCGTATAGCAGCTGCCCACCAGAGCAGTCAAGGGAGCGAAAGCGTGACTTGAGCACTCCAAATGTGCGCTCCACTATGCCCTGGGTTGCAATATGGGCTGTGTTGTATCTTACATCAGTTGGTGTGGTGGTGTTCCGAATTGGCGTCATCATGTGGGTGCTCAGAGGGTAGGCCCTGTCCCCTGGGGAGGTGATGATGGGTATCATTAGTGGGGTTGTGACATTACTCAGTATCTGACATGCATGCATGTGCAGAGGCATTTATACTCACCAAGCAGCCATGTATCGCCATGCCGCCCAGCTTCTAGGTCCCGATTTAGGGTTGACATTCTGAAAATGAAACTATCATGGGTGGACCCTGGATAGTTGGCATATACTGAGGTGATGATTCCCTTGGCATCACATACTACCTGCACGTTGATGGAATACCAGTGCTTGCGGTTTCTATAGATGTGCTCAGTTGCCCTGGGTGGTCGTAGAGCCACATGGTTGCAATCAATGGCACCAAGCACTTTGGGGAAGTGTGCCACCCTGTATTAGTCCTGGATGGCAGCCTGCCTTTCTGCAGGTGTTCTGTGCATGTATATGTGCCTGCGGACTGAGGAGTGTGCAGTCATGATGTGTCATGCCGCAGTCTTTTGGTGGCCGCTGGCGGTTATGGAAGACTTGGCGTTGGCGGCGCCATTAGAATGTCCCGTGTTTTTTCTCTTCACTTCCTGGTTTGACGGTCTAGTCTTTTTCTCTTGTGCCTGTATTCAACCACGCCCTCCCCTGGGCTCTCTGCGTTGCAACTTTGTTTCCTGTGCCTTGTTGCTGTGCTACTTCGTTTTCCTTACCTTGCTCTTGTTTGCCTTTTACCGCGACCTCTATCGCGGTATCCTTTCGCTCTTTCTCTCCCCTCTCCTTCCGTTCTCCTGTTCCTGGTTCTTGGCGGTATCTCCATTCCGGTCTCTCGTACTGCTCCTTGTTCAGTATCAGCTTCACCGGACTCTCCAGCTTACTGCTGCACCGAGAAACTTACCTTGATTATCCTGCTCCGGTTTCTCCTGCATTCCCGGGCTCACAGTCATCTCTTCCTGTTCAGCATTGGTACCAACTACATCTGTAGAGAGGTTTTTTTTAAGCGGCTGCTTTTTTCCTCTCATCTTGGTTTCTGCGGGAAGGGGGCCGGCTGCTTCCCTGTTTATCAGGGGATCAGGGTGGCTTCTTCCCGCGGACGGCCGTACCTCTTCACAAAGAAGAAGAAGCCCAAGAACAAGACCTTCAGACGTAACCCCGCTCCGGAAGAGACAGGAGAGGAGAAAGGGGAGGAGGACATTGATTTATCAGATTTGGAGGATAATACGCTGGTTCCCAACACTCGTGACATGATGGCCAACACCTGGTGTAGGCAGCATGACTGCGTGGCCTGTGACACCCCCCCCACTATGGCACTTGTCCGCTGAAATTAACCAGTGGCCAAGAAGTCCATGAATCAATGTGCGCGGCTTTGGCACGCTTGCTCTGCGATTTTCACGCTTGTCCTGCGATTTTCACGCTTGCGCTGTGATTTTCTGCGCACATTAATTCCATGAATCGGCCTGTAAATCTAATGGTATAGAATTAAAACAGTTCTTTGTTCTGTAAAACTAACATTCTAGTGGCTGAGTTATGTCATTTGTGCATCGAAAAACAGGGATTTGTGTGCCATTCTGCCTGTTAATCCCTGTTTAACAAATGGGGATTTGTGGGCAGAATGGTGTACAAATCTCTGTTTTTTGGTGCACAAATTCCATGAATCAACTGCACAGAATATTATGGTAGTATTGTACTTACTTTTTTTGTTTGGAATGAGCAGGTTTCTTCTGAGTTGTTGTTTGTACTTCAGATGTTGCTGCTTTTTAGGAGAGTGGACTTCACTGCAATTGTAAATGAAAGAAGTTAGTAATTTTGTGTGTTTATAGCACTGATGTTAATGTAGACGTTTATTTTTATGTTTTTGTAGTAGTATTCTTGTTTGATAAGTGAACATAGTGTGTCAATGCAGTTTCCTTTGACTATGTGCAGGCTTTTTATTTATCTTACAATATGTTAGTTCAACATGCTTTGAAAATGAAATACTAAGTGTATGAAACTCACTTGGTTTTTTTAAGGCTGTGCTATTGAATGTTAGGAGATAGAAGAAATAATGATATATTTATTTTGTAATTTTTATAAGGTAAATGGCAGAAATTGTACAGAAAAGCGTGCAATTTATACATTTGTGAAGGTATGGGTAATAAAGCAGAAGAATGTAATTTATAGGCAGTGGTGTTATTTTAGCTGGGAGCTTTTCAATGATACTGTCTATCTGTGTGAGTGTATGAAGATGCATAATCTTATCCTGACTGTGTGTAATTTTATAATACACTACTAAGTGCTTTCTACAATTATACTGTTATTTCTCCCATCTTTTAATATTATAATTTTTTTGATAGCTGTGTGTGTAAATCAAATTAGATAGCAGGCAGGTTTGGAAATGACAGTTGATTATAGCAGATGGGAAAAATGACAGGACATTTTTTTATAGGTTATACAGGTTAAGTGGCAGTTACTCTGTTTATATGCATTCATAAGTGTTGTTCATGTCCTGTGCAGAACATATGCATACCTGTAGTTTGTATTCTTGCATGTGGATATGCCTGTAGCCACAAGTAGAAATCTTGGAGACTTGTACAGTAGTTTTTTTAGTAGGTGCTTTCCAATGATATGAGACTTGTACTCAGAGTGATCAACAGTACATGTGAAGTGCTGAACTCTGATGACGGATTTAGATGTAGAGGTCTTGGGTGTGATTGGTGGATGGTTGTGTGACTGCTTAGTTGTATCCAATGAGGGAATGGCACAGAGAGTGAAGTGGAAAGGTTAGAAGGGCTGTCCAAGAGTTACGCTGTCCACGGACACCGCGGCTGTCCGCAGACAGGACGTGCCACATCCGGGTTTTCTTGCAAATCCAGCATGAAAAGGGGACTGTAGGGATCAGCCATTCAGATGTTGAGGTTGTGGATTTGTGTTGAAAGAGAGTGTAGTGAAGATGGCAGAGGTGGAGAAAGTCAGGGTGTTGGTGCTTGGAGATATGTTTGTGCACCGTTTACAGCAGTATGCTCAATGCAGGCATCTGGCAAACAAATTTGAGGTTAAAGGGGTGGAGGTGGTCTGGAGCACTGTGCCTGATTGCAATGTACAGGGAGTTGTACAATTTTGTGAAGATATGGGCAGGATGAACAGTCTCCATGTGGTAGTTTTGCACTATGGTGCTTTCCATTTGGACTATGTCAGTTCCCCACTTTGTTGGCAGATTTGGAACACTTGGTTCTAGCAATAATGAACATCCTTCCAAATGCCAAAGTATTTTTTTCTGGATTAGTACCTAGGGCTTTATGGGCCAATAGTTCTGTTTTGCTAGGTGTGCAATCAACCGAGGCATGTGTGCTTTCATGCTTAAAGCTGGTATGTTCTTCTGTAATAATGAGAATGTTGATTCCAGCAATGCTGTTTATTTTAATGAAGATGGCATTTACTTATCTTTTATGGGAAATGCCATGCTGTTCTGGAATGTAAGGGTTGCTTTGCAGAAGGTTATGTGAAGATTTTAGGAGTAAAATAAGAAAAGAAATACAAAATAACAGGTTTCTGTCAAGCATTAGCAAAATTAAAGAACAGCTCTTTTCAGAGCCATCTTCAAAGGGGAAATGGGGCACACTATTCAAATTTACATTCAGCATGCTCAGATTTTCGATATGTCCGCAGATATGGCGGTAGTCCGCGGACATTGCGTATTACATACAGGGATTTTGGTGTGGAGAGGCATGCAAATGAGAAAGAGTAGAGCAAGGGATTGGTCAATAAAGTTTAGTGGGTGTGTTGTGTAAGAGAGAGTTTGTCAGAAAGCCTTTTTCCTGAGAGAAGAACAGATAGCTATGGCTGTGTGTTTCAGAAAACAGATTATCTTCATTTTGGGAGACTCATGGATACATTGGTTGGAGGTGCATGCAGAACGCTGTGGAGTATCTGCAGATCCTGGATTCCCTCATGTGGAAGTACACTGGCATGGAGTGCGTGGAATGAAGTGGCTGGACTTGGTACCTCTCTGTGCTAGCTTGGAGACAGAGCATCATCCAGACATAATTATGATTCATTGTGAAGGGAACAGTTTACGACATGTGTCTGGAATTTCATTTTGCAATGAAAGAAGGATTTGGGAATGTTATGGATATGTTTCCAAATTCCCAAGTCATTTTTTCTCATATTGCGCAGAGACAAATGTGGCTGCTTTCTTCTTCATTTGGTCCACAAATGGAGAAAGTGAGGCGCAATGTAAATAAGGCTGTTTGTGCCTTTCTAAGAGATGTTGGCACGTCCTCTTTTCACAATGAAAGTACTATGTTTCGTAGCACATACATTTTTCGCAGAGATGGAGTCTATCTTACTTATGCTGTTAATCAGATTTTTCTGAGAAATGTACAAAATGCATTACAACCTTTTTTGGAATTACAGCCATCCATTTTGCAGTAGGTGTTGACCAATTCAAGTTTTTCAAACACAAAAAATACCACCAAAAGGTTCTTTTCAGAGCCACCACTTCTTCCCAGAGAAAAGTGCAATGGTTATGATAGGGCAGCACCCCAAAATTTTAGATGTTTACAAACTGTCTGCAGACTTCTACAAAATGCATAGGGCCCTGCTCCATTTATTTACCACTTCTATTTTTAGACTGTGAAAGGCGGCTCTGAAAAGAGCCTTATTTTTGGGGGGATTTTTGTTGTTTTATATTTTTTTGGTTTTTTACACACGACACACTAGGAGAGGAGGGGAAAGGATGGTAAAGAAGGGACACCAACCACAGGGATAAGAAAGGGCAGGTGGAGAGACAACGATGTAGGATGGGCCTTATTTAGGTAGTGGGCAGAGCTTCTCATGCTCCTTAACCATAGTCTCGAAAGCGCTCCGAAAACTCTCCCCCTGCATAGTGCTGCATCGCAGTACATACACAATATTGTGACCCTCGAAAGGTAAGGGTCAACAGCATCGTGAATGGCCTGTGAGACAGCTGAACAGATGTGCTGTCCCACAGGAGTGTCTCTTGTGGTGACAGGAGTAGAAACAGAGGATGTGGTAGAGGAACTCAACCTACTACGTTGATCAAAAGGTACAACCTTGCAAACGGCCTCACCGTGGAACGACCTTAGGTGTTGCTTCATAGATGCTGTACCAAAGCTGTATGAGCCAGGCCTCCCACGACTCAGCACCATGTGGCACTGATTGCAGGTGACCTTGTTTGCACGTGCTTTTGGCACTCCACCCTGAATGGTAAACAACCGCCACACCCAAGACTCACGGTGAGTGCTGGTAGTAGGGACTTCCACTACCTCATCCTCTTCATCCTCTTCATCCTCCTCTACATCCTCACACCTGTTCCCCTCTGCAGGCCCTTGGGGAGGTGGTGGTGGTGGTGGCGGGGTGGGGGTGGTGCTGAGGCAGATGTAGCACCAGCTGGAGCAGCAAGCATAGATGCCATCAGGTCTGATGGGAAGCAGCAAGAGCAGCAAAATCAGGAAGATTAGCAGCCAAATTAGACAATGCTCTGTCAGATAGCCAGAATCACAATGAGGATGAGCTCTGGGGTGTGGCCTTTTATAGGGGTGCAGTTGCGTACTCTGCGGACAGCCGTGCTGTCTGTGGACAGATCGAACACCCCAAAAAGGCTAAAAAAATTCCAAAAAGTATGTAGAAAGTCAGGGTCATTGTCTGGGACATGTGCAATGGTGAATATTTACTGTAAAATACTTTGGATTGCCCAAAAAAGTACTTTTGAAATGTTTGTGGTCCCGAACAGTGTCCGCAATTCAGGACACACACTCAGTGTGGGTGCGATCACATGATGACGTTGCGAACACGGCCGTGAAGGGAACCAGTGTCCACAGGACACCAAATGCACATGAACTGTTGTGCGCATGCACGCGGGTGTTCTACGGACAGTGTTCGGGTCCTCAAACTAATTAAAAGTGCGACACAAGTAATACGGACAGTTACGGACAGGCGCAATGTTCGTAGGACTTATGGGTGTGGTGCGCATGTGCATAGATGTTCTACAGAGAGTACGGACAGGCAAAGTGTCCTTAGAACACCTCCATTTGGGTTAATTGCAAACATTCCGGACAACAAATGTGTTCTAAGAACAGTTCCATGTTGCTTGCGGACACTTAATTACAGACATTCCGGACACCGAAAGTGTTCTAAGAACAGTTCTATCTTGCTTGCAGACAGTGAGGACAGGTATAGTGTCCTTAGGACACCTCCATTTTGGTTAATTGCGGACATTCTGAACACCTAGTGTGTTCTAAGAACAGTTTCATCTTGCCTGCGGACAGTACAGACAGGTATAGTGTCCTCAGGACACCACCATTTCGGTTAATTACAGACATTCTGGACACCCGCACTGTCCGCAGACACCTTAACTGCCTTTTTTTTTAAAAAAGACACAAAGGACTAAATTAAAACACACATATTATTTTTTTATTATATACAGATATACAATGTTTGAAAGAGACAGGGAGCAGAAACTGACACAAACACAGGGGAATTAGGGGTTTGGAGAGGATGGATGCAAGGGGATGAAGGGATGGATGTCTCATCAAAACATTTTTCTTGGAGTTGAGGGTTTGGGGATAGTTGACTGGGACATGGAGAGGGGGAACAGGTGCATGTGGGACAATGATATTCAATTTTTTCTTTTATCTGGTCCTCCACAAAATGTTTCAAAAGATTGAAATTTTCCATAAGCTGGTCCATTTTTTGTTCCATGCACTGCAGACTATTTTCTAATGTCTCTTTTGGTGTATTTTTTGTATGGTCTGTTAAAAAAATATATATATGTTAAGTACACATAAAGTAATGGTTATTAATGTGCTTATATAGAGAAGTGTGTACCATTAGTATCACTCGGGGTAATTAATAGAATTCTGCACACAAGTGGCGCATGCGGCTGGCGAACAGTGTGCGCGTGTGACTTTCTGCGCCAGCCACGTGCGCTAAAATCCATTTCCGCACACAGCGTATTCATGGATTTTAACTCCAAAACCAGCCGTGGCACAGAGTGGCGCAGCGACCCTGCAGCACTGCCAGTTACGCCCCAACCCCTCCCCGTGCGCCATGTACAGCGCACAAATTCCATACATGGCGCACAGGTTCACAACCACGAAAATGCCTGTAAAACTCCCCGTGCACCCCTCCGAATACACATACCCCGCTGCGCGGGTAGTCTCACACGCGATTGGGCCTGTGCGAGCGGGGTATGTGCATTACTGGGGTGCGCGTGAAGTTTCACACGCGATTTTGCTGTCAGAGCGGGGTACGTGTATTTTGGGGGTGCACGTGAAGTTTCACACACGATTTCGCTGTCAGAAGTTTCACATGCGATTTTGCTGTCAGAGCAGGGTACGTGTATTTCGGGGGTGCGCGTGAAGTTTCACACGTGATTTCGCTCTCAGAGTGGGGTACGTGCATCCAGTGTGGTGCGCGGGGAGTCCTACATGTGAATTGGCAGTGTGGGTCCTCCCAGGTGTCCCCTCTACCCCTTCCACGGCCCCTGCAGGCAGCCCACACCACAGGGGAATACCCTGCACCCCTGGTCATGTCCCGCATGCAGCCCATCCACCATGGGCATGCCCCCCAGCCAAGCCACATGTCACATTGCAATATGATCACCAACTCATGTCCCCCAGCACCTCCATACCCCAGCAGTGAGGGGCACCTGCCAGGAGGCCCCCACTCATGTCCCACTCATGTCCCCCTGTACCCCCACCCCCAGCAGTGAGGGGCACCTGCCAGCAGGCCCCCACTCATGTCCTCCAGCACCCCCACCCCCCAGCAGTGAGGGGCATCTGCCAGCAGGCCCCCACTCATGTCCCCCTACATGAAATAAAGATGCACAATCATGGCCCACTTCTACACCAAAATACCACAGCACGCCACCCCATTCTTGAGACGCAATGATTTCCCAATCCACCCCACACTGACATGCCTATCTCAAGACACAAACCAAAAGTCAACTATGCACATCAACACATGTCCGTCACACACACACACTGGTTGGCATTGATTGTGTAAACCCACATTTTCACATTCATTAACCCAATGAGTGAATCCCGCACATGGAACTAAAATATGAAAATGTATTATGTACAAAAATAAAGCAATGAAATGAAAGCATAACAAAATAGCAAACATGAAATGAAAAGCATGTGCAAAAGATGAGTAAATGAAAAGTATAACCAATCCAAAGAAATCCGAAAGAAAAATAGTACAAACTCTCCCTCCACCAACACAAATCCAAAGGAAACATAAAAAGAAAAATCCATTGATCCATGGTGAAATCAAAAGAAAAGTTCAAATAAATCCATTGTCCAACTATGTACAATCCATTGTCAAGGGTCCATAAGCCCAACAAAAGAAATGAAACCTACCTAAGAAACTACCTAATAAAAAAACTATATACAAATGTGTGTGGCATAGTTCATTCACCACAAATCAAAGGAAAAGGAAAAGGAAACCTAACTCTAAAAACTATTTACAATGGCAGTGGGCTAGTCCGACGGCTCACTTCCCGATTTCCCGGGCCAGGGCATCATCGAACTCCTGCTCGATGTCCCGGAGGTTGTCCTCTTCCATGGCCCCGAGGGTTCGCAGGGACGATGACATGTGGACCTCCAACTCCCTGCGAATTGCCTCGAGGCACTCGGCATGCCTCAGAGCCCTCCGCATGCAGTTCTCCACCCTGACCATTGTGAGCCGTGCCTCTTCCGCCCGCTGCCGCTCCACATCTATGGCCTGGCCTAACCACTACCACACGGAAGACACTTCCAATCCTGGGTCCTCCTGCCCTCTGGCTGATGCCTGCCCCTCCGATGTTGAAGGCCCCGAGCCATCATGGCTCCCACCTTGTTGCTGCTGCTTCTGTGCCTGTGCTTGTGCCCTGGCTCTTGCTGCCTGCACGTCCTCCTCCGGCTGGAGTGCAGTTGTTGAGGTGGCCACCCCTGCAGGACGTCTGACTCCCGACTGTGGCAGGGATGTGTCCTCCACCAGCCTGGCCGCAGGGTCAGAGGCAGCTCCACAGGGTACCCAGGTGATACATGGGTGGGAAGATGGCATGGAGGATGACTGGCGCATAGGGGGTTCAGGTGAGGAGTTGGTCGAAACAAGGTCCAGCAAACGGAGGAATCCGGCCCTGGTGACCCATCCCAGTAGGTCAACGCGGTCGACGAGGCATTCGAGATGACATGCAGTGTCCTCCTGAAAACACTGCAGGTCACCTCGCATGCCCCGTTGACGCAACGCCATCCCACTCAGGACAGGCTCAACCCGGTCCCGGATAGCCACGTCTGCAGGGAGAGGAAGGCCAGTTGTTGTAAGCGGATCCCCTCCCTGAAAACGGGTCTGGACGTAGGCATCCCTGCTGGTGGGGGATGATGAAGTCACAGGATCGGGGACAGGATTACACACAGGCACCTCTGCGGCAGCCTGTTCTGCCTCCTGTCCCTGCCCTTGCACTGCACCACTAGCACCAGTGGAATCCCCACCTCCAGACCCCGTGTCTGTCCCTTGCATGGCCTCCTCCTCCACCAAACCCCCACCAACCTGGATGACTCCGTGCCATCTTCCTCCGTCGGACCCTGTGGGGTCTCAGCTGCCCCTTCTGCTGCCGAGGAGTCCAACTCCGACCTCCACCTCTTGGACCTATGCTCGGCAGCTGCGGCCTGGGACGCGGCACCAGACTCCTCACTCCCTGACGAGATGACAACCTGGGAGGGGAGCCGGGCCTTTGCTCTCCGGCTGGCGGTGCGATCCCTGCCGCCTTGCTCCACAGCACCCTCTCCGCATCAGTTGACGCTGCAGACAGGGAGAGATAGGACACAGGCATCAGGGCACTGTACAATGGATTGATACACACATGACAGTTGCACATGAGTGGCAGTGTCAAACATCAGACATGGCATCACAATCTCCAACACACATGTCATTTCAACTCACACATGAGCAATTCCACAGTAATATCGCACCAGGCAGCCCCATCCATACACATATAACAGCATGAGCAGTCGAAGGTGAGCCTGACAGCACATGAAACACAGGGCGTGCACAAGACATGCACACACACCACCACACTTACATGCATGTGTACATCTCCACCAACTGTCGCAGTGATGAGATCGCCATCCATGTCACATCTGGCATTCAGCCTTCTACATGTCAGTGTCACATGCATCCATGTTGCATCACAGTTGCACACTTGTCAAATACACACACATGCACATGTACACAGTGCAGATACATGCAGCTGGAACCAACATCCATGTGTGACACCACAACCATGCCAACATACATACACCGTAATTCAAACATGTGTGCTCCCACATCTGCATTTGGCCTGCATGCTTACCCACACATACACCATCCATGTGTCTCACACATGAGAGGACTTGCATGTGTCAGCCTCACGCCCCTGTACATACACATCCATACATGGCCCTACAAAAACACATGTGCAACCTGCACACTACTGGCACACCACGACACGCACAGCATCCAATCAGTATGCATGTACACTTACTGCTCGACTCCAGACGGGTCTGCCTCTCAAGGACCTGGAAGTGGAGCGCTGGGCATATGCGTTCCAGGACCCTCATTTGGTGGTAGGACAGGTGGCCCCAGCGCCCTTTGGCATCCCCTGCCTTCAAGAGGCGCCGGGCCTTGTCGAGGGTCCTGGACCTGAAGTCCTCCCAGCGCTTCTTGACATGTTTGATGTCGCGGACAGCCATCACCTCCTCGTTGATGGCAGTCACAATGTCCATCCAGATCCTGGTCCGTCCTTCATAGTCGGCGCGAGAACTTCCAAAGAGGGCATAATACTGCCCCAGGACTTGCTCCACCAGGACACCAACTTCCCTGGCACTGAAGCTGGTGGCCCTCTGCCTCTCTGGCTGGGGGTTGCCAGTGGTGCCAGATGGTGGTGTGCCCAACATGGCAACCCCAGAGGCAGGTGTGGTTGGGCAACTGGGTCCTGGGGCTGGGCTGTGGAGCGATGGTATCCCAGTCCAGAATCTTGAGTTCCAGCAGGGGTGGTCACAACAACTGCACCCCTGCAGATGGCTGATGGGAGCGTGCTCGGGACTCTGGGGGGCAGTAATTCGGCCTTCTGGGCAGGAGCATGGTCTTCCGTGTGTTGTTGCGTGGCCAGCTTGATACGGAGTGATTTGGCACGTGAAAATCTTGCATGTCTGCGTGTAATTCGAGGAAAGGCCCTTAGCGCGGGCGTTTCCCTCGTGACGTGGGCATAGTGGTTCAGGGCACGAGAAAAAACTGCACGTCTGCGTGTGAATGCGTGTAATCCGAGGAAAGGGCCTACACGTCTCTGACGTGACACGCAAGGGCGTTTCCCTCAACAGGGGTGCATGTTCATCGTACACGTGCAAAAACTGCACGTCCGAGTGTCAGCTCGTGTAATTGGAGGAAAGTGTTTTAGCGCGTACATGCGTAAGTGACATTGTATGTGTGGGCCAGTTTAAAAGGTACGTGTAGGACGCCATTTCCTTGTACATGCTTTTCGTGGAGAGCGAGTGGGTGAATTCTGTACTTCTTGTCGGTTCACACATGATTACTTCACAGCGTTTCAAGTTCATACTCCCTGTTACCTCTGACAGCGTTCATTTGTTTTGTTGGGCGTGTTTCCTCAAACAGCGTTCACTTCTTCTTTTGTCCTGTCTCCTCAGACAGCATACAAATCTTCCTTTGGCGGGGGTGTTGCCAACGTGCACACGCATGTCTTTTTCACATTCTTTTTCCAGGCAGACTGTGAGTCGCGCACGTATTTACCAACTGTGCTTGCCCCATGTGTCGTGTACCCCTTCAGAGGTCATTGTATGCTGTGTGTAACACGCGTGTGCTTATTTTTGTGTTTCTGGCTGCCACAGCGTAGTGCGGGTTCATTTTTCTACGCATGTGGTCTACGAGGGGTTGCATGCACGTTATTTTTTGTTTTTGGGGTGCCTGTGCGTTGCGTGACCCGTCATCTTCATCCACACAGACAGCCTTGCTAGAGCACTAGGGTATGAATTCCATCTAGTACCCTACCCCTTTCACCCTCAATTGCCCAGGACAATCGTTTACTGCTACTCCCATACGCACAACAACATCGGTGCCATGGTTGGGAGGCGACCAAGCGGTAAGGGAGGCAAAGGTGGCCGACCTCCAAAAGGTGGGCGTTGTGGGCAGGGTAGGGGACGTGGCCAGGATTTGCAGGGTGCCCATAGACCCCCATGTGTGGAGGAGCAATCAGGGACGCCCATGCCCCCCCCCCTATGGTTGTGGGAAACGTAGCTGACACCATCCCAGCTCAGCCCTTGTTGGACCAGCCCATTGTGGCACCTGAACTGGCACAGGATGACTCCCAGGCTGACTTCCAGGTCAGCAAGTCTACGCCACGTGTGGCGGTGCACGTTGGTGTCACCAGGCCACATGGATCTGGGGCAGCTATGCCATCTACTGCCCCAAGTAGGCAGGGTGGGGAGGCTGCAGGGGCAGCTGCAGCTTGATCCACCCCAGCTCTGAGTCTCCCAGTTGGGACAGTGTCGGCCCCGGTCCATCAAACAGACGTTGCCCCTGCCAACATCACCCTGCAGCCAATGCCTGCACCAAGACCTATGGTCATTGTGCATTCGCACACTCCTAGTACCCAGTCCACTGGTGCTTCTGCCCCTACTGACCAGAGCGGCCTAAGCCACTCAGGATCCGCACCACCTTTGAAAAAGAGGAAGAAGGGTGCTCTGGCACTACAGGCTGAGGCCCCAGACATGGCTACACACTCCGGCATGTCAAGGAAGCCTAGCTTTAATGATGCCAAACTTGATGCACTAGTGGCCTATATGTTGGCACATAGCTGTGAAATGGTGGTGACTGCAGGGTGCAAGACCACACCTGGTCAACATAAGGCACACTGGCAGACCATCGCGGACATCATTATTGCCCTTGGATTTGTGAGGCGCACAGCTGATGATTGCTACAAGCGGTGGAATGACCTGAAATGCAGAGCAAAGAACAAGCTGGCCTCAAATCATGCTTCTACTCTGGTGACTGGCGGTGGGTCTCCACAAGAGGACAACCAACTCACTGAACATGAGTCTGTTGCTGGAACCTTCGTCACAGAGGAACAGATCCAAGGCATGGGAGACCTACCAGATTACAACGCATTGTCCGGTGAGTGCCCATGCATGTGTGTGTAATCCATGTGTATGTTGTGTGGGTGATGGGTTCTGATTGAGTGCCAGGTGAGGGTGTGCGCACCTGAGTGGTATGGGTCACCCATGTGCTTCCTCCAAAACATTCACCGGCCTTGGATTTGGGTATGACAGTATCCCTTCTGCCCACAGTAGCCATTTAGCGCCACATTACTGCAGTTGCCCTTGAACTGTCATCTTGCAACAACATTGTTCAAAATTTTTCAGTGTTCATTCTTGCTGATTGTTTCAATTCTCCCACTTTTGCAACACATTTTTCAGCCCTATTGTCACATATGTGACATGCTTCTGTCATTGATTACACCCCACATTGGCCCACATTTGTTACCTTGTTATGTGAATGATTAGACCATTCAGGCTGATTGAGTATTGGCCTGCTCACATTGATTTTTGGTGCCTGTTTGTATGTGGTACATGATAGTTGTTTCCTGTGAGGTTTAAATGACCAACCATTGATGTGTACATCTGCCTGCAATCACTGTATTCTTGTACACTGGATGTGTTGCAGTGAGTGGCACATGCGTATTTTGTCACACTATGTAGCATTTTTCATCTCATCATGTCCATCTCACATGGATGGCGGACAGTACTCATTCACTGACATATGGCTGTCCTTGTCAAATGTACCATGGCTATCCTACATGCCATATGTGTGCTGGCATGTGTCATGTATGTGTATTGGACATGCCACTCACAGGCTAATGTGTGATGCCAGTGCTACCCAGCATGCAGCAAATGTGTTGCTTTTCCATCTTGGTGTCATCAGTGTCTGCTTTTTGCCTCCCCTTCCAACTTAGTGACAGTGCATGCATGCCAGGGTTATAGTCATGTGGGACATGTGTAAATCATGTACTGGATCTCTGGCTTGTCAGGCCTATGTGTGTGCTATGGTGCTAATGCCTGTTTCCATTTTTTGTCTTTCATGTTTTTGCAGATGATGACGCACTTGATGCTGTTGAGGTTGAGGAGATGGTGCAGTCCCAGGAGGAATCTCAGGCACGACCGGGCACCAGTGGGGGATGTGGTGTGGTGGTGGGTGAAAACCCAATCTTACTGCAGACCATACTGTCCAGGGGTGTCTCTGGGTGCACCTCCCCAGACCTCTATTCAGGTGCTGAATCGGATGAGACTTATGTGCTGTAGCAGGTGAGTGTTTCTGGCAGGGTTTCTGTTCTGTCCAACCCACCTGCACCAGGGGTAGAACCCTCTATGGGGATGTCAGTGTTGGTAAGTCCGCCTTTGGTGGTTACGGATGCAGGGTCACACTCCTCAACATCTGATCCTGTTCCTGGGCCAGCAGATCAGAGGGGGAATGCAGTCCTGCAGCCTCAGGCAGTGCCAGCAAAGCAAGGTGCAGATCGTCTTGCCCCGAACAGGTGTGGTGCCCGCCGACGTGGTGGCCATACACCATCAGGCAATACTGTATGGGAAAACTCCATGTACGGTATGGCAACCCAACAGGCAGCATCAGTTGAAATGATGGCTCAGGCAATGGAGAGGGTTGCCACTTCCATTATCCCCCCTGAAAGGCAGATGGAGCATCAACAGCAGGCAACACACTCCATTTGCCAATCACACAGGGAAGACATGTTGGCGTCCAACAGGGATCGACGGGCGGCACTGGAGACTCTGTGGGAAGCCATTTCTATAGAGTCACAGGGCCACAGGAAAGCCCTGAGGGTAGAACTCCATAACCTCAGGGAGACTCTTGTTGAACTTGAGGCATCCACAAATTTGAGGACAAAACAGCAGCTGGAGCGGCTCACACGTTCACTCTCAGCTGAGCTGCAGGCAACTCGGGAGGAGATCCGGGCATCACGGGAGGCCATGCGTGCAGGAATGCAGGCAACTCGTCAGGTGCTGCATGGGGATCTCCGTACTATCATCCTCCAGAACGAGACCTTCCACACCTGCATGCTTGCTGCCATGGAGGACCATACCAGGGCTTTGCGTGGGCTGCCTCCCATAGCACCACCACCTCCTGATGCAGCAGCAGAGGGTGATGAGAGCGACAGCAGCACTTCTCCCACAGTAGCGTAGCCGTGCAGGCCATGAGCCCATGGAGGTGTTTTTTTTTTCCGCAACATCCACACAGGTGGGTGTTGGTGTGCACCCTGTCCTCGGACCTCCTGGGTGGCCCCCCCCTCTGTCCCCCACATGGCCATTTTTGATTTTTTTTTTTAAACAGTGTGTTGCCTTATGTGGCTCCTGTGGGTATCCACTGTATATTCCGGCTGGGCACATGCAGGCTTGTGCTGTGTTTGGGTTAGATGCTTGGGTTCCTGACACACACACCCCTCCTGCTTTCCGTTTCCATGGGCTTGCATAGGGTGTGACCAAGTGACAGTGACTTACACAGTGACATTGGGCTCCCATGAGCTGTGTGGGCAGTCTGTAGTCATAACTGTGTGGACATCCCTAGTGGGGTTTGTTTTTGTATTGAACACTGCATGGTGTATTGATATGTGCTTGTGCATCCATGTCTTCCTCCTTATCCGCAGGTACCTTCTTCATGTCTTCACAAGGCCGTCTCCTTTGCAGATGCAGTTCATGTTGTATGCAGTACACTGACACATTTGCCTGACAGCAACACTCTGGAGTTGGAAGGGGTCGATGTGCTGGGTTATTGACATTGTATGACTTACATTACTTTGAGTTTGTACTGTCATATTTTGGCAATGTTTCATGCTGTGTTGCTGTATTGTGTTGCTGGTAAGTATTTGGTCATGTGTGCTGTTTGTTATTGATTACTGGGAGCACATTGTCTGTGGCCTGTTTCCATTTGGGACAGTGCACTTTGTGACACTTGTGTCATGTGTTGTGCATTCCTTTGTTTGCTTTCACATTGCAGGACATGCCATGGTGTGTTGGGTGGTGGAGATGGGGAGGGGTTGGGTGACATGGTGCTATTTTCATTTTGTATTTTGCAAGGGGGTATGCATTCATGCAGCATAAATGTGTGTCTTTTTGTGACACAGCATTGGTTGTCTTTCGGTAGGTAGGGATGCACACAATGCAACACTTCCAGGTGACCAATCTCAGGCTGGTATGGTTGTGACTGTTACGGTCCCTTATGTCATCATCATTGATTGTCAGCTGTTATGGGCCAGGGCTGTGTGCACTCCACAGGGGTGTGATTTTAGGTCAAGTAATTAGCCACCAGCTGCGTACGGGCTGCCTCACCATGTGCCGTTTCCCCTCCCATGTGCAGCGGCTGTGCTTGTGGGAGGGGATGTGGGGGCACCACCATGTCCACTGGCAGGCCCCGGCGTGTTGCAACATTGTGCAGGACACATGCTGCCACTATGATCCTGCACACTACTGGGGGCGCGTATAGCAGCTGCCCACCAGAGCGGTTAAGTGAGCGAAAGCGTGACTTGAGCACTCCGAATGTGCGCTCCACTATGCCCCGGGTTGCAATATGGGCTGTGTTGTATCTTACCTCGGGTGGTGTGGTGGGGTTCCGAATTGGCGTCATCATGTGGGTTCTCAGAGGGTAGGCACTGTCCCCTGGGGAGGTGATGTTGGGTATCATTAGTGGGGTTGTGACATTACTCAGTATCTGACATGCATGCATGTGCAGTGGCATTTATACTCACCAAGCAGCCATGTATCGCCATGCTGCCCAGCTTCTAGGTCCCGGTTTAGGGTTGACATTCTGTAAATGAAACTGTCATGGGTGGACCCTGGATAGTTGGCATATACTGAGGTGATGATTCTCTTGGCATCACATACTACCTGCACGTTGATGGAATGCCAGTGCTTGCGGTTTCTGTAGATGTGCTCAGTTGTCCTGGGAGGACGTAGAGCCATATGGGTGCAGTCAATGGCACCTAGCACTTTGGGGAAGTGTGCCACCCCGTAAAAATCCTGGATGACAGCCTGCCTTTCTGCAGGTGTTCTGGGCAGGTATATGTGCCTGCGGACTGATGGGCGTGCAGTCATGATGGCCAACACCTGGTGCAGGCAGCGTGACTGCGTGGCCTGTGACACCACCCCCACTATGGCAGTTTTCCACTGAAATGAACCAGTGGCCAAGATGTGCAGTACATTGAGCACCTTTTCCAAGGGGCTCAGTGCTTGGGAGCACAGGGTGGGTGATGTGAGGTCATCCTCCCACTCACTCACCAGGTCGAGTATTATGTGAAGTGGAAACCTGTACCTCCCATACACCTGGTCATCAGGCATCCCAAAAAGGCTGGTTCTGGGTGTACAAATTCTGGCCCTGACTATCCTCCTCCTCCTCCTGCGGTATCCCATGACCACTGCTGCGAGGAACGGTATATTCATCTTAGCGTCTGAGCTTGTTTGTTGGTTGCGCGCACTTTCATGCTGCGCGGGTCCACGTACGTCTACTTCCTGCTGGCGTACGTGTTTCCTTGATTAGCGTGTCTTTTTTGGCATACGCGTTAGCCCCGTTCAATTCCATGAATACATGTTGTAGGCGCGCATGTGGGCGTTCCGCACATTTGCCTCCTGTACTTCCCCCGTGACGCCCACATTTTCATTCGTTGTTCCCCATTCCGCGTGTTACACCCCGTGTTACGCCTACTTTTGTTGTGTGCTCTTCGCTATTTGTGCTTTTGCTGTGCGCGTAGCACACGCTGTTTGAAGACGTGTGCGCCAGCGTGCGCCACGTAGGATTTTAGCGCACATCCATGGATTTACACGCACACGGACTTCCATGAATCGCTGTGCGCGGGTTTCGCTGCGATTTTCACACTTGTGCTGCGATTCGCACGCTTTCGCACGCTTGCGCAGAACTTTTCAGCGCACATTAATTCCATGAATCGGCCTGAGTGTCTTCAGACATTTCCTCACGTGGGAAATTTTCCTCAAGCCATTCCAAAGTACTGGACATTTCTGTGTAAAAAAAATATATTACTTTTACTGTACCAAATACAGAAAGTTTAGAAATATATAAGAAAAATGAAGTTTACTTACTAGTTTCTGGTAAATTGTGTTCTTACTGTTGTGTAGGTCTGCTGTTGCTCTTAGCTGTGCAGTTTCTGTCAGGTAATTATGTTGGAGGCATATCTTTTTTGTTGTGGTATATTCCATTTTAGTACATATGGTATTTAAGTGGATGGTTGATGTGTTCCATATATAGGTTCCATTTCTTATTTATTATTACATATAATTTGTTTATATGCTGCGTTTTGAACTTTTTTAGTGTTTATATAGCATGATAGAACAATCTAAGATACCCCCTGAGTTTTTGGGTAGTGTTGATGTTGTCCGCGTCCGTCCGTGGACATTCGCACAGTCCGCGGACATCAAAATCACTAGCAGGGGGTTCTGCATGTTATATCTATATAAAGTAAGGGAATCCTAGTAAACATCTATCAAATTCACACTATGTATATGTGTATTCAGTAAAAAGAAAACTTTGATAAAGGGACGTTATGGTTAAGTTGCGTTACTAAAAACCTATGAAATTCAGTAAAAAAAACTTTGTTAAAGGGACGTTATGGTTAAGTTGCGCTACTAAAAACCTATGAAATTCAGTAAAAAACCTTTGCTAAAGGGATGTTATGTTTCCAAGTAAAACCGAAAAAAAAAATGAAATTCGCCAGTAATGGTAAACTATGCAACCATAACTCGCGCCACCACCGTGCATTGCTAAGACTAACACCCAGGACATCAAAGATGATATCACAAATGTCATTGATGACATCACTGATGACATCACATGTCTAACTCGCTGTTTTTTCTTTATATATTCTCTAGTATATTAAAATATGTGTTAATGAGTACATGTCACAAATCACGAACTTTATTGTCGGTCACAAAAAAAAGTCTAACTCTGTATCTGTATTAAGTCCATGTGTAGTCAATCTTAAGTTCCAAATTTATTTGGCTTTCAGTTTTTGCTGGTCATGTTCTCTGTCCTTGCCTCTTGCCTGAGGTTTTACTTGATCGATCGCCAAAAATCTCAATCGTTGCTTCTCATTCAGCTTGTGCTTCTCAGTCCAATGTTGTACAAGTGGAGTTTGCTGGTCTTTGTTACTGATTGTGTTCGTATGTTCTGTGATATGGAAGTGTTATCCACGGCGTAAGGGCATATTGAACAAAATCCACATTTATGAAAGCCATTAATTCTCTTTGCTATAGTTAGCCAGTTATATGGTGGTTTCAAAGGCTGTACATTTCTGGACATAGCCTATTCCTGATGGTCGGAGCTGTAAGTGATTCTGGATTTGCTCCCTATGTATTCCTTCAAAGTATCATCAATAGAAATCAGGTGCCAATGTATGTTCGGTACTTTGTATAGCTGACCACTCTCACTACTATTCTGTGTAATGAATTCTACAATATTGTCAGAAACAGTTTCTGAGGTCCCTTTTCATTCCAATCCATTAAAATAAAATCAACCTCACACTGTAAAATGGTAATTTTCGACCAGCACTGCGATCAAATATGTGGTTACCTATCAAATGTCCTATTGTGATGCAGGAATGTTCCAATTTAGCACACTTTTAGCATAGGTGATTAGCTACTGCTAATGCTACACCTCCAAGCACACTGAGCCGATGACTGTGCGTTATTGTTCATTAATTAACATCAGACTGTAAATGCTTAGAGCACACACTCAATTTCAAACGCCCAATCTCATTTGGCTATGGTGGGGAAAATGGAATGTGACTTAGACCATGGATGGGCAGCTACTATGTGTTGTATTAACTCTTTTGGGCACATCTGAATCCACACTTTCCTGGTATTTCCTCCGAGATGGCTGGTTATCATTGCTTTTGTTCTTTTCTTAAATGTGAGCTGCAGTTAATCTAGTAGCTGGATTGGAGCAGTTGTAAAGTGTGAGGCTGGCACATTTCACAAGCGGAGACACAAAATGCTTATTTTGTCTGCCCTCTTATTCTTTCAATGACATCTGGATGGAGGTGTACTGTATACAGATTTGGCTATGTGACACTTTTAAAGGTGAATAGTTGAGGCGTGTACAGGGAAGTGATATGGAACTACCAGTTCCCAATGTGCAACTCTGAATGTGCAGCTCTGAAGAATTAAATGTTTTGACTCTCGGTTTTACTGTGGATATTTTGATCTAAGCTCGAATTTTAGTAAGAGGGTTTGCAAGAAGAAGATGTTGGTGTGAGTCATTCACAATGTACATTGATGGCTCTTAATGAACCAAAGACATTCCATGTGGGACGGGTTTGGCTGTTGATAGGCTTGAAGATTTCTGCTCACTTTTACGTTACGTGATGTTATATTGTATGTGAAATGGAGGATTGGATCTTGTGGGCATTTTGTCCTGACTAGTACATTTGGTTTGATACTATTGAGGAAAGGGAATTGGTTGTGGATTTTATAGTACTGACATGGATTTTCTAGTGAGGGGTCAAAGGCTTGGTTGTTTGTTTTAGGTGTAGAATGGGGAAGGTTGGCTATAGAATTGTATCGTTATTTCCTTATTGTGCTTGTGTGTTTTTAATTCTGAACAAAGTCTATAGTTGATTGCTAAGTGTTCAGATGTGTGTTTTAGTGGAGGTTATAGGGGTGAAAAAAAAAGTTTCAAATTGGTTGTGTTTGAAGATCACCTGGGTGGGGGTTATTCATGCTATTTGATTATGGCTGCAAGTGGATATACGTGTGATTTGGGTCATAATATTATTAGGAGATTGTTGATGAGATACATAGCGAGTTCTGTTAGATGTTTTATGGATAGGGTTTTGTTTCTTTTTATCTTCATTGCTGTATTTCTTCACAGGGAGTATTGCAATGATTGTATATACATTTGGCATAGGTTCTGGGGGTTGTGGTCTAGCAATGTTTTTTTCTCTTTGGCCTTTGTTAGTGTGGATTCCAGACAGGTTTCAGGATGATTTGGTTGATTTTTTTTGTTCTGTGTGTGTGTTTGTGTGTCTGTTGGGTGGGGGGCTATTTTATCTACTCTGCACCATCTTACCAGTGTTATGGACATGCCTTTGCTTTGTGTAATTTGACCATTGTGTGTTTGCTATTTCTATTCATATGAACTATTGAATTGCTGATGACGGGGACATTAAGTTTTGTTACATGGAATGTAAAGTGGATGAACTGTCCAAAGAAGGGAAAAAAATATAATGACAATGTTGAGGAGAGAAAAAGCAGATGTAATCTTTTTGCAGGCAACTCATTTGACTGAACAAACTGGAAACTTTTATGGGGTTTCAAAGTATATGAAAGTCCTGTTTAATTGTTATTCGAGCAGATCAAGGGGAGTGTGTTTGTTAATTCGAAAATCCTTGGGTATGAACGTTGAGAATGTTGTTATTGATGATGAAGGACAATTTATTTTGGTGGATGTAATATATAAAGGGAAATGTTTGACGTTGGGATCAGTGTATAGCCCTTGTACTAATGGTATTATTTTTTTTAGAACGCTAACGGATTGTTTGAAAACAATGAGGGGCGATAAAATAGTTTTGGGTGGTGACTTCAATTGTGTTTTGGATGCTCCTTTGGATAGGTTGTCAAAGTGCAGGTTCTTGGGTTTATTGTTGAGTGGGGTTTTTGGTGATTTCATTGAAACATTTGATTTGGTGGATAGCTAGAGATTACTGCATCCTGCAGATAAGGAGTTTTCGTTCTATTCTCCAGCTCATGACTCTTACTCAAGATTGAATTATTTGTTGGTGACAGAAGTAATGGTTGATGATATTGTGAGTGTATATATGGGAGAAAGGTGTCTATCGGATCATGCATTGGCAAAGTTGAAACTTGAACGGGGAATAGTTAAGTCGGGTATGGATAAGTGGAGATTGAAAACGTTCATTCTAAAGGATGAGAAAGTTTGTGATGAAATAAGTAGTTTTATTGATAATTTCTTTATGGATAATATGAGTTCCGCGGATAATCTAGTTGTATGGGATGCTTTCAAAGCTACTGTTCGGGGAGTGTTGATTAATTGAACATCCAGGAAAAGAAAAGAGGGGATAAAACGAATCAGTGATCTTGAATTGAAATTGAAGTCTATACAACAAAAATATGCACCGTTTGGTAATAATAGGGATAGGTTAAAAATGAACGAGGCTGGGGCAAATTGAAAAAGATTTTGGGTGAACAAATTGAAAAAGGCATGTATTGTATGAGGCAGATGTTTTGGGAGGAAGGGGATAAGAGTGGTCGTTTATTGGCTAATAAGCTGAAGAGTTTAACTGAGAGGTTGTTTATTCATAAGATTTTAGATGACGCTGGGAATATAAAGTTTAAGCATAGGGATATTTGTAATTGCTTTCAGGCTTTTTATGCATCCTTGTATTCGGATAACTCGCAATCTGATGTAATGGTGCTGAGTGAATTTTTTTCAAAAATAGAAATGCCTGTTCTATCTGTAGAAGGGAGAAAGGCTCTTGATGCTCCAATTAGTGAAATTGAGGTAATTGGTGTTGTAAGTGGGAAAAGGACAGAGCCCCTTTAAGAGGGAAGCCCAGGACTGATGGGAAGGAGCGGGAGGCAGGAGAAAGGGGAGGAGCATGGGAAGGAAAAGGGCAGTCATGTTACGGAGGAATAAAGGGAAGGTTGGAGAGCAGGATGGCTCCCGTGTCTTCTGTCTGCAGCGTATGTGTATGGCCAGCTGAACAGTATAACAACTGGCGACGAGACAGATGCGACCCCACGCTCTGCAGCATTAATGGAGGGCCTGTGTGCCCAGCAGAAAAGAGGGGCCCGTGCGCCCAGCAGTAACGGAGGGCCTGAGTGCCTGCAGTGAAGAAGGGCCCGTGAGCCCGGAGGAAGGGCTGTGTGCCCTGCAGTAGCGGTGGGCCCGTGCGCCCTGAAGAGGGCCCGTGTGCCCTGTAGGTGGGCCGTGTGCCCGGCAGTAGCGGTGGGCCCGTACGCCCTGAAGAGGGCCCGTGTGCCCTGTTTCCAAGGTTGTGTGTACTTTATAATCAATTTCTTTCAGAAGGGAAACTATGTCCTTCTACGCGAGAAGCGGTTGTTACGCTAATTCCAAAGGAAGGTAAAGATTCTGCTAAATGCAGTAATTATAGACCCATCTCTCTCTTAAATGTAGATATGAACATTTTTACGAATATTATGGCTATTAGGCTACAGAAGTATATAAGGGAATTGATAGATTATTTACAGGTCGGTTTTATGGGGAATAGGTATGGATATGATAATATTAGAACCTTATTGAATATAATTGGCTTGTCGAATACAGAAGTGGATGAGATTTTGATTGTTTTATTTGATGCTGAAAAAGCATTTGACTGTGTTAATTGGTCTTTTTTAAATTACACGTTAATTAGAATGAGGTTTGGCCCACATTTTCTGAACATGATAGGTGCCTTACAATATGATATTTCGGCTAGAATCTGGGTAAACGAGGTGATGTCCAAGTCCTTTAAATTGTTTAGAGGAACTAGACAAGGTTGTCCACTTTCTCCCTTTTTGTTTAATTTAGCACTGGAGCCATTGTTGTCATATATTAGGCAAGAGAGGGACATTCGTGGATGGAAATTGAAGGATGGTGAGATAAAGGTACTAGCATACCCTGATGATTTAACGATGGTGTTGTCGAATCCGATTGAAGGTGGGTCACTGCTTCGGAGTATGTTACAAGAGGTGGGACGGTTGTCAAGTTATAAAGTTAATTGGGGAAAGACAGTGGTTTTTCCATTGAAGATGGACCCGATTAGTAGAAGATTATTGGGTTGGGATTGTTAGTGGGCGGAAGTGTCAGTAAAGTATTTGGGTGTGCATCTGGTTCGTGATATAAGGACAGTGGATGTTAATGTAGACAAATTAAAAGAATCTTTATTGAAAGATGTACGTAGGTGGAATAGATTGACTTTAAGTCTGTGGGCTAAAATAAATGCAGTCAAAATGGTGCTACTTCCGAAGGTGTTGTATTACATACAATCTCTTCCTCTGAAGTTTACTAAAAAGGTGTTGCAATGTATTGATAGGATTTTTATGGATTTTTTTATGGGGTGTGGGAAAACTATCAAATATCCCAAGGTATATTTTGGTGCCTAGTGTTAGAGATGGAGGTTTCGGTTACCCATTATTGGAGAATTACTACAAGGGGTTTCTTATAAAGAAAGCTTCCTATTATTTTAGAAATGATGGGTGTCCTGATCCATTTTGGCTTCGGATGGAAAAAGAGAAGTTGAACCCACTTCCTATCGATTGTTTATATTCATATGGGAAGCTTCCGAAACCCAGATTGAAAATGGAGGCATTGGAGGCTACAAAAGCTGCTTTAGTTTTGTTTATTCAGGGATGTGGTCAACCATTATTTTTTTTATAATAATGCTTTCATTTGGTCAAACCCGGGTTTGCAGATTGAGAATAAAATGTTGTACTGGAAGGGTTGGGCTAACAAAGGAATCCAGAAAATTGAGGATGTATGGAGAGGTGATCGGATGGTGGCTTTTGAAGACTTAGTGTGCCAGTATGGATTGGGTAATAATAAGATTAATAGGTATTTGTCCCTGAGGCAATTATTGTCAGAAAGGTATCTAATGCTTTGTGAACCGTTGGGTGATTGTCCGCAAGTATGTGTGCTGTATGGTGCTGCAACAAATGTAGTCTCTACATTTACTAAATTGATGCCTATTCAAGAATGTATGCGTGTCTCTTGGGAGACTTTACGTATGAAGTGCCTAACGGAGTTGGGTCAGGATTTGTCGGGAAAGGAATGGGATAGAGCGTGGAGGGTAACGGTGAGAGATAAAATGGATTTGAATTCGAGAAACACTCATCAAAGAATCTTAGGACACATTTATTGGACCCCAGTGAGAATGAAGGAGAGGGGTTTGATGGATTCAGATTTGTGTTGGGGTTGTACTCGTTCAAAGGGAACTTATTTACATATGTTGTGGGAATGTGAACGGGTGCTCACCTTTTGGAAGGATGTTTTTGATTGGGTAGATTTGGTGTTAGGTAGTCCATTTCCTCTGACTTTTCTGTCTGCGGTTTTCATCTTGAATGGAAGTGGGGGTTTGGAAAACTCTGGTGGTACTGATTGGGTTAAAAGAGCACTGAAGATGGCAGTAAAACATATTATAAAAGTATGGAAGTCACAGAAAAAGCCACATGTTGAGGGTTGGTTGGTAGATCTGCGCTTGTTATCAAGATATGAAAAATCTCTTGCTTGCCGGTTACATCGGGAGACTGAATATTGTGAGAGTTAGGATTCTTTTAATGATTTATTTGGGTAAGATGTAGAGAATTTGGATTGGAATATTGTGGGGTTGGAGTGGGGGGTTGATGTAGTGTTTTTGTTTGTTTGTGGTTGTAGTTTGTGGAGTTTTGTATTGAAATTGAGACAGGGGGTGGGGTTTTTGGAATAGGTTGGTTTCTAATGGGATTAGTAATATTTGTATATTTGAGATTTTGCTTAAAATTGTCCATGTTTTTTGATTCTCCCTGTTATTTTATTGATATGTTGATTTAAATTAAATAAAGATGATTAAAAAAAATAATCTCTTGTTTTGTAGTTAAGCTTTTCTACAGCTTGTCTGATACATGCATCATTATAACCTCTTTTGGTAAACCTGTTTTCAACCACATCCAACTCTTGTTCAAAGGCCACACTACAGTTTCATCTGGCCCATATCATCTCACCTAGAGGTATATTACGTACAACATGTCTTTGATGACAGCTGTTATATAATAAGGTTGAGTTGTCTTCAGTAGCTTTACGAAATGTGCTTGTATGGCTATGATTGTCCTTAATGTAAATATTAAGGTCTACAAATTAAATCCTCTCTGCATCAATATTACCAACTATATATATTCCAAACATATTGGGCCTCATTACACGGGCGGCGGTAAGGGTTAACGGTCACCGTTAATGGCAACGGTGACCGTTAACCCTTACCGCCGTACTACGAGGTCCCTTTGCGGGTTGGAGGATTTAACGCCTGCTTCTTGCAGGCGTTAAAATCCAACCCGCAAAGGGACCTTGGTGCTAATTACGGCATCGCAAAATTGCGGTGGCGTAATTAGCGCCTTCCCCATTCCCATAGAGCCCTATGGGGCAGAAACGGGAATGGGGAAGGGCAATGGCGGAAAGGGGATTTACCGCCCCTCCAACCTTGGAATGGGGCGGTAAATCCCCTTTCCGCCAAGGCGGTGCCGGTATTTTACCGGCATGAGCCATGGCGCTAATAGCGCCATGGCTCACCGCCTACCGTGTAATGAGGCCCATTGTCATTAATATATTGGGTAAATGCAATAAATTCTCGTAATGTGCCATCCCAAATCAAGAAAATATTGTTAATGTGGCGGCACCATTTGTAAACATGACATGCACATTGATTGTTGGATAACACATGTGTTTGCTCACATTGGGCCATGAACAGATTAGCCAAAGGGGTGGCATAACAAGTCCCGATAGCCACTCCTTTGATCTGTCGAAAGTACTCCCCATTAAAAGTGAAAACGTTATTATTCATGGTGAAAACCAAAAGCTCTTTCAAGCATTGCAAATGCAGATAGTAGGTGGCAGACATATTGTTAATGTGATATTCCTATGCTTTAACTGCTAGAGTATGTTCAATAGATGTGTATAAAGCTTTAACATCAAAACTCACTAAATATTAAGTCAATTTGCAATCTACAGCGCTAAAAATTTGAATAATATGCTTGGAGTCTCTTATATAAGATTTAAGGCCTACCACTAAACGTTGTAAATACTGATCTATATATTTGGAAACATTCTCTGTTATCCATCCTATACTGCTTAATTGCGGACTCACCTCTGGTAGTTCTTGAAATGGTTCATGTATTTTCAGGAGAAAATACATTGTGAGTATAATAGGTTGTTCTTGCCACAAGTATGTTCTATCTTCATCTAACAGTATACCTTGTCCATGCCAATATTTAACAAGTGTATTATATTCTTCCAAGATTTCAGTTGTTGGATTCTTATTAAGTTTGATATAACAATCTGTTATGCTCAGGTGTTTGAGCCCCATTTTGATGTAATCAACTCTATTTAAGATAATGTTCCCACCTTTGTCCGCCTTCTTAAAGATAAGTGACTGATCATTGTCCAAGTTGTTAAGTGCTATACGTTCCTGAGGGGATAAATTGTCTCGTACCCTATCTGCATGTTTGAAGATATTAACGTCTATGAGTCGGTGTAAGTCTGCTAGAGTAGCTTTTTTTTAGAATGTCTCAACAATACTATCAGCTGCTGTTACAGGAGTACATTTGGAACTTAGGTTAGAATCTGATATAGTATTTGAGTCTAACGCTAAGTCACATACAATTTGTATGCCAGATTTGCTAGTATCATCATACACAGACAAAAGTAACCTAGAATCTTTAATGTCATTAATCATAAAAGTACTTGGTTACTCTTCTCTGCACAAGGCCTGATACTATCTTGATCAACAGTATGAAAATGCTTCTTCAATTTTAGTTTCCTTACACATTTGCAAAGATCACTCTGGGTTTGTGTGTAATCCAATGTCTTTGTAGGTGCAAAGTATAACCCTGTATTCAAAAGATGCATTTGAAACATATTTAACACTCTATTAGAAAGATTGGTGATCAGGTTCTCAGGGATGTTGTGGGCATGGTATATTCTGTATTCTGTATTCCAACCTTGTCCTTGCCCTCCTTGATTTTGACATTTCTTTTGCTGCTCTTACATCTACTTTTTCCCCTCTCCCTCTAAATCCTCTGAATCTGTGGTGTGAGTTATAATATCTTGAGAAACTGGATCTGAGAACCTCACATGTCTGGGGTTGTCTTTTCTGTGGCCTCATTTGTACTTTTTTATTTGTTCTAAAAAACGATATTTTCTTGCACGTTGGTTAATGCTGAGTCTACATTGCCAGTGGAGGAGCCTGATCTCTCACCATCCATATCAGTATCTGAATTGACTGCAGACAAATTAGGTGTACTTTCCTGTGATCTTGTTGTTGTGCTGGTGTCTTCATACTTGGGCTTTAAGGTGTACACTTTATAATTTCTGTAATCACGATCATCCCCCTTTTGTTTTACATAGTTTCACTTCATCTTGATGTTTCCTAAGAATATCATTCAGAGTATTATAATTTCTGTTTTGGTAGCTTCAGTTGCAGGCATTTCTACTATCTCCTGTTATAAGTGCCACTATCTGTGTTTCTATCCTCTTGTGTTCTCTATCTGCATGCTCTATGAGCAGTTCTACGTGAACTAGTGTTAAGATTCTCCCCCCATTTGTCAGCAAGATCTGTATCCCCAGAGTTAATAAAGTCTGGAATAATGCATATTTTAGGACCCCAGGTATTTTATGTTGTTTGTGGTACTTTCACATTGCGCCTCTCCCCAAATACATATTACATATTAATGTCTTTAATGGAAAGTCTCTCCAATCTCACAAATGTGTCTCTGAGTGTCTCTTGGTAATTTGTAGAGCCTCTCAGAGCAAATAAAGCCTACAAGTCCTTATCCCTGTGTGTTCTATAATCCTCCATTCCAATCAAATCTGTAAGAAAAAGGCATGCATCCCTAAGTTTGTAGCAATTCTAGAGAAGGAGCTAAGTACCCCCACCTCAATCACCATGCCTGTCTTGCCTATATGTTGGGAACCAAAGTGTGAGACACGTGCGCTACCAGTGAAAATACTGATACCAAGGAGAATCCTGGAAGCAAGGTTCCCATTGAGAAAACCATACCTGCATACAAGAAAGTATGATGGCCATTTAAATGAAATCCCGGAAGAAGCAGAGCAAATGAATGGCCAAGATGAATGGTGACATCACACAGAATCAAAACTGACGTACATAGAAGGGATGCAAACTAAAGAATGCTGATATTCTATAAGACATCAAGAAAGGATAGAAGATAAGTGGCATCTTGGTATCAAGATGAAGAGACTTATGCTACAAAATGGATGAAGATAAGTCAGTTTACATGTGTACAGATGCAAAAGAAACGTAAGCAGACAAAGTATTCTTGAGGCTAGCTTAATAGTGAATAGATTGCGGCATGCACCAACATATACATGTATGCATAAGTGAGTATAGATTGGATGTTTCCACTACGAACTATAGCAGAACTGGGCTAAAAAAGGAAGGCCTCATTTGAGTGTGTCGTAGTGAGAAAACAAATGAATTACAAAGTGAATCTCAGAAAGGCAAGGCTGGATGAGCCATGAAGCCAAGCCAAGAAGCCAAGGTCTTATCAGGCTAGAGTGAGCAGAGATTGGATACAAAATCGTGTGAAAGACAGACCTTACAGGATTTTGGGCATGAAATGGCATATTATGCGGCCTGAAATGGCAAATATTGCAGCACAAATCTTTATTAATTGTGCCATTTTTGTGGGACATTTTGTATTAACTTGAGGGTGTAAGATTACCCCATTGTAGGGAAGAGGCAGTGTGCAAGGCTACAAGAGAGCCAGGGTGTCTTTATTATGTATCTTTTGCATTAATTTAATAGGAAGAGTCCCAGAAGTCTCTAACTTGGCAGAACAGTTTTTGTTTTGGCTAAATTTTTGGTTTACTGTGCATGCCTTTTTAATAGCATTAACTAAATTGATCATTATCAGTTGTAAGGCTGCAACTAGTCCCCTTCTATGTTCTCCAATCCTCCAAACACCCACATACCTCTCTCACCAACACACATCATACATCTCACCAACTCCCCATTACAACTTGCATTCCTGAACCTCTCACTCTGTTATACAAATACTTACGTGCTATGTCACACTGTCAAGTCACAATTTGCACACCCCTGCCCCTGCCAAACTCCAAATCATACTCCCAACTCACAACTTACACTCTACAATTCCTCCCGCAATATACAGTCCTTCATTCTTGAGGGCTGCTTCTGCATCTTGCTTTCTTTCTCCCATTCTATTGCACTCTTCACTCATCCTTTTTCCCAATCTGCAGCTCACTGCCTCTTTCCGGCCAACTGCTTCCTCTCTGCTTTTTGGCTCACTGCTCCCCCTGACCACACGCTCCCTCTACTTTCTATACCTCCGCTCACTCTCAGATTTCTGGCCCACCGCATCACTGCTTCCTCTGCTCTCTTGTGCACTACTTCCTCCTCTGACGCACTTCTCTCCCTCTGCTTTCTTGCCTATCACGTTACATCTCACCCATCACTCAACCTCTCTCTCCTTTCCCTCTCATAGTGTGACCATTTTTAAAAAATATAGATTTTGACCATGATGCTCAAAAAATGGGGCATTCAAAAATAGAGTCGAGGATATGCTATTTTTAGAGAACCCATTTTCACGGGGCTGAGCTGTAGTGCAAATTGTGCGCTGGCCAGCTGCCTTGAATAGGGTTCTGGGTTGTTTGACTGAAGTGTAATTATTTGTGGCGGAATTGACCATAGTCAATTTTGCCATGAATAGATGTACACTTCAGCCAAACAACTCAAAAAGTACCTTTCACCACCACCCCGCCGCCTCCCCCTTAACTGCTTGGTTGCTGCCGCTTCGCCAGCAACCCTGCGGTGTCAGATCCGTCCCTCTAACGCAGGTCGGATCCGCCATAGCAGGGTCCTTTTTTAGTTTGCTTTTGTTTTTGCACCCCCACCTCTAATTTTGTGACACCCCTGCAACCCCCAACTCCAGAAATACTGAACATGGTGATCATGTGACACCCCCGCTCCACATGTTCAGTATTTTAAAAAATCGATCGAGTGGTACTGGCGAAATAGGTCAAATTGTACCATTCGATCGATTTTTGGCGGTCAAAATGGGTTGTACTTTGAATAGAAGCGCTCTCCCAACAGTGTTCTGCAAGCTCCCAGTGCTTTTACTGTGACAGATGCTTGAGGGGCCTGCCATTGTAAAATGCGACCCAATAAACACATTTCTATCTTGTTTGAGGAACAGAAATGCAAGCAACATAGCAGCAGTTCATACTTTAAAAAAAATGCATGGTCAAGAAGACCCTGTCATGCAGTGGTACCCCCACCTCCTGTGCGCGTTGGGTTGCCTACAATTTCTGTACATTTAAATGTGCATCTTGCTTGGAAATTTAAATTGGCAGAAATGTCCCTTGATTTCTGAATGAGCGCTCATATAAAATCCACAAGGCACACCTGAATGGGCACATTTTAATAAAATATGCCCATTTAGGTGTCCCTTGTGGATTGGGTTGCTCGTTTTTTGGGCGCACGTGATGAGATGTGTTAGCACATTTAATTTCTTGTGTTAAAAAGTTTTGAGAATCTGGCACCATGAGTATTTTCTTTTTCTAAACAGTAGTTTTTGCAATTTGTTGTTTTGCAAAAACAGCTGTTTCTTTGTGCAAAACTGCAGTTTTTGCAGCCATTTGTGCAAAATGGCTGCTTTTGCGGCATTTGCGGGATTGCAAAATCACTATAAGCTGGAGGGTCTGCAAAGAATGGAAATCCTCTTTCAGGAGGCATGCATAAAACAAGGAAGAAGTCAGAGGTTTATTAGAAAAGAGTTTTTTTAATACAATAGGAGCTCAATTTTGTGGTCTTCATTCAGGTGGATGGTTGAAGTTAGACAAACATGATGGTCACACCTAAGCATGAGGGCAGAGTGTGCCATCACTCCCCTGAATTCTCTAGAGCTAAGAACACTTCCAAGGACAAGTTCAAAGTCCTAATTGACAGCAGACCACTGAGGTGATGATAGATGAATATGCTAATTGGTGGGAGCTATGATTAAGACTAGCTCACCAGCACCAGCACCTGGAAGTTCAGCCTGCATGCTGCTATTGTAGGAGGAAAAGTACTGACGGAGGTTAGAGTGCCAACCAATGGTAAGGGACCGTATGGTCAAGGGTCCTATAGTTTGTGTAGCCAATAGGATGTTGTGTATTGTGACCTTCATAGTGACCTGTTTATGGGAAGGGCTTAGTTGCCCCACCTGATGTTAAGAAACAAATCACTTTTCTTCACTCTCTTAAAGTAGTATGGATTGTATACTTAGAGGTTCCTTGAGAACCAATCACTTTCTTCACTAGGTTTTTGTAGTTTGCCATCTAGGCTGACGTTAGTAATACGGATGTTAACGTCATCAATGACGATTTTTTGCTATTAAAGAATGCTTTTTTTAAAGATGCATTACAAGTTCTAACATTGCGACATTAGTTGATGTCTGTTGTACTCCCCATTTTAGATAATTGATATTAAAACAGTTATCCCTTTGCCAACTACCTGTGTCGTTTCGATTATTGATTTTTGAATAATTTCTGCATCCCGGTCCATCACAAGGGTATTTCTACCTCATCTTAAAGGGCTGGGAGCTCCAGTTCACAATAGTAATGAAAAGAAGCGTTGTCAAATGTAACATCGGATGTCATTATTGTGGTCATACGCTCTGCAACAGGAGGCGAGTAGTTACGGTAGCTCTGCCTGAATTGTCTGCTGAATTTCATGGGTTTCTTTGCATTAAATGTTCATCATAAAGTCTTATTAATTTCGTTTTTTTCATTGAATATATATATGCATACAGGAGGCAAATGTGAAAATGCCAGGTGGTAAAACCTGGGTACACAAACACAGGATCACCTGTCTGTCTGAATGTATTGTTTATCTTACTGAGTGCACATGCAGACTGAGGTACATAGGCTCTACTATAGATCCTCTCAAGTTAAGAATTCTGCAACACTTTCGAGCCATCAAGAATATGGATATGAATGATCCTATGACAGCACACATTTTGGAACATCATAACAAGGATGTCTGTTGCCTGAGTCTTACAGGATTAGCCCACATTCCTAAACACCCATGAGGAGGCAATAGACAATTAAAATTAAGACAACTGGAAGCCAAGCTTATTATCTAATTTGAAATGCTTAAACCTTTAAGCGTCAATGGGGACGAAGAGCTGGGTGTGTTGCCTAATTAATCCACATGCCAACAGAGGACTTGCGTTACTCATGTGATTTATTGTTAACATCTTGCTGTTTAATTTTTGAAATATTTTAATACAAGTGTTGTACCATTGTTGTTTTCTTTTATTATATTTGTTCTCCTTTTTGCACTGTGCAGCAATTTGTGATGTTGATGATGCAGCTATCTACCAGTAGAATTATGTTTAGCAATTGTTATTGATTCCATTGGGAACCACTGAAGAGAGAGAGAGAGAGAGTACATGAGTTTTAAGATGTTGAACATGTAACATGATTGTATTTTACTTACTAGTTTATATGCATTTACACTTTTGACTCAGTACTGTATTGCTATTTTGAACTATGATTATAGTTTACATATTTGCTGACTGGCACTCATATCATAGCATCTGCTGCTGGGAGTACATCGCACTGTAATTGTGGGGGTGTCATATTAAGTCAGGGATGAATCTTTAATATACATTTTATCAATAGCGTATTTGCTTTTACATCTTATTACGTCAAATTTAGGAATATTTTATATTTTATATTCTTTGGTTTTTGAATGGTGTTTATCCCTTGTGTCGATTTGTACTAGCATTCATGCACTTTATATACATAGATCACTTGTTGGCTTTATGTTTGTTTACATCTTAAGCAAATTTGCACTGTCATGTTGGCACTAGCTTGGTCATGTAATGCATTTACATGCTTCATGGTCATTGTTCATATCCTGCTCGGTTGTGCACTTGCATAATTGTAGTAGCATTTGGGGAGCTCTTAATTGGGGCTCTTATATTAGGCATGACGTTTTTGTAGACTCCATTCTCCCTCCTATTTCATGTGTTCTTCATGTTATTTACATGTATTATGGATTTACCTATAAATTCACATTGTATTAACAATTAGAATTAGATTTCTGGGCCACGATTTTAAGTAGCAATCCTAAGATGTTTGGTCTATTTATATTTATGATTCAATAAAGGTACAGCTTTTGCTGTGCTGTGCTTTTTGTAACCCTTCTCCACGTGTGCACAGGTTGTTTTTCGGCACTGTGGGCTGTGTCAGCTTTCTATTACAGTTGGACAGCCGCCATCATTCTTAATATATATATCTTTTGTGTGATCTAGTGCTCGGTGAGCACGAAACGCGTAACTTTGTCCCCTGTGTTCCTCGTATGCTGCGCTTTGCTTTTCCCCAATAAACATGTTCCAAGTGATTTTCTCTTGGTAACTCTGTTTTTATATCAAGGCATCCCCAGATCCGGAGTGCGGTTTGCCTACCGGTCGGTAGGTTTTAATTTTTTGTCTGGATATATATATATATATATTATATATTCAAGGACAAAACTTTAGTAGCAGGTACATTAAGTTGACCAATACATTGTACCAAAACCTTTCAAATTCAAGGAACATTTTATTGTTGCAGGGACATTAAGGTGACAACGTAATGCAACAAAACCCTGGCAATTTAGTTAAAGCCACCTTAACTTTGCGCACCCTGTTGCGTAGACTATGACCACAATGATGACATCACATATCACATAACTGATGACAACACTAATTACATTACAACAGTAACTGGCATTAAGCATGTCCTTCAGTTATGGTCAGTGTGCATGGCCACATATATTTTAACAAATGAATGGGTACTAGCCATGGCCTTCAGTTATGGACAGTGGTCACAACTTTCACCCACGTACACTCAATATTTTAAAACACTAACTGTCACACTCACCTGCTTACTATGCGGTAGCGAGGAATCCCTCTAATGGCTATTCCGAAATTGGTTTTCTTCCCTCCTCTACTGTAACAGAGCAAACTGTCAATGCAACACAACAGGGTCAGTGCTCTTCTATCTACCCTGTGAACCCCCTTTCCCTCCGGTATCTGTGTGCTATGGAGTTGATTCTAGACACACCTCCGGTATCGGTTTGGTGCACTCTCCATCCTGCGAATCGCAGGGGCGCCGAGTTGTGGTCGAATTTGCTGTAAGCAGCGTAGAGTCTTAGGCCAAGTTGCTCCACTGAGTTATAATGCTGCTGGTAAGTTCTATGAAGACCCAACTGCTATGCTGGATGTGCGATGCAGTTCTATACCAAGTCCCAGATACTCCTCAGGGCATACAGGTAAGTTCTGGTATGTAGCACCAAGTTACTCCACTGCGTTTACTGGAAAGTTCCGGGGGATCCCAGTTGCTCCACTGGGTGTGCTGGTGAGTTCTGTGGCCACCGAGTTGCTCCACTGGGGCTCACGAAATGCAGGTAAGTTCACTTCTAGTCTGCTCTTAGTGTCAGGTGACTAGGTTCTGATTACGCGCGTAGTGCAAGGCGCTGTGTCTTTTAAAAATGCTCAACTTACTGTCTCTTCCTTTTGTAGGATGCCATCGAGATGCCGGAAGATGCTGAAGCAGGTGATGCCAGAAGCGGGCGGCGGGCTGAAGAGTTTGAGGGCAGCGGTGCTGCCAAGAAGAGATCGAGAACAGCGTCGCTGCCAAGAAGAGTTCGAGAGCAGCAGCGCTGCTGGAATGACCAGAACGATGGTGCTGCCAAGAAGAGTTTGAGTTATGCAGAAGCCAGGGTTCATGGACCGTAGAGGTAACGAGTCTTCTTCTTCTTTCAGGATGTTCCGGGGAAAATGAAGAAGACGCGAGAAGCCGGAGCAGAAGGAAATCGAGGTGAGCGTGTGTACAGGATTCCACATGAAGCAAAGCACGGGAGAGTTTCTGGGTGTGGCTTATATAGCCTACCACGCCCAGAGACTGGAATGCACATGTCAGTTCCTCTTTTTATGACATACCGCCATGTTGGAGGGGCCGGAAGTGAATAAGCCTAATCTAGCCCTGTGACCAGTGTGAGTGAAAGGAGAGGTGTGCCCAGCCCACAGTGATGCTGCCATTGATTTACTTTGCCAGGCCCTCACCCAAATGGCCCCTGACTGCTCAGACCAGGTTCCCTTATGACTCAGGGGCATAGTAGCAGAGTCCTAGGCTAGCACCCATGACACTAAAAAGCTAGCTTCAAAGCAAGAAAGGGCCTGTCCATTCCTCAAAGTGGTCTTGTAAGTTTGGCTCATTTATTAGGCAACATGGCTGAGGCGGCTAGCCCCTTCCTCACATTCAAGCTAAGCAGAGTCTGTCGTGGTTACTGCATGAATGGGAGACCTGGATGGCAATTGAGTCGCTGGCCTTGGCCAGTGATTTTTCACCCCTGACGTCATTACAGTTATAAAAATAAGTTGTATGTTTTTTGAGTAGCAAACAGATTTTTACTGCATTTCATTTTCCCATAAACTCGGCTATAGCTGCAAATATCCCTTGCATCGAGAGAAAAACAAGATGGCGGTCATTTCATTTCTGAAAACATTGATCCAGCAATGTACCATTCGAGATATAACTATACATTTTGGGGAAGGGGGCACCCCCTTCTCCCATCAAATTTTAAAATATGTATGCCACGGAATAACCCCAAAACAAGCATGGATCGTGAGTCAACACTTCGTTCCCAAATAGTTTCAGACCTGGTCCAAATCCATCCAGCGGTTTAGGCTGCACACTTTGGCAAAAATTGACCTTTTTTTGTCTATGGGAAAATGATTGGGAAGAAGGCCGCACTTTTGGGAAAAGAAATCTTTTTTACGCTTAATAACTTTTTTATTTTCTAACAATTCTTTATGAAACTTTGCAGTCTTGGGGGATGCAGTCATTTAATCACTTCCAAAACGTAAGCCAAATACGTTACTCGAATTAAATGTTATTAACAATAGACTCACCTTAACTATTGGGTGGCTATTGCCACCCTGTAATATATATGACAGGGCCTGTGGTAGCAGGTGTGTAATTGTGGTTAAATTGGTCAACCCATAGAAAGAGCACTTTTTGGGCGGCTTATAACTTTGCGCCCCCGGGCGAATCTTCACCAAACTTTGCAAAAAAAACTATATGGCCCACTCAGATTGATTTAGCAAAGTTTGGTGAGGTTTCGTCCAGGGGGTTAAAGTTGTAGGGGGCGTCCCTAAACTTCTGGTTTTCCTTAAAGATGCAATGGAAAAAGTGTTGCTCACAACTACAGCGGAAAACGCTGGACAGATTTTCACAAAATTTGCAGCAGGAGGGGTGGCTTGGTCCCAAAAGCCTGCTTTTGTAAATTTGGTAAAAGTCTGTCCATTAGTTGTTAAAAAAATTACCACAAATAGGTAAATAAATGTTTGTGATATCTAGGTTCGATCGGCGTACTCACCTCCCTATTCAGTCCGCAGACACTGTATCGGCTGACTTCTAACAATAAAATTAGCACCAACAATGATTTTCAAGATTGCTTTGTTACGACAATAGTTACTTATTGAAAAACCCAGTGCTAAGGTGAACAGGGCTCACTCTCCTATTGAAAACCTAACACTTGAAGAAAGAATGGCACCTTCACAAAAGAACCCTATCACTAGCAGCAGGGTAATCCGTTTAAAGTACTAGATGAAGTGCAGTGATCTACCCATTTACCGCCCTGCAATTACTTGAAAATCATGTTCTATAATTTGATTATTGGAGCATGTAGCATGGCCGAATTACTGAATTACAACAAACCTGATCAAGCACCATCAATAAAGACCTGAAAGCATGCTTTTGCAAATTGGTTTTGTGTTTTATTTTTCCAAAGTGTCCAAATGTAAGCACAGAAAATAGTGATATATGTTTGGCGCATGTGTACAGGAGGGTGCAGAGTCCTCTGACGGGCCCATAGGTCAGAGCACACCCTTAAGTACCTGTAAAACAAGATAGATGCACCCTGAGGAAGTTGGGGTGCAGGATTCACATACTCCAACACAATTCAGTAAGAACAACTCAAGGATATGGCAAAGAGACTGTTAAGTTCACAAGGGGTTATTTCATCCCACTTCTGACACAGTGCACACCTATCCGCTGTGGTCAAGTTCCCTCACTCAACCACCCCCCAGCATTACACAGCGCTCCAGAGCTCAATTTTATAACAAAATGTGAGGGAGCAATCTGCCCCCACCTTTTCCTGCACAGTCTTAAGCAACTTCATCATTAAACATTAGCTCATTGGGCAATTATTTTTAATTGGACTAACCCTTCAGAATGAAATATGCTCTAGCATGCATTCCTGACTCTTCTTCGTTGCTCTGTTCAATTATAATTTGTGCAGCTGGATTCTTCAGATAAGATTTTCAGACATGGCCTAATTAAAAGTCTAGGTTCTGCCCATTCGTCAAGTTTCTGACAGCTTACCACCCTTGAATGTTTCAACTTTAAAATGATCTCATTCTACACTTTCTGCTCATTATAGCCACATTTTCAGTACATGCATTTTCATTAAAGGCATTTAGCCCAGGCGATTTTCTGTTTATGTACAGAAAATGTTATTGTCCATTCTGTGCCTTGCCACCTTACTACATCATGGTAATGACATTTTTCTACCTTATAAATACGATCCTTTTTTGAATACTTGTATATACTAACATTATGAATATCAATTTCACATAATTACAACATCATATTAGTCCGTACGACTTTCTCTGCTTAGGTTTAAGTAGGGGGGGGGGCCTCCACTTCATTCAGCTGTTGATTCAATATATATTTAATTTGGGTCCTCCATTACACTCCCCCGTCTTGAAAGTTCAGTTGTTTGTAAAACAACAACTTTAAACATATTCAATGTCTATTTCTCCTTAATATTTATCTAAACACATCTTAACACAATCTTATAATTTAGCACATACTAACGTATTGTCATTCTTAAAACAAACATGTGTGTGTCATCTCCTTACATGTAAGCCCTACTTCCTGTAATTTTGTGCCTTTAATCTAACTGTATGCCTTGGACAGTTCTCAGCCATTGTGAGACTCGAGAGGTTTGGTCAAGCTTTGAGGTAATCCATTAGCCCATTGTCTCTTCGTATGTCCCACCTTGTCTGCAACTCCCACCCCAACAAGGTACAGTCTCTCCTTGATCATCTTCTCCTGCCCATGCATATTGTTTTCACTTTGTCCTTCCCTCTTTTCCACACTCTTTCCTTTTCTGTATCTTCCGTGTTAGTTGTCATGAGTTTGGCGTTAGTGGACCGTCTGTGTCCTGTTGCCTTTTTCTTTCCATTGTGCTGTTGTCACAGTCGGTCTCCCAGGTTCTTTTGATGCTTAGACCAGAAGTCCATTGTTTTTTCTTTTTCACATGAAGTTCATTTTTTTTCCAGAGTGTCTCTCTTTGAAAAGGGTTCATTGTTCAATGAGTCCACAAGAGGGGACGTTTCAGCATGGGGACAAAGGTTTGGGGGAGTCTTTTTGCAGACACAATTCAGCGTCGGGCTTTCATTGGCTTTCTCTACAACCTCCCTCTCTCCTCACGCGGTTCAACGTCAATTTCCCAAAGTATACAGGACCCTCGACGTGTACCTGTAATATAAAACAGAATGAGTTTCTTTTGTAAAATAAGCAGGTCTCTACTATTAAACACATTTCCTACAAACCCATTTCCTTAAAACCTCTTTTCGCATTGGCTCCTATACCTTATTTCCTAGAAATTGTGAGACATTCCCTCTCATTTAACACACCTGCCTCCTAGACAAGCTACAAAACATTTCCTTTTAAACATTTCACTTTTGTGGGTCATTTTCACACTATAACTAAAATACCCCCATTCCTAGCTCTGTGTCAGCTGGCTTAGAAAATGATTTTTGTTTTCAACAACACACAATATATCACGTCCTTCATTGGACACATTTTCCCCTTGCGGCTGCCACATGCAACCCTAAGGAGACAAAACAATTAAAGAAAGATGTCTTCTTCTTTCCTGGTCTTCTAGGCACGTCCGTAGTAGATGACAGAAATGTCCTTGGTGGTCCCCGTTGTCTGTAGAAAGTCAAAATAAAGACAAAAGTCATTCGGGCATTGGCAAGGGGTCAGGTTTTCTTCCTGACTTTAACCCCCTTCCTCCTTTTCTGTTATGAAAAAAAATCTCTGGTTCATTCTCCCCTATTCGTTGGTGCACATAAGCAACTATTTTCCAACCACCCTGCGGGGATACTTAGTTTCGGCTGGGTTCTTTGGTCAGCTTAGCTGCATTATTCCAGGTTAGCAGTAAATACTTGCTGGTTAGCTGCACATGCTTCCTCAGCTTAGCAGTACATTCTTGCTGGTTAGCTGCACATACTTCTTCAGCTTAGCAGCCATTCTTCCTATTCTTTTTTTTTGTCGTTAGTTGGACTATGGTCTATGCTTGTACTTTGTGTTCATCCTAGGGAGATAAAACAGAGGAGTTTCACTGCACACCGTCCCTGTCTAACTTGATGTAGCCTACCCCTGTCTTCTAAGACTATGGCACCAATTCTTACTATGTGCCTCCACCTTTATTGTTCCCTTTGTTTGCCTATTCTAATGCCTGCATACCTCTATCATATCAATCCTTTTGACATTATGAACACGAAAAATTATTACTCACCTTCAATTTTACTTCTGTTTTCTGTGGTTGTCTCAAATGGCCATATTGTCATCTATTTATCTACTCTTTCCGCACCTGATTATACCTATCTTGGGAAAAACAGCTAACTTGTGAAGACCTTGTGTCTCTTACTACCTTTTTCCTGTTACTCACCTGGATCCTCGTTGATCAATTGCGTGTCCACGCTCTTTTGGCGTGAACTAGTACTTACCTTTTTGTTTTTCTCCCTAGTTTAAGGCCATGCAGACAATTTCTTGGGCTTTCACGCAAGAGGTCCATAGCTTGTCTGTAAAATAAATCAAAATTGTTACTGGCATTCACAAGTTGTTTTGCTTACTTCACCATATTTACTTAAAATGGCTTGTGCGAGTTTCCTTCGTTTAATTGACCCAATTTTATCAGCCATACTCCTTTTCTTGGTCTTCATGGTCTCCTGATGTTTTTATTGCCCAACACTTCTTTTTTTCTGTTAGCCAGGAAACCTCATAAGTGCTATTTGTTTTCCACTTTTTGCTTTTTTTTCTGCTTTATGCTTTTGAGTGTATCCCTTATCCTTTTATTCATTTTCCCAATTGTTCCCATTTCTCAATTTTCCCATTATTCATTTTTATTCAAGATAACTACTCATTTTCAGTATTTCCTGATTGATTTATTTATTTATTTATTTATTTCTGTGACCAATCCTTTTGCGCTTCCTCGCCTCTTTCTCTGACCCTACCTTCTTCCTTTTCCTTTTATTTCTACGTTCATCTTTCCTTTGAACTTCCTTATCCCTTCTTTCACGTACCTTTTGCTTTTCTTCTAACCTCTGCTGTTTCTGTCTATCTCGTTCATAGGCTGTTCTCTGGTTTGCAATCGAGCTACTTTTCTTGCTCTTTGCGATACAGCTGTTCTCGCCTTAGCCTAACTTTCCTTCTTATCCTTCCGTCCCTTAACTCCTTCTGTTTCTTCTTCCTGTGTGCCTCATCTAACTTCTCTTTAGGTCTCCCATAATCACTTCCTTTCCCATCGAGTTTCAATGAGATTTGTCCTTCCATCCATTTGTCCTTTGTAAATGCTATCTCATCAGTTCTGTCTTCACTTCCTTTCCTCTTCTTTCCCTCTCTCCCCTTATCGAGAGATACTTGTCTGTGCCTGATCCCCTCTTTTATTAATGCATCATCGTGTCTCCCCTTGTCCCTTGGGGCTAGGGATGTGAGATTCTTGTCCTTATCCTTCCCTTGATTTTTGTTGGTACTGTATGTAGGCGACTCATAAGAGGGGTTGCTATACCCTGTGGCTGCTTTTAGCTCTCTTTAATGGGTAGAATCCCTCAGGCTTACTTCCCTCGATTCCTGTTTCAGGCGGGGCAGGCGTTGCTGCAGGTGTCTCACCCCCCTTAGTGAATATATATATATATTTTGGTTTTATTATTATTTTCTTTCCCAAGCTGCTGGAGGCTCTTTCTCCTTTCCTTGTTCTTATATTTTTACAATTTGAGAACAGCATAGCGTTTTCGAACTTATTTGCTTGTATATGCGGCACGCAAGTAAGTTGCCATGCGTCTTAAGATGGCTTTAGGTGAAGACTCAAGTTGTGGCCGCGGCATACACATCTTGTGGGCGGTACCTTTAACCCACTCCTTCACATGGAGTAATGCTTTCCAGGCTTAACTCTGTTTCTAACTATATACTTATGTGAGTTCAACACTCCCATTACTACGAGCGAGCACCAAATACCGCGAGCTCCAATTCCAGTCTCTTCCTGCCAAATTATTTATACCGCCAATTTACTCAAGAACATCAATCTGTGTGCGTTTCCCTCTCAACTATGGAATCGCATCAAACCCTTACTTGATTTCAACCAACAAGGAGACAAAATTCCTTACATTTGACATACAATAGGACATGTATAACAGACACTTGACAGACTAGACAAACACCAGCTGGACACACATATACCTGCCTTCTAATTAATACCCCGACATGGGGTGTAAATGAACCCCATTTGTGTCGCCTTTAATCATCACGTTAGCCTAGTTGTCCCCTATTATGTGGGCTCTGGGTTCACGTTTCTTCTGACCACTGCATTAAAGCGCAGGAACAAGGTGAATCCTTACGTTTTTATCTCAGGTGGCCCCTGGTATTCCTTACGTTTTTATCTCAGGTGCCCCCCTGGTAATCCTTACGTTTTTATTTCAGGTGTCCACCTGGTAAGCCTTACGTTTTTCTCTCGAGTGCTCCCCCGGAATCCTTACGTTTTTCTCTCGGGTGCCCCCCCCCAGAATCCTTATGTTTTTCTCTCGGGTGCCCCCCCGGAATCCTTACGTTTTTCTCTCGGGTGACCCCCCGGAATCCTTATGTTTTTCTCTCGGGTGCCCCCCACCCCCGGAATCCTTACTTGAACTACTACTGTCCTTCATGATCCTTATTTCATTCTGCTTGCTCTTTTATTTATTTGCCATATTTCCCTATTTTATGGCTGCCTTTATTTTCCAGGAGGTCATCTGTTTCTACCTCATGTCTGCAAATGTTCATAATTCGCAGCCGGCGCCTGAATTTCTAAAAATATGTCATTATTTCTCCACCGGGTCATACCGCTGGCTATATTCATTATGCTGCAAAAATACGAAAATCTTTTACTTCTCACTCACCCAATCTCATTGGCCTTCTGCCGCGTTCATGCCTTCAAAATTGCTTGTGTTTAACTAAGGCATGCCCTAAATAATCATGCTTTCCTTGGTAACCTCAACACTGTCATCATGCTTTCACGCTTTGTCATTCAAGCCTTTCTTCATTCATCTAATTCCTACGATACCAGAATCTCAACCGCCCGTCTCAACCCAAAAGTTTTCCCTATTTAATAAAAATGTGCTCCACTCCGGCTGACAAGGCCTCAAAATTGTAAACTACCACCCCTGGTATGACTCCATGCAGACTGTCCTACCAGCCACGCTGGAGCTCCTAGAAAAAGCCTTTAGGAACACCCCAAAAACCCCCTTCACTACATGTGTGCTATCACCAAAATTCCCCAAAAGCAGGTCACAGATGATCCAGTAACCTCCTTTAATTTCAAGGGGCATTCTAAGTCAAAAATGATAGAACGCATGAATGGCAATGGACCATTCAGCTACAGGGGAGTGCCTGCTCCTGCCTGCACGTTGATTTAAAACCCCATGTAAAATCACTTGCTCCTCATCTCATGAAGTTATCACTACCTCTTTTAATTCTAGCACTACTTCTGTAGCTGTAAAATAACCCTTGCTCATGCCATGCCAGGTTACATGCTACACTCTGTTTGTTGCACTTTATCGTTAGAGTGCCATTGCAGGGACGTCATTTGGGGGTCGCCTGGGGTTGTGGCTGCACCCCCTGAGGTATCCCTTGTTACCCCGCGGTCCCCTTTGCAACCCTAAAAATTAAAATATGTTTAAAACTTTTCCTATAGTGGTATCATCAGAGGTCAAGGGTCATTGAGATGTCACTTCCACTACCTCTATTCTTTTGGTGGGACGACGTCCCTGTGTCATTACTTCCCTTTCAATATCATATATGCTAATGCCTCTGGCCCTTTCCTTTCCCCACCATACTTAAAGAAAAACATGCTCATTCATTTCTCGTGTCCTTATCAGTGTTAAATTGTATTACTACACTGCCATCCTTGCAGGCATCTCACAAAAATCCTCATAGGCTCTAAAAGTGCAGAGTGCCGCAGTATGCAACTCTCAATATTCTTTAAAAGAATACACATGACTTTGCGCCAGATGAGCTGCTCACTGGCTATCCATGGAGGAAAGGCTACTTTTTTAAAGTCACAAATGTAAGTCTTACACAGCGCTGGTATATTTAACTGATTCTGCTGTTAGGGTCAGTTCAGCCCAGTGGCGGCTGGTGACTTTGGAAGTTGGTGAGGCGTACACATCTTGGTGGGAATTTGGGAGCGAGCTAGGCCACCTCACACAACCAGTGTGCTGGTGGCTTCTCCCTCTGTAAGGCATTTTGGAAAAATGGCTTCCAAGATGTGCAATTTACTGTCCAAGCCCACAGAAATATGCCATCACAAATCCTGGCCTAATTATGAGTCTAAACAGCCTGGAAGCCACTGAAATTTTGGCAATGGTTTTTTCCCAGCTCACGGACATCTGGACTGGACTAATGAGAAGGCATTAGCAAATAAGGCATACAAATACAATTTTCTAAAATAAAGCACCTATCAACACCCCCAAAGGCAGTTCACAAAATACTGGGAACACTGTGCCTCTGATATACAACGCACATACACAATAGACTTAACTAAAAGTCCACATATCAGAAGTACAAAGCAATATCTGAGCCAAGGTGTCTGCAAACAAAGGGTATGAAAGCCACGTGTCCAAACAGCACCCCATTGAGTGACATGTATGAGGCTGGGGGCATTCACAGATATGCACAGACACCGACTCTGCCCTTTAAAGGATCTCTGCTAGCCTAGAAAGGGGTTGAGAGTGAGGAGACAGCTACATTAGACTATGACCTCCATTCTCTAGCTCCTTCAGAGCCACGCATGCTATAGCAAGCAACATTCATACACCGACTGCCATATTCCAGTTGCTGGCAGTCCTGCATGTATGTGCCACTGGGACTGTTGGCGCAATGACCCAGCCAATATTTTCTGTGATGCTCAGCCATGGCCAGGTTGCCTACCTGCACCAGGCTGCTTGCCACCCCACAATATAAAGGAATAGAAATGGAGCTAAGACCTGTTTCATTGTCATCACTGGTTCCCCCACTGGGTGCGCAGGATGGTTATACACAGTCTTGAATTTCCCCTTCCCATGCGAGGATTAAAATCCCCATTTACCAAGTCAGTTAGGCGCGCTCATCCTGCAATCTTAGTGTTAAAAATAACCACTACTGCTAGCATTCTGTTTCCATACAGCACTTAACAATACATAAATACATACACACGCATCGCTGCAGGGCCTACCTAGGTGAGAAGCTTTTCCGACATGCAATGCGAGAGGCAAGCATTTCTTAAATCCTACACTACTCCCCAGTGCTCTTGCTCATGGACTCCTTGTTATCCACTGCTGTCCCCATTAACCAAAGGGGCCAATGCCACAGGGCTAAGCTCCCCCATCTTGTCCCCAAATCATGGAATGCTTTTTCTAATGAACTTGGCGCAGAACCATCCCTCCTCATTTCTCACAAAATTCTCAACCCTGCTTTGGTTCCCTACCTCTATCAGTTCCCCCAGCAGTGTCTACACTTATCCCCCTTTTGCTAACTTAACCACTATGCTATGTTTTACTTAATATATTCTATCAAGGGTGAGCTTAACATGCAGCTCATTCATAATAACTACAATATATATCTATTTGTCCTATAACCACAGGCAATGCGTCATCACACAGCCCCTAGTGTATGCCTTTTTACTGTAATCTCAAGCCCCTTCCTTGTAATAGCACCACAATGCCTACGGGCTTCTGCATGCTCCATGCTAATAGGAATCGCTCATTCCTTGCCAGAAGTCAGTAGACCCCAGAGACGTTTTTATTGGAGGGCTCATGGGGTGGCTGCCCAGGGCCCCCCACAATGCTGCCTGGTCTGAAGTAAGATTCCAGTTTACATCAGGCTTAAGTAGCACATGCCAGGAAAATTTGATTGCTTGCTGCTGAGGCTTCAAACCCATTGCCTGTCGGTTTTGACAAGTACATTCTGCCTTGATCAATTAAAACATGCACTGCCTTTCGTTTTCATTGTGGAATACATAGTTTGGGTAACACAATCTTTGTAGCGTTACTTTCCCCCTGTGGGAATGTTGCTGATCATGTGCAATAGCAAAAGTTGACATCCATATACATCCACGCGGGTTCAGAAGTTGCCTCAGTGTGTTAAGCACTTATTGTAGGGATATGTGTTCATGTGAAGGATCAGAAGGGTACATCCCAGTAAGGCTGGCTGAACCGTTTTTAAATCTGAAGTTCACAAATATACCTGCACTTGGGTTTGCAGCACAAGCGGCACGATTAACAGCACTGTTCCTGCACCAGATAGGGGTTAAAATGAGTTTGCTCAGCTGGGCATTCTTAAACCCTAAACAATCCCTTAAAAGATGTGCATAGAATATCTGACCAAGCGGCACACACGTATGCAAATTCGAGACTGTGCTGCAAAAGTGTTCATGCTTGTATCCTGGCTATGCCAGCAGACGGCACAGTGATCCTGGTCAAATCATATAGGATCCCTTGCATTACTGTGCTGTCTTCTGCAAGGTTTTATCTACTTTCATGCTGGAAACTCCCCTTGATAATGGAGAACTGATGCAAACATCATTCCCACGTTGTGTAACCCCCGTCTGTAATATTTTGGGTTTTAAAATTGTGAGATTTTGAAATAGGGGTTGTGTACTCTTGCAAGTCAGTTTTACACCATTATATTGTTTTAGTTCATGTTGAGAGCTGGAAGAAAAAGTGCTCAACTGCTTGGAATTGCAATATTGGCACAAATCCCAGCTTCACCCCTTAAATGCTGTGTGATCCTGGGCATCTCATTTAATCTTTTATTGCCTAACATTTCTTAATTGCCAGTCTCTAAACCTTTCAAAGTGATCAGCCCTTCAGGGTGATTTTCTTCTCAAGGTATGTTTTTCATTGAGGCACCCCTCATAGTTTCCATTGTGATAGTGAGCATTGACATATTTCATATTACAGGCACTTGTCCCCTCGATCGCTAATGGCAACACAATTTGAAAACCATGTCCCACTCCTACACTCAGTCCGCCTGGATAAAGACACCTTCCTGGCAGCTTCTAATCTGCCTATTCTGAGTTGCATGTATCTTTTCACATACAGTCCTACATAAATACTGCAGGCTACATGCTTTTCCCGCACGCTATTTGATAAAAGTATCTTGTTCCTATACTAGAAGAGCAGCTACCCCTTCATATATTGCTAATGTGGGCTTTCAAATGTTTACTTGTTTATCATTCTGCTTGAAGCAGGTATGGAGAGGGCAGGGGATTTAGAAGGCATAAACATGCTTGCCTTAAATGCTACACGGCCGCATAAGTATGTTATCACAGAGAATAAGGCTTTTAGGCAATACTGAGTGTTCCCACACAGATGCCTCTCATAAACCAGGTGAGACGTGCAGAAAATGAATGCATTTCTGTCATGATCTCTGCTTCCAAAAGATCAGGACTTGCCCGACTCCTTTGGAAGCAGACCCATAACCCCGGTTCCGAGTGCCAGCCAGTCCCAATTGGGACCTTTTGGACCCTGTCCTGGCGCCAGTGGCACCAGGCTCATAAAGATGCCCAGTCCCAGCGCTGGAAGCGCCGGGCTCATAATGCTTGGGTGGACTTACCTGCAGCAGACCATGCTGCTTACTTACCTGCCAGTTGAACCCCTGATCCTCTTCTGTTTGGGACTACTTTTCCTGTTGGGTGGGGCAGGAGCCACTCCCTAGGTTCAGAACACTGGAACTCTTCTGGAAAGCAGGAACTCTTTTCTTACCTAGGCGTGGCTGTGGAAGGAGACACCTAAGCACTACAGGAGGCTATTTAAACCACACCCGATGGATGAATCTTGCTTTGTGTTATTCTGCATTCTCTGCAGCAGAACGCTCATCGTGTCTTCTGCTTCTGATCCTGGGCCTAAGGGAACAAAGGCTTACCATCCTGGAATCCAGTCTTCAGCAGCACCTGTAAATACAAAGAAAGAACAGGTTAGCACTACGGTCTTCAGTGGCAGCGCATCTCTTACCTGGTCCATCGGCTGTCACCACCGCCTCGCGCTGCATTCTGGCATCTGAAAGTCAAAGGCTTATCCTACTCTTCGCATGCTCCGGAGGTCTTCGCACTGCATTCCGGCATCTGAAAGACGAAAGCTTACCAGCTCTTCGCACGCTCCGGAGGCCTTCGGCGCTGCATCCCGCATCTGAAAGACAAAAGAAGGTGCGTTTAAAGACATTGGGCAACTTTATTACTCACGTGCCATTACTCCTTCCCACGCCGAATCCAGTGGGTATTCCAGCACCCTTCAGCTTCTCTAAAGCTCCGAACTTGAACCTGCAAGATAAAAGGGACAGTTAGTGCGCATTGTGAAGCAGGCTACAAGCGCTTACTTACGTGCTTCCAGGCGCTTCTATTCCTCACGCGGGTTCGATCCTCAACTCTCATCAGCCCGCCATCCGCCATCGCCGGAACCCTGCAAAACAAGAGATATCATTACAAAAGACTTTTAAGACATTTGAAGTGCCCAGAACTTACCGTTCGTGCAGTTAACGACGGACAGCAGTCCTCTGAGATCAAGAGGCCTGCACCCTTATCCAGTGAAGAAACTGGTTACAGCACCCTGCCCCGAGACAGATGGAGAGCTCGGCGTTCACTTACCTAAGGTGAGGGCGTTAACCTTTGGGGTTCTACAGGCGAAGAGAAAGGGAAGAGGAGATAGGCACCCAATAACCCCAGTTCATTAATCCCATATTTTCTATCTGCAGACATCTTACTCTTCGAGTCAGACATACAGTGCACAGAGGTCCAGCCCAAAGAGCCAACCGTGTGTTACACATCACCTTTGAAGATACAGCATTCACCCAGTCAAGACCGGCGCCTCTGCGGGAATCAGGTCAGCGTTACAGAACACAAAGCCTACCGCAAAACTCCTACCCAGGCGCTATGGAAACCTCGGATACCGACCAGCTAGCCCAGTTACTTGGGGAACTAAGAGCAGAAGTGCATGCAGCCCGTCAGGAAACGAATGCTCTAAGAAGGGAACTGATTATTTCCAAGGAGCGAACAGACGATCTCGCTAGACAATTGCTACAGTCACAAGCCGGACAAACTCTGTTACCCGCATCAGGGGCAAATCTTCCTTCAACATCCTCTACGAACCCAGTGCAGATCAACCTACCTGGGAATGTACCTCTGGCTCCGCCTGAATGATTTTCTGGTGACCCAAAGAGGTTTGCAGTATTTATTAATCAGTGCCGGTTGCACTTCTTATGCCGGCCAGCAGCCTTTCCAACTGATCAAGCTAAGGTAGCTTTCGTGCTTTCGTACCTTAGTGGCAATGCGGCAGACTGGTCGATCCCTCTAGTTAATCAAGATGATCCGGTTCTCCATGATTTTCAAGCTTTTCAGCTCAGTATGGAAAAACTGTTTGCAAGACATTCACAGGGGCAGGCCTTGGACAATGAGCTCCTTTCATTGCGACAAGGTAATCAAGACCTTTTGGCTTATATTGCGTCTTTCAACAGACTGATAGTGGAAACTCAATGGCCTGAGAACAAAAGGATTACGCTGTTTTATAGAGGTCTACGTGGAGAGCTCAAAGATGTGTTAGCCCAAGTAGTGAATCCCCCACAAGACTGTTCGGACTATATTGACTTAGTCGTTCAAATTGACCACAGACTGCAGAACAGGAAGGCCGATCGTTCCAAGTTTGATGCTCGAGTATTTTCCAAACCACCAACTCCTACCAAAGGAGTAGACTCCGGGGAACCCATGCAAATAGGGGGCCTGAAAGGACCACTAACACAAAAGGAGCGGGAAAGGAGAAAACAGCTGCAATTATGCCTCTATTGTGGAAACTCGGGGCACTTTCTTCGAGACTGTCTGGTGAAACCAGCCAAGAAGGCAGTAGGAGCTGCAGTTACCAGGGTCACAAACTCTGAGCAGGGAAACGACCTCGCCCGACAAGAATAGAGGTCCTCTTGCCGAGCGTTAAAACCAGTTCCGTGACCTCGCATTTCGTGATACCTATGGTCCTCATTAGCCCTGAACATCCAGATCGATTGCATGCGATTGAAGCTTACGCCGACAGCGGTGCCATCAGCAATTATGTGGATCATGAAATGGTTTTGAGGATGAATCTGACTCTTTGTCCAAAGGCTGCAAAGGACGTCATTACTACGGTGGATGGTACGGAGATAGCCTCCGGACCAGTAACGCATACCACCCAAGAAGTGACGCTAGTAAGTCAAGATGGACACCATGAGAAGATCGTGTTCGATGTGATCAAGGCCCCTCAGTTCCAGATTATTCTAGGAATTCCTTGGTTAGAGAAGCACAATCCTCAGATCGATTGGCGAGCAAGAACGGTTCAGTTTCCAGAATGTGTCTCTACTTGTCACCCTCGACCTGGTGTTGCACTGGCATAATTTCCTCGGAGGCTCCCCAGTTACCTCCTGAATACCTAGAATTCCAAGATGTTTTCCGGAAGGATCAGGCTAACTCTCTACCTCCTCATAGGTCTTATGACTGCCAGATAGACCTGATACCTGGATCTACTCCTCTTTGTAGTAGAATTTATGCCCTCACCGAGCCTGAGAATCTTCACCTCCGACAATACCTGGATCAATACCTAGCGAATGGGTTTATTCGTCCTTCCAAGTCCCCTGCTTCCTCAGCTTTGTTCTTCGTTCCAAAAAAAGAAGGGGACCTTAGAACTTGTATAGATTATCGCGCCCTGAACCAGATCACCGTTAAGAATATATATCCGTTACCTTTGATCCCTGAACACCTGGACCAAGTCAGAATAGCATGCATATATACAAAGCTGGATCTTAGAGGAGCCTACCACTTGGTACGAGTAAAAGAGGGCGATGAATGGAAGACGGCCTTCCGCACCAAGTATGGGCTATTTGAATATCAGGTCATGCCCTTCGGACTTTGCAATGCCTAGGCCGCCTTTCAATATTTTATGAACGATGTCCTCAGAGAGCTCATAGATGTGTGTGTTGTTGTTTACATTGACGACATCCTCGTTTATTCTTCATCGGAAACTGAACATCGGAAACACGTGAAAATGGTCCTCGAGAGATTGCGTCAACTCAAACTTTTCGCTAAGTTGGAAAAATGTGTTTTCAACGTGACTGAAGTTGAATTCTTGGGATTCATATTATCACTAGCAGAGTGCGTATGGATTCAAAGAAGGTCGATGCAATTCTCAAATGGCCATCGCCATCCTCCGTAAAAGGTGTTCAAAGCATGTTAGGCTTCGCTAACTTTTACCGCAGGTTTATCCCCGAATTCTCTCGAATAGTCCAGCCCATCACCGCCTTGTTAAAGAAAAACAAACGTTTTGAATGGTCTACTGAGGCGGAACAAGCTTTCCAGAATTTGAAGACTAGATTTATCTCTGCACCGATCTTAAAACATCCTCGTCCAGAACTCTCCTACATCGTTGAAACTGATGCTTCGAGCCTTGCCATGGGGCCAGTTCTATCACAAAAGGACCCAGTAACCAATCAGTTGCATCCCGTGGCATTTTGGTCCCGCAAATTCTCGCCTCCTGAAATCAATTACACTATTACTGATAAGGAACTTCTAGCTATCAAGTCCGCCTTTAAGGCTTGGCAGCATTATCTTCTCGGGGCCCGACACACCGTTACTGTGATTACAGATCACCGAAACCTGCAATATTTGAAAACCGCAAAAGCTCAATCCTCTAGGCAACTCCGTTGGGCACTATTCTTTGCCGAGTTTGACTTCATAATTACCTATCGACCTGGTACAAAAAACGGTAAAGCTGATGCCCTTTCTCGGAAGGGAGTGGAAGAACATTTGATCAATCCTAAACCTGTACCTATCATTCCCGAACAAAGAATTCTAGGTGTAATCGCCACACAATCCATAGAGGAAGTTAAGGATAACGCCAGGCTACTGGTAACTCCAGCAGACATACAGAATTGGCATCTGCAGGGAAAGGACTTTACGGTGAAGGACAACCTATTATATTTCCAAGAACGGTTATACCTGCCCAGCACAGATTTACAGAAAAAGGTAATCTCTTGTTATCACGATTCTTTAATGGAAGGACATCCCGGTATGACCAAGACCTCGGAAAAGATCAAGCGCTACTTCTGGTGGCCGTCTTGGAAAAAAGATATCAGAGACTTTATAATGTCCTGTGGAGTATGCGCCCAAAACAAGAGTCAAAAGGAAAAACCAGCCGGCCTCTTATGCCCTATTGACATCCCGCCTCACCCTTGGCATACGCTTTCTATGGACTTCATCACCGATCTACCTCCATGCTCCGGATACAATACGATCCTAGTAATCGTGGACCTATTCTCCAAGATGGCGCATTTCATTCCACTCAAAGGCTTACCAACAGCAGCAACTCTGGCACGAGAATTTCTCGATAACATCGTCCGACTGCACGGTTTTCCTTCAGTTCTAATTTCGGATCGAGGTAGTCAATTTATTTCTCATTTTTGGCGAAGTTGCTGTCGGTCGGCTCAAATTGATGTGAGACTTTCGACCAGCCACCACCCTCAAACCGACGGACAAACCGAGAGGACCAATCAAACTCTGGAACAGTATTTGCACTGCATGCTACAACAAACTGAAAAAACTTGGAAAGATATCCTTTCGATAGCCGAATATGCCTACAATAACTCTGTCCACTCGGGAACTGGGAAAACCCCGTTTTTTCTTTTATACGGTAGTCACCCTCGAACCTCAGAGTTGGATCCACTCCAAGATCTTGGAACACCAGCAGTAGACCACCTGCATTCTACAATCACCCAAGCCTTTAAGGAAGCCGTTTCTCACCTTCAAAGGGCTAAAGAACAATTCAAGAAAGGAGCAGACCAACATCGGAAGGAAGCCCCCCAATATCAAGTAGGAGATCAAGTCTGGTTATCCACCAAATATCTACCTCTAAAAGGACCACGCACATTCAACCCAAGATACCTTGGTCCCTATTCCATCACTACCATAGTAAATCCAGTAGCGGTCAAGTTGGACTTGCCCCCTCACATGAAGATACATCCGGTCTTCCACGTCTCTCTATTAAAACCCGTGCAACCTCAAACCCGACTAACTACATCTCCAAAACCTATTCTAGTTGATGGAGAACTCGAGTTTGAAGTCAAAAGCATCCTGGATTCCAAGATCTCCAAATCTAAACTATTTTACCTGATTGACTGGAAAGGCTACGGTCCCCAAGAAAGATCCTGGGAACCTGCAGAATATGTCCACGCGCCTCGTCTAATCAAAAGATTTCATCGAACATTTCCTAACAAGCCCAAACCCCCGGAGAAGCCCGGTTTGGGAGGGGCCTTGAGGGGGGGTGCTGTCATGATCTCTGCTTCCAAAAGATCAGGACTTGCCCAACTCCCTTGGAAGCAGACCCATAACCCCGGTTCTGAGTGCCAGCCAGTCCCAATTGGGACCTTTTGGACCCTGTCCTGGCGCCAGTGGCACCAGGCTCATAAAGATGCCCAGTCCCAGCGCTGGAAGCGCCGGGCTCATAATGCTTGGGTGGACTTACCTGCAGCAGACCATGCTGCTTACTTACCTGCCAGTTGAACCCCTGATCCTCTTCTGTTTGGGACTACTTTACCTGTTGGGTGGGGCAGGAGCCACTCCCTAGGTTCAGAACACTGGAACTCTTCTGGAAAGCAGGAACTCTTTTCTTACCTAGGCGTGGCTGTGGAAGGAGACACCTAAGCACTACAGGAGGCTATTTAAACCACACCCGATGGATGAATCTTGCTTTCTGTTATTCTGCATTCTCTGCAGCAGAACGCTCATCGTGTCTTCTGCTTCTGATCCTGGGCCTAAGGGAACAAAGGCTTACCATCCTGGAATCCAGTCTTCAGCAGCACCTGTAAAGACAAAGAAAGAACAGGTTAGCACTACGGTCTTCAGTGGCAGCGCATCTCTTACCTGGTCCATCGGCTGTCACCACCGCCTCGCGCTGCATTCTGGCATCTGAAAGACAAAGGCTTACCTACTCTTCGCATGCTCGGAGGTCTTCGCACTGCATTCCGGCATCTGAAAGACAAAAGCTTACCAGCTCTTCGCATGCTCCGGAGGCCTTCGGCGCTGCATCCCGCATCTGAAAGACAAAAGAAGGTGCGTTTAAAGACATTGGGCAACTTTATTACTCACGTGCCATTACTCCTTCCCACGCCGAATCCAGTGGGTATTCCAGCACCCTTCAGCTTCTCTAAAGCTCCGAACTTGTACCTGCAAGATAAAAGGGACAGTTAGTGCGCATCGTGAAGCAGGCTACAAGCGCTTACTTACGTGCTTCCAGGCGCTTCTATTCCTCACGCGGGTTCGATCCTCAACTCTCATCAGCCCGCCATCTGCCATCGCCGGAACCCTGCAAAACAAGAGATATCATTACAAAAGACTTTTAAGACATTTGAAGTGCCCAGAACTTACCGTTCGTGCAGTTAACGACGGACAGCAGTCCTCTGAGGTCAAGAGGCCTGCACCCTTATCCAGTGAAGAAACTGGTTACAGCACCCTGCCCCGAGGCAGATGGAGAGCTCGGCGTTCACTTACCTAAGGTGAGGGCGTTAACCTTTGGGGTTCTACAGGAGAAGAGAAAGGGAAGAGGAGAGAGGCACCCAATAACCCCAGTTCATTAATCCCATATTTTCTATCTGCAGACATCTTACTCTTCGAGTCAGACATACAGTGCACAGAGGTCCAGCCCAAAGAGCCAACCGTGTGTTACACATCACCTTTGAAGATACGGCATTCACCCAGTCAAGACCGGCGCCTCTACGGGAATCAGGTGAGCGTTACAATTTCTTTGCCAAAACTCATTGGCACCACGCAAAAGATGTCATTTTGCCCATGCCTGTTCATACTTATCAGAATGTATCACTCTTGTTGGCCCTTCAGACCCTTCTTGTCAGTCCCATATATATATCTGCCTTTAACATTCACAACTGGGCTGTTCTACCATGGTACTCACTCATTTTGTATGTAAAGCACCTTATTTTAAAAAAAAAATACATGCAATGTATAAGACGCATTCACTCGAGCATTTTCCAGATCACTGAAATAGCCTAACAATTACATCGGCTGTTAGCCTGCCTTTTTTTCCCATACAGCTTGGCAAGGCAGGGTCGTTTTGCCGGGCAGTGTTTATCTCAAAACTGTCTTTGCACATTCCTTTCTTGACAAATCACTGCTCACTTTCGTGGGCCATAAAGCAAGCATGTCTTTATTTCTCTTGTCGCGCTATTAAGAACAGCACTTCCCTAAATCATTACAACTCAGCCATTTTAATGCAAAAATCCATCGTTCTTAGCACGACTTATCAGTTTTCCTGTCTTCTACGAGGACATCACAAATTTAACTCCATAGTTGCTGGTTTGAAACAAAATATGTTTGCCCTAAGTGTACCAGCTTTTTTGCACTTTTCACAGGCTGTTTAAATCTTTTTGGGCTGCAATCACCACAAATTTGTGTGCTTTAAACTATAATATCTGATCACCTATTTTAATGCAATTTTTTGCAATTTCAAAACCTTGGCTTGACGCCAATTTTTTAATTTTGCTTAAATAGCTTAAAATACCATTGTTATACTAGTTCCAATATTTTTACAGTGCACATTCAGTTATGCCATAAGATAAATCACATCAGCCATAACATACAACAACTAGACAACATAACGTGACATGTCAAAATCAAACACGATCTGGTCGGCTGCATGCAAGCCCCTCATGAATATTTTACTCTTGTTATTGATTTTTAAATGTTTTTGGTTTATCCGAAATCTTGACTGCCATTAATATTTCTCCCTGTGTCCCTGTCTCCATCGGCTAGGGCAGTTTTCAGTCACCTTTTGTTTTCCCGCCCCGCCGACCCTTGCGATCACTGGCTTCTTCAGTTTTTCGTCTGGTCCGCAGCCCATAGGAATGGAAATGGAGATTGTTCATAAATACGGGCTCCTTCAGGTCCCATCTGCAGTCTCAATTACACTATCATTGTCTACAGGGAGATTCACAGTCTACTCAGCCAGAAATGGCAAAGGACTCGTGATTTTGCCGAAGACCTAAAGTTACTTTGTGTCAACGGCCATTAGGTGTCTTATTTTAATCAATAGTTGATGGTCATGAACCATCCTCTGCTACAAAATGTACAGGAGGGTGCAGAGTCCTCTGACGGGCCCATAGGTCAGAGCACACCCTCTAGTACCTGTAAAACAAGATAGCTGCACCTTGAGGAGGTTGGGGTGCAGGATTCACATACTCCAATACAATTCAATAAGGACAACTCAAGGATATGGCAAAGAGAATGTTAAGTTCATAAGGGTTTATTTCATGCCACTGCTGACACAGTGCACACCTATTCACTGTGGTCATGTTCCCTCACTCAACCACCCCCAGCATTACACAGAGCTCAATTTTATAGCAAAATGTGAGGGAGCAATCTGCCCCCACCTTTTCCTACACAGTCTTAAGCAACTTCATCGTTAAACATTAGCTCATTGGGCAATTATTTTTAATTGGACTAACCCTTCAGAATGAAATAAGCTCCTGCATGCATTCCTGACTCTTCTTCAGTGCTCTGTTCAATTATAATTTGTGCAGCTGGATTCTTCAGATAAGGTTTTCAGACATGGCCTAATTAAACGTCTAGGTTCTGCCCATTCGTCAAGTTTCTGACAGCTTACCACCCTTGAATGTTTCAACTTTAAAATGATCTCTTTCTACACTTGTTGCTCATTTTAGCCACATTTTCAGTACATGCATTTTCATTAAAGGCGTTTAGCCCAGGCGATTTTCTGTCTCTGTACAGAAAATGTTATTGTCCATTCTGTGCCTTGCCACCTTACTACATCATGGTAATGACATTTTTCTATGTTATAAATACGATGCTTTTTTGAATACTTTTATATAATAACATTATGAATACCAATTTCACATAATTACAACATTATATTAGTCCGTATGTCTTTCTCTGTTTAGGTTTAAGTGGGGGGGCCTCCACTTCATTCAGCTGTTGATTCAATATATATTTAATTTGAGACCTCCATTACACACGGACAATGGGCCTAGTCCTTGACAAGGACGAATGCCTACTGTGATTTACTTATTGGCACAAGCAGCATGGCCTAAGCTCTATGTTTAAATGGGAAAAATATTTCTTCTTGCAGCTGTAGGCCAGAGTACTGGACGGGATTGCAGCAGACCTGCGCCAGGAGCATCTGCAAGGACCTGAAAGGATGCTTTTGCAAATTAGACCTGTTTTTTTGTTGAAAGTGTCAAAATGTTAGTACACAAAATAGTGATATAACATTTCAGTCATGGGCAGCAGCACAGAAAATAGTGATATATGTTTGGTGCATGGACAATGGGCCTGGCCCCCGGCAAGGAAGAATACCTACTCTGATTTACTTATCAGGGCATGCGGCATAGCAATGATCTAGGTTTAAATGGGAAAACATATTCTGCTTACTGCTGCTGCCTGGAATGCCGGATGGGATTGCAGCAAACTTGTGCAAGGAGCATTAGCCAGGACCTGAAAGGATGCTTTTGCAAATTTGGCCTGTGTTTTATTTTTTGAATGTGCCGAAACGTAAGTACACAGAATAGTGATATAACATTTCTGCCATGGGCAGCGGCATAAAACATAGTGATATAAGTTTGGTGCATGCACAATTGGCCTTGCCCTCAGCAAAGATGAATGCCTACTCTGGTTTACTTATTGGGGCATGCAGCATAGCAGAAGCTCAAGGTTTAAATGGGAAAAAAAATCTGCTTGCGGCTGCTACCGGAATGCCGGACGGGATTACAGCAAATTTGTGGAGACCGGCCATGCAAGCCATGAGCACTGGCCATTGGTAACATTATGCGGGTATAGTGGACACTGAAATAGGATGCTGGGTAGGTGCAGTGGATAACGGTGGTGGTTTGGTGGGGCTGGTGTCATGGTTGAGCCTCATGCCCTCAGCAATTGAACAATGACTTGCATCCCCATGATACGCTGCTGATAACGATACACATAAGTATGTGTTGCAAAATATGTTTGTTAAAGGAGGTTTATAGTTGTTTAATATATTTTAAGAGAGGGATTATTAATCATTTATATATAGTGATGTTACATTATGAAATGTTCACTTATAAAAACCTATTCAATTGACAGAAAAAAAGGTTGTTAAAGGGACGTCATGGTTAAAATGTACCCCACCCTTGGGACTCCTGTGCCCCAGCAGTTAGCTAGTGGCCTCCTGCCTTGGCATCCCTTGGCACTTTCCTCCTGGGCTCCCATGAGCACTGTCCAACCGTACTGCCCCTTTTATTTATGGAGTTCTCTCACTGCACAATGCATATGTGCATTTACAGGAGCACTATGTATAATTCTGTTTATATAAGTATGGGAAATGCAGATGCAAGAGATTTGTAGAACATTGTAAAGTGGCAGTTGGTGGGTGGAAGTTTAATGTGTTGATAGGCTACATGTGGAGCTTTTTTAAGTGATTGGTGGATGTATGTGTGAATGGTTTAAAGCAGGCAAATGAGGGAGTTTTACAAGCATAACAGTAAAAAGAGTAGAAGGGCTGTCTTATGTGATTGTGTGTATATGCAATCTCGGTTTTCTAATAAGGCATGGGCTAGACAGAGGAAAGCAGAGACTTTGGATATTCCTAAAGGGCAATGGGTTATTTTGTGTTAATTGTATACTGGAGAGAAGATTTTTTTTTTCTCTAGTATACAATTGTCTGTTATTTCCATTAGTATAGTAGAACATGCAAATGGGAATGTTGGAGAATCTTATTGAAACTAAATACTTCACTGAAAAATGTAGAGGGAGTCTATAAGTCTGTGAGAGATGGGTCCTAAAGAAACCTTTTTATTTTTTTAATTGTATTTTATGTTGTTGTTGCAGGAGGGTCCAGAAAGTAAGGTGGGGAAGGAAATGAGGGAAGGGGCACCAACCCCAAATATGGAGGGGCAGGCGGACAGCAGAAAATGTTGCGTGTGTGTTACATCTAAGGTAGGGGTCAGAGTATCTCATGCTCCTTTATTACAGCTGCAAAAGCACTTCAAAATTGCTTACCCCTGCAGAGTAGTGTGTTGTAGTACATACTGAGTACTGTTGTCTTCGAAAGTTATGGATCAACATCCTCTTTTATCACTTGCAATGTAGGTGGTGGGATTTTGTGTCTCACAAAAGTAGGCTGTGTGGTTACAGTATTGGTTGAGGAACATGAGTTAGAGGAAGACAGCCAACTACTTCCTAAGAAAGTAACAGCCTTTCTGAGAGCATTGCTGTCGTTGGATTTGGTGTGGGGGAACATGGAGGAAGTCCCGTAGGAGTACTGCCCAGGTAGCCATGACTGAGTACACAGTTGCACTCATTGCATTTCACTTTGCTAGCTGTAGTCTTTGGTATATTCCCAAAAGTGGTAAAGAACTATCCTACCCATGATTCTTTCTGGGTGCCAGAGGTGGGTACTTCCACTACCTCATCGTCCTGGTCCTATTAATTGTCTTTTGAAGTATTGCGCGTCTTTTCGTTGTGTAGGTCCTCCAGCTAGTGCTGGTCGTGGTGGTGGCTCTTGGGGAGGAGGGATGGCAATAGCTGATGCCATTCTTAAGATAAACAGCAGTTTTTCTAATATGCTTCCAAGTATGTGCTGTGTACTATATTGTTAATGGATAATGAGTAAGAATAGGTGTAGGAGCTGTGCAAGCATAGATTTTGAGCTTCAAATGTACTAGATAAGCTGGAAAATGCAGTTCAGAACTGTTCGCAAGTCATGGACCTATTTGCAAAGTGCAGAGGCGTTCGCGAACACATCATCATGCTGCACCTGCGTGCGTGGTCATGAGGCACTGTCCAGAAAGTCTGTGATTATGTCCGACATTCACAAACATTTTCGAACACAAAAACAGAAGAAAACGTTGGAAAAAAGTGTATAGAAGTGTTAAAAATTAAGCTTGAAGATGGGGAATGGCAGAGGTATAATTTAAGGCCTCTTGGTGCAAGTCATCACTTTCTTGTATGTGAGATGTCTACCTTTTTCTTTCTACACATTGCAGTGTAGTGCCATTTCATTTCACAATAAGCTTACTTTGGACCAATGGCAGGAAACTATTCTGAGGTAGCAAAGTGTCAGAGCTTGTGACACTAAAAACGTTTCAATGTTTGCAGTTCGGACATTGTCAATAAGTTCCTCTTCGGTTTCTATCTTTCTCTGGTCTCCATTTTGTGCCGGCTAGTGTACATTTCAGGGCAACGTTTGCACCAGCCACTGCAAAATGGGTCTGCAATGGTCAGTCAGTAGAAATGTTATTTTTGGGCTTGTCCATTGTTGCACTAGGTCCTGCCACTAGTAATAAATAATGAAAAATTGAATGTCACCCGGGGTGGAATTGTGCCGGAACAAGACTAAGCTGCTCTCCTGCAAAAATCATTTTACAGGACTGCCAAGGCCCAAACCAACCCCCAACTTGATGAGACTGTCTAGAAATGTGCACGAATCACAAACCTCAACGCCAGCCATATGCAACATTTCCAAATTGCTTCTAAAAGTGCTTACCAGGACAGACCAAACTCAAGCAATAACACAGTCCAAAGCTGCATTTATCCCACATTCTTTGCACACATTTTACTGTCAGGGTTACTAGTCTGACAGATGAAATGAGCACCATACCAAGTGTGGATTACATGCTCAGAAGGAATGCACGTTTGAATTACTATTACAGACATGTTTGATAAATTAGCAGCCAGGTTACATTCCCAAAATGCACTTTATTTTTATGCAAAGCAGCCAGCATCTTCTATTTAGGGAACACACATTATTCAACACATAGCTACGCCCCACAATCCCACCCACACTACTGACAACTTGCCTCCCCCCTACCTACTATCCCCTCCCCTGTGCATTGAAGGGGTGAAGGTCAGTTCCCTCAGTACATTTCGTCAATTTCCAGCACTGGCTATCACTGATGACTTTCTATGATCTAGCCCCAGAGCACTATCAATGCTGTCACTCTTTCAGCTCGGTTTAAACTCTCCCACACATTCAGTGGATAATCTGGTGTGACAAAGTCAGGAAGAATGCTCTGTGGCATAATCACGAGGAGTAAGCATTCGAAAGTGCCCGACTGCATCCCCCTCCATTGTCTGGGCTATGGTATTTTCCTGATTTTCCACCTGAAGTGGTGTAGGACACTGAAGTCCAAGTGGAGTCCTGCTTGCCTTGCCTGGTACGAGTTCATGCTGAGAATCCCCATGGATAAAACATTAATGGTGGTCACCATGAAAAACATGACAGACAGTATTACTATTGATCCCTAACAACTGCACACGCTTTTAGTGTGCACAGATAATGCTGCATACCGTCACAGGGACCTAGACTCTACAGGGACATTAGAATCCCATTCGGAGGATATTTCTTGCATGATATGCAAAGTTGTGTATTAAACCTGCACGCTACTGATTGAAGTCCTTGTGAGATGACATAGCGGTGTCAGCCCCCATTGGCGCCCCCCCTTGTCGTGTGAGGATGACATACCTTGGGAACCAAAACCTGAGCAGTCAGTGAATAATAGTCTGACAATGGTTTACATTTTTGGAAACACAGATCACAGTTTATTGGAGCATACAATACAAAGGGGGCAGTCCCAGCCCTGAAGCACCATGGTTCATGACCATCTATACCACAAAATGCCTAGCCCCCAAAAAGTGGGCAAAACTTCTGACTGTTCCGGTGTCCCCTTGCCGCCCCCATGCATGTCGCAAGTCACCGGACATTTGCGCCAGATTGGTGCACAGAGTGCTTCTCCCTCAGGCCACTGCACATGAAGGTGAGGAGTCTCCAGTGTCCATAGGGATCCAATGCCCGTTGTCCGACTTTGGCTCGGGTACGGCCATCGGGAAACCGCCCACGGTTCAAGCGGCGGCGTACTCCTCCCCGACTAGGACTGCCCCTGACTCCGCCTGTGAGAAAAAAGGAACAATTCATACAAAATAAAGCCAGGAATTTCACACAATTCCCTTCAACCACTTACACCTCGATCTCTGCTGAAAACGTAAAAATTAATACAAATGGAAGCATGCAAAACATTTTAAAACCCTTTCCCCGCCACACACCCCGTTCTATGCTAAAAATTAGAACAACTATACCCCCTGCAACAAGAACCTTAAAAACACTATCCTTTGCACCCACTTACACCCCGTTGCCCGCTGAAAACGAAAATTTAATACAAATTGAAGTCTGCAGGTCTTTTAAACCTTTTCCCTATTCATACCCTACACTCTTCTGAAGAAATGCAATTTTTACAGTATGAAGCAAACAATTTAACCCAATTTCCTTTGAACTTACTTACACCATGATCCACTCTGAAAATGTAATATTAATACCAATTGAAGAATCATTTGAAACCATTCTCCATTACCTCCATTGACACCTCGCTCTCTGGTTAAAAATGTGATCAATTACTACCCAACAAAGCAAGCCAACCCTTGAAACTGTTTACAACTCCGCCACTTACACCTTGATCCTCCGTCCACCCTCATTCCAATCTCCCTGTCTTTACCTGCCTAGATCCCCCCCTAGTTCAACCCAATTGTGCTCCCTAACCTACCATTGGGTGCGGGTGGGTGGGGAATTCAACGGAGGAGGACTGCAAAGAGGCCGTTCTTGCAGTCCTCCTCGGTATTTGTAGGCCATCCCCAGGGGTGGCCGGAAGGGCCTGCCATGGGGACGCCCGCCCCCACTCGTGATAGAGCGGAAGGGGTAGGGACCTCCATAGCGGGGAGGGGGGCTTCCAGAGGGGTGCCCCCGCTATGTGGAACGTCCCTCGAGCGCCGCCTGCAGGGGCTGGAACATCCCCTTAGTTGGTAATTTTCCAAAAGAAAGTGCAATTGCATGCAGAGGACTTCCACTGTAAGCACTTATGTGTTTTTGGGTCCCCTACATGCAATTCTCAACTTTTACAAAACAGAGTTTGCAAGCAAATAGTTAAAACAGGCAACATCAAATTTACTCTTTATTTTCACACTCTGTGTTGTAAAATATTTAAATGCTGACTGCAAATGATGCTTTGCAGGCAACATTTACAGTGGATTCCTATGGAATCTGCCAGCTTTTAGCAGGTGCTAAATGGAGGATTTCCACACGAATGCACCCGCACAAAAACTGCACGGAGCAGTCCAATAAAAAGCACCTTGAAGGAAGAGGAAAGCACGGCGAAAAGGTTAATTCTACTTTTTGTCCCTACTCTGCTTTCAAAGTGGATGGAAATGTCCTGGAGCTGTAAATTCAGTTGTAAAATCATTGTGCCTTGTTTTACCGCTCTGCCCAGTAGACAATGACCCCCACAGTCGTTCATCTGTTCAAGGTTAGTGAATAAAGTGAGAGGGTCTCATGTTGCAAGGCCCCATAAATTACACAGAGGGGGGACTGCTGGCATTTGCATTTAGGTGCAAACAGGTTCCCTCTGTGCAATGGGTGTCCCTTGCATTAAGAAGTACAAAATGCAGGTGTAAAAAGCAGTCACAATCTCCTTTACGCCTCCCTTTTGCCTGGCGCATTGCAAATTGAGTGAACACTGCCTGCCATGTTTACAATGGATTTCTACGGAATCCACCTGCTTTTTCCTAGTGTAAATGCTGGCATAAATTCTGTCACATTTGTTTGGTGATAAGGCTGGCGAAGACAGAGGTCCGTTCCCTGCCCCGTCTCTTCCACACACAAATCTATTAAATGTGGAAAATGTCTATGCATTGCCCATGGATATCCACCGCTGTGGTATGTGCAACACATTCGAAAGACCACTGCCAAGCTAAGAAATGTTATTGGGGATAATGCTAGCAGTATTGTAGCGAAAAAAAAGGAGAAGAAGGTAAGTGGGGTTGGGAGGGAGGAAAGGACGGAGGGGAATTTTTTTTTTTTAAATTTAAAAAACATACCTGCGTCCCGGCAGGGGTCGATGGAAGCCTCCAGCCGTGTGGAAGTGCGGAGCGGGGATGGCCCCGCTCTGAGCCTCCACACAGCTGGAGGCTGCCATTGTCCCCCACTGGGAACAAAGGAGGCAGAAGGTAAGTGGGGTGGGGAGGGCAGGGAGGAGGGAGGAAAGGGAAAAAAATAAAATAAAGCCTTACCTGAGTTCCCGGTGGGGGGCGAAGGCAGCCTCTCAGCCGGGGGAGGCTCGGAGCAGGGATGGCCCAGCTTCAAGCCTCATCATTGGTTGACGGGCTGCCACGCATCCCGCCGGGTAAAATGGCTGTGGAATCCCGGCCGAGGGATTCCCTGCCGGGTAATGCCTCGACGAGGGCCAATCAGAATGGTTGTTTCATTCTAATTGCGCCCTCTCCGAGTAATAATAAGTAATACTTCCTTAGTGTGTGGACATGCTCGTTGATATTGCTCCTCAGTAGTTTCTGTTCGCAAGTCCTGCTCCCACACAGCATTGACTTTCAGAATTATTTTAGGTTTATAGTTCAATAAAATTGCATTCATCGAAATAGCCTGCTTTCAGCAGTTTCTGTCTGCCAGGAAGGAAGTAATCAACAGGAGAGGCTGGGCAGCACTTCCCCATCTTTCAGCTATTTCTAATTTAATTTTTGTATACTCAAGGGTAGTCCTTATTGACCTGCCTTGCTTCTGCTCTAATGAGCATAGGTGGGGGATCTGCAATGATATGAATCCACACAAGGACCAGAGAAAAGCTCATACAAATATGACTATATATTCCTTTGGGTATATGAACTGTTCACTATCAATTATGTTAAATTCAAATATTAAGATTTAATCTTCAACTATTAGTATAATGACCATAAAACTCTGAATGCGGTCCACGGGATTCCCACAGATATAAAATTGCATCTGACAGTCATTCAACAGCCAAGAAAATGTGCATTCATCATTTTCTTGAACTTATCAGTCCTGGGACGCCTCAGGGAAATCAAATTTTGCAAAGCTCATGCAGTGGACACCAGCTCGCACCATTAATCAACTATGAATGCTTACACAAAGATTTGCAAACTTCTAATTTACATGCTTCACATACCAGCTGACAATATTCATGACAGGCCACTCCAGACAACCTCCCTGGGGAGACAAATCAAGATCATACTTAGAGCCTGTGTCAAATCCAAAATGGCAGCCGTCCTTGATATAACTTCAGAATGTACCCCCCATACCCACAGCTCACTGGAGTCCAGCACATAATAACTACAAGCCTGCCTAACCTACACCACACAGGTGCAAAACATTAATCAAAATCTCAGTCAAGAGAAGAAGTGGTCAGGCTATAAAAGCCTGCTGGATCAGACTAGTGGTGTGGAAGGTTGGGGAAGGAGCTGGAGGCAGGAGTTTGCAAAAGGTTGGAGAAGTAAAGGTGTTTGGAGTAGGAAGGCAGTGGAAGGGGACTGGAGGAGGTTGGAGGGCGAGAGAGTTACTGGAGGAGAGTTACCACATGAGATTGTTGTTGGCGGAGGAATGATGAGGGAGTTACTATCTAGAAGATTTGCTGGAGTGGAAGAGTAACCGTCTGAAAGCATGTTGGGTGGAGAGTTAACCTTGCTGGCGAGAGCCTGGTGAAAGAGAGGTGAGGAATAGTCCATCTGACTAGAGGGGGAGATATAATTACCTAGCCAGACAAGGAGGAAGAGGACAGGCATGTCCCATAGTCAGTGAGAGCAGAGTGGTTCCGGTGGACCAGGTCAGTCCAGGGCAGTTCATACAGATGGGAGGAGGCACAAGATGTTGTAGCTACACAGGGCAGGGGAGGTTACTAAAGGCACTTAGAGAAGGGAAGATACCACACCCAGAATCTTATGACATGGAGGTGGACAGGAGTCTCAATCCCAAGGAGACTGGGTAAGGGTCCTGCGCTGACTCAAACTGCTGGGGGAGAATCTTCACCAGTGATGTGTCTTGGCCAGCAGAGTGTCAGGGTAGACCTGAAAGAAGAGGGTTTGGGAACCCCATAATCCGTAATACAGAGGCAAGGGCAAGGGTGTGTCAAAAGACATTGGACTATGGACATCGAGCCCTACCCAAGACAATACTGCAAGAGACTGACTTCTTCTTTCTTTGGTTTTCCTTTTCTGCATTAGGAAGGAATACACTTTTTTGTTATGAACCACACACTTCTTGCTAGCCTCATTTGTGCATCCCTCTCGCCCCCCTCGTTATCATGACAATTGCTTCATCTGTGGGCCATTTCTAATAATTCGAATAAGTAAATAAAGGTGCCCGATATACATGTTTAAACTAACCAATGGAAAGGTGGGGCATCATCTGATTTATTGATTATTAATCATATCCAGAGAGATAGGGGATGTTGGTGAGCTTAGTGGTCTGTTTAAGGTTTATTGTATTATAAAGAATGTTCATCCTTTTTTATGGTAACATTAAGCATTTTCTATACAAGAGCAACATTCTCCTTTCTGTGATCGTAATTAACTAGGTACTGTTAATGGCGATACTATTTTGCTATATTATGTTGTGCGCTATCCTGACATTAGGTAAACTTTTTGTATTTTCTATTTTCTGAAAACAAAATACATGTTTGGCTAGATGAGAGTCTATATTGTTTGCTGAGTTTCAGGCTCCTTCCACATTTGTTAACACAGATGGCAGGCTTGACTTTCCTTTAGCCAGTCTGGTTGACTGGCTCGATGGTTAAAGTGCCCTAATCCGTCATGGGATTTAAGTCAAAATCCACATGTGAAATCATCCTCATTACAACCCTGGCGGTAGCTGTGCCGGTAAAAACAACACGGCTGCCGCCAGGGTCATTTTTTTTCTGGCGCCTGCCAATGGAGAATTAGCGAGGCATTGCAGCCCTGGCGGTCCCCGTAATTCCCCATAGCCAGGCGACGGGAAAAATGACTCCCCATTCCCATTGAGTCCCTTAGGACTGCGTGCAACAGTGCCGGTGCATCCGTCAAGTTCTGCGAGCGGGTGCCGCTCCGCCCGCCAGGTCAGACCTGGTGGGTGGAAAGGCACCCGCCCGCAGAACTCAGAGTGTGCCGGTCCGGTAACAACGGTGCCGGTAGCTTAGCCAGTAGTTGTTACCGGATTGGCACACTCATAATGAGGCCCATTGTCCATCAAATTTTGCCTATGCCAAGACGCTGCTTAGGTGAGTGCTTTGGGAATAGTTTAAAAGACAACATTAGTCAGATTTAGCTGTATAAATAAAAGTAGTGGACAGGAAGGAATAGGGTTTCAAAAAGCATGCTACACAGAAACACAGTCAGGCTTAGGGTCGAACCTAAGTCTACACAGGGCATCCAGCCGCTACATTTGGTAATAAAATGGGCGTACGTTTGGTGTGCTTTGTCCTGCGTCGTTTGGATGTACGATTGTGGGCTTCCCATAAGAGTAAATGGGGCTCAGATTATCTAAAATTCTGAAGCAGGCCCACGTGCACATATTTAAAAATACTAAAGATTTTCCTAAGCCGATGGTGCAAGTATTTGTAAAATTGTTTTTCAAATACTTCTGCCTTTACACCCTCTCTCACAGCATAATGTTTACTAAGTTGCAAACAGGAACCTTGAGCAGGGGGGCAGTAAAAGACGGACAGAATCTCCACTGCCGTTAGAATGCTACATCCCTTTGAACCCAGGATAAGCCTTCAACAAGACCCCAACTGATTTATGATGAGAGAATCATCTATGTTGAGATTAGAGAAAGCATGACACTCAATACACATTCAATCATTTCAAGTGAAGTCCAAGAAGAGTCGGTATTTGTTAAAATGTCTTTGGAAGGCTCCCCGACCTCACATTAGCATCAGGAAAACAGGAACTCAGAGTCTCAGAGTCTAGATCAACAAGGATGTCCCTGTTGCAGCTCTCTGGTGTCACAAGAGCTCAAGCGCATGAAGACATGAGAGTGAGCACAGGGGGGAACATACACAGCAGCAGAGGGAAAGAGAGGATCGTGGAACCAGATCCCATTATGCACACAAAGAGCAAAGCACACAGCAGTCTTTTAAGTACAGTGAATGGTCTGATTATGCTCATTAATTTATAAGAGATGTATAAAGACTTCCGGTTTTGCTTTTCCCTCCCCTTCAGTCACATGGTATCACCAGTACTGCTGTGATGCCATCATTACACGTCGTAAACTCTCCATTATAGCAAGCCCCTGGTATAAAAGGCTGGGCTGGGGGGGGGGGGGGAGCGCCTGCGTGGTTCCGCCCACGCATTCGGTAATTTAGAAGAAGAGCTGCAGCATTGGAGATCAGGACCTTGGTTGGGTAGGTGCACTTCATGAGAAAGGGGCATAAAGTGACCTGGATCTGAAGAGGGGTGGCCTGAATGAATGAATTCAAGGAGGCAATGGACAAGGAACAAAGGTGAGTAAATCATCAAATGAAACAAAGTAAATACTGAACTGAATACCAAAGTGAATACAAACTTGAAACCCCGATTTCACACTTAACGGCCTACTCCTGCTCCCCACTCGCTCAGCAGAGTCTCCCAACCTAAAACCATTTTCAGAATCTTCCTCATGCTCCGTATTTCAATCTTGACTTCCATACCTCAATGTTACTTATGAACCACATTTCAATCTTGACATTCTGAAACTCGAATCATTGTTGAACTCTAATTTTCTCAAGGCTACCTATTTCCTTTACCAAACTCCACCACTACCTCACCAAACTCATATCAGTCAGACCTACACCAATCCCCCTCATCCCCAATTACACATCCATCATCCAAAACCCATTCGCACCCTTCATCTCGCCAATCCATTGCCCCTTCCTATTGAACCCCTGAACCCCTCCCTTTCCAATCGTCTCTATAACTTTCACCTCACCAACTTTACTCCACCCAACCAACCTCACTTTCACACCCACTTCATTCTGCTCCACTCAACTACCCACCCCTATTTACTAACACATCCACCAGCCATCTCTCTCCCATCTCTCTCCCCAATCCAACCTCCCGCCCCCTTCCCATCACCCACATCACTGCCACCTAATCCCTCTCCTGACACAGTTCTTCCACAAGCCCAGACCCTCTCCCACACTACACTGTTCCCATAGACTCACTGCTTCCTCTCACTACCCACATCACACCCAAACATCTCTAACTATTCTCACCCTCTCCACATTGGCATACACTCACTTTCTGATTCTTTGCCACCTCCCCTCCCTGCATCCCCCCACCGCACCACTGTCTGCCCCTCTCAAATCCACCTGCCTTTACCCAATGTCCCACGCACACCACCCATTTCCCACACATGCACTCTCCAATCTATGCCCCACCGAGCCACCAGTTCTGCCAACTGCCATCAATATTTCATGCATACACACCAACCTGTCCCCCTCCTAACACCATCCTTGACTCCTGCAACTGCCACATTCTCTTCCACCTCCCCATTCTTTCATCTTCCCCTCACCCTCTACTCCCCTCCCCTATTTTACCTTCCGTCCTTATCTCTCCCTCACAATCATCTTCAGACTCCTTAGTCCCCACCCTATCTTCTCCCTCTCTCCTCATCTCTTCACCACCCTACCATCTCTCCCTTCTCTACCGTCTCTCACATCTCTCCCTCTACCAGACCCTCTTCCTCCTCTCACTGCTGTTTTCACTTCACTCACTCTTTTCCTCCCACTCTCCACTCCCTCAAATATCTGCCCAGCTCTTATGCACTAGTCCACTTTCTTCCCCAAAATCATCGATCCACCTCTTTCCTACTTCTCCTCTGCCCACCTCACCCCCAGCTCCTCTTTCCTTCTGCTGGCCCCTCCTTCCTCACTCACAACCTGTTCTCTTTCACATTAGCCTCTCTCCTCCCATACTATCCACCCAACATCTCAACTCTTCTCTCTTTCTCCTTCATAGCTCACCGCCCTCTTTTCTCTGCATACCTTACATTTCTCTTCTCTCTTCTCACCTTTTCTCGCCTCTTCTTCAAACCTTCTCCACCTCGTAGCCTCACTTCCTCTCACCTTTCCTCCTTCATTTTATCCCCCATCCCCACTTCTTCTCCATTCCCCATTTTCCCTATCAACTCTCTGACCCCTCTCCCCTTCTGGCACCCTATCTCCTTTATTCTCCAGTACCAGTTACCTATCTCTTTGCCTTCTGCATCTCATCTTCTGTACCCTTGTTCCCCCTTTTGCAATCTCTTAGCCATTCCCCTCTCTTCTCGTACTCATCACCCCTTTCCTCTCCTCACTGCGCACACTATGCCCCATTCTACCTCACTTCTGCTTCTCTCCTTCCACTTACCAATCACCCTCTTCCACCCACTGTTTTCTAAGCTCTTCTTCCCCAATGGCTCACGCTATCCCACCAGTCTGCATACCTTACAAACTCCTGCTACCCTATCACACACACTCCTTCTTTATCTCAGCTTTATCTCCACCAACCTCCTTACTTCTTGCCCCACCCAAGTGTCTCCACATCCACCCACTTTCCACCTTCATTTCCTACCACACCTATCACACCCACCAACTCTTTCCCACACCATCCCACTTTCGCCTCACCACCTCTCTCCCCAACCCCCTCTCTCCCAACCACCTTTCCCTCCCCCCTCCATTGAACCCCTCTCCTAATCACATTTCCCCATAACACTCTGTGCCTCTCCCCATAGCACCCATCTTCTGTCATCCTCTTTTCTTAACTGCCCACATCCTAGTGGCCTTTTCTACCTTCCCAGCCTCTCCCATAGGAGCACCCACTCTCTTTCTGACTCCCACCACCAACTTCACTCACATTTCCTGTACCAACCCACTATACTACTCTCTTGCACCCCACCACCTGTCAAACTTGACCACACACCTACCCAAATTCTCTCCAATGATCCACCCTTGCGTACCCACTCTGCCTGCACCCTTTGTACCCCATACCCACCCGCCATTTCACCCAACTAACTCCTTTAATTACCCCACCGCCTCTCATCCCACTCATTTTGCCCACCTATCTACCAGTCTCTCCCACTGCCTTATTTTTTCCCACATCCTCCTTTTCTGAACTCCCCCTCTCCTATATCTCCATACTTGTGTATAGGCACGTTATAAATGCCACATTATATCATTCTGCATGCTCTTCACATCGTTCACCACAACTCATGTCCCTCCATTCTTCCTCTGCCACCCTCCCCACTACATTTTCCCCACTTTCTGACCATCTCTCTCTCTCCTTTGACTTCTTTCACATCTTTTCTCCTTTATATTCTGCCTTTATCCTCTTCTCATCCCCATCTCCTCCAAACCTCTCACTATTTTGTGAGGGAACGAGGTGGGAAGTTTTGGAGCCCTTTCTTGTGTTCTTTGGACGACTGCAGCATCTGCTGCCCCTTGCGAGGTCCGCTGAGGCGGGTCTGCTCGCCGGCTCTTGATCATTTCCGTGCTCTTGTCCTCGGCTTTCAAGTCTGTGGCTAAGTGGCAGTGCGCTGCCTCTGACTTTGGGACCCAGCAGTGGACTGTGAATGGCAGAGAGGTTGCTCACCGCCGCAGGGGAAATGGGGGCTGTCACTTGCAGCTCTACTGATGTTCAGCCAGGAGGCCTAGATCGCAGTGAAACAAGGCTCTCCCTTGCAGATGTACCAGCGTTTGACCAGTAGGCCAGAACGCAGGGTAGAGAAGGAGATGTGCACGTCACTCACGGAGTACGCCCCCTCACCTCTGTCACATTGGAAGAGCTGTAAGAAAGCACTCAGCATGACAACTTGTATCGTCCCAAAACTGCATTGATGATATGAAAGACGTTATGTGCTCCGACAACCATACCAAATGTATCCTCAAACTGAAGTGGCAGAAGGAAGTCTGCAGATACCACCAGACGTAGAAGAATTATAAGTAACGTCAGACAGGTGTAAAGTTGACCTCATAACGAGAACACACAATGACATACTGAAACGACATGCAAATACTCAAAGAATGAAGATGTAACTGTATTAACAAAGTAAATGAACATATGAGTATGAAGAAATCATATATACTAAGAAGATAAATAAGAAGAAATGCAATAAATGTATATACGCAGAAACGCAAGGTAGATGAGAAACATAGAAGCTTGCTACAATAGAAAATCTTACGTGGGTAAAGCAGCCATGTTGAGAAGATGGACGTCGGGTTTCGTTTAATAGCAAGCTAAAAACCCAGGGAGAGAGACCAGTGCTGCAGAGCTGACAGGCACTGAAATACAAAATCGCGGAAGAGCAAAGAATATTTGTTTGGCGAAGGTTCAAAGATGTCACAGTGAGAATCAACTCAAAGTACAAAAGGAGTTGAAGAGGATAAGCCATCTACGTAAGACATATTTCTCTTAGATTAAGCAAAGGAGTAAATATTTGCAAGTGCCAAGTATTGTACAATTAAAAATTAAGAAAACATATGCAAGACGAAGCAACTAAGCAGTGGCGGCTGGTGAATTATTTAACTGGAGGGGTGTAAATATGTATCCCAGATATATCAGAGCGAACGAGCATAGCGACCAAGACCACATCACTCAAGGAGAGCTTGGGGGTTCCCCCCTGAATTAATTAAAAAACAATGTGTACAAATTGCGCATTGTAGATCACACTTTTCTTAGAAAAATTGGGTAAAAAGCCAAACAGTTTGCAATTGGGATTTGTAGGATAACTCGTGAAAACAATGCAATAGCTGCAAGTCACCAACAGTGCACAGGAGCATTTCTCCAACACATTTCTATGATGCCTTTCCCCACAATATGTGCCAGTATAAAACATTTTCACACTGGCTGTGCCCATACATTTCCATGCTGACTGCAACATTATACCCTATTATTCCCATATAAGAACATACTCATGTTTGCTTTGTGCATAATGCCAGTAATTATACTATAATGTAACAGGTCCATTTTTGTTCTGCCAATATATGGCATTATCCCCACATAAGAACATACTCCAGTTGGCTTTACCATTAGAAATGCATACCAAAGTATGAAAACATGTCCAAACTGGCTGTACTAAAATGCCAGTCGAGCTACATAATAACACTTACTATGCTTGTTTTACCACAGATGTCCAATACAAAATGTCATGCCACAGTAAGAATAATACAACTGATACTGCTTGTTTTATTAAAGATGGGCAGTACAAAATCTCATGTCTCAATAAGAAATGGCTAGACTGGTAGCATAAAAAATGCCAGTCCTGCTTCGTAATAACACTTATCATGCTTGCTTTATGAAAGATGTCCAATAAAAAATGTCATGCCACAATAAGAAATGACTAGTCTGGCTGCATTGGAATGCCAGTCTAGCTGCATAATACCACAAATCATGGTTGCTTTATCAAACATGCGCTGTAAAAATGCCATGCCTGCTCCATGGTGTGCCAGCACCTTGAAGTCAGACATCATTACAATCATGATGAATGTGATTATGTGTGATTGCGAGGCACTGGGGGGCACTGGGGTAAAGCATGTTTTTTTTTATTGGCCACCTATCATAGATGCCCAGTAGAAAAAGAACACGCCTGCCCCCTGGGTCCCGAGCTCCTCACACATGCACACAATCAATGTGGTTATGTGTTTGCCAGGCACTGGGGGATCAGGGAGCGGGATGGTGTTTTTTACAGCCATCTATCATAGATGTCCAGTATAATAATACCATGCCTGTCCCCTGGGCCTCACAGCGTCAAACACAAACACACACACACACACACATACACACACACTCAAAGTGATTAAGTGTGCATTCAAAGCGCTGGGGGGGAAGGAGGGCAGGTATGGTATTTTGTACTAGACATCTATTCTAGATGGGCGGGACAAAGACTGATATGCAAATGGATATTCCTCCTTTGTGAAAAGTACAGTGAGCTAAAAGCAATGTCTGCAGACTCCCACAGTGGGTAAAAACCACAGAACATGTTATCATACCATTTTCTTTCGGGAGAGGGGTGCCTGCTACCTTTTTTGCATATTTGTATGGAACTTGGGGTTGGTCACCTTAAGCTACCTGGGGCAACCCAGACATGGACTCTTTGCTCACTGTGCTCAGAGTGGCACAACTCCACCTCACTGATGAGGCCCAACAAGGTCGAAACAGGTGTATGGATTTTCTGTTGGTACTCTTGTTCAAAGGAGGTTTGCCTGGCACTTCGATGCTGGACTGCCCTTGTGGGCGGGACAAAGACTGATATGCAAATGGATATTTCTCCTTGGTGAAAAGTATAGTAAGCTAAATGTGATTGCTGCAGACTCTAAGAGTGGGTAAAAACCACAGAACAGGTTATCATGCTGTGCTCTTTCGAGAGAGGGGTGCCTGCTATCTTTTTTGCATAAAGAAATATCATGCCTGTCGCTGGGCCTCAAAACAACAAACTCAAACAATCAAAGTGATTATGTGTGTATGCAAGGTGCTGGGGAGCCCCGGGGGCAGGCATGGTATCTGTTTCTAGCCATCTATCATAGATGTCTATTAAGAAAATACCATCCGTGTCCGCTGGGCCCCACAGCACCTCAGATGGAGAGCTGATTTTGGCCAGTGGGGAAGAGAGTTGTGCAACAAAGGCATTTATAATATGCCTTTGTTGTACAAACCTCTTACCCCCACTCACCAAAATCATCTCGGACCAGCACAAATACACACACACGCACACACACACTTACACAACATACACACAGCAAGCACTGCCACATTCACAGTCACAAGCACCCATCATGCACTCATCCATAAGACAAGCATACATGCATCCATACCCATATTTGAATAATAAACATACAAACACACACCTTTACACAGCATACACAGAGCAAGCACTCTGTTTCATTAACACGAACATCCATCATGCACTCACATGCATGCAAGGGGCCTGAGCGTGGGTCCGGAGACACCCCACTCCAGCCTGTTCTGTCTGTATGTGTGAGGAGGCACAGAGCGTCCCCTTGCACACAATGATGTGCCGTTCCCCAGTCAGCATTTCCAATGAGCCATACGAGGCTGGGGAGGAAAACGCCCCAGCCTTGCATGGCTCATTGAGTTGGCGTGGCTGGGGAAATGTAAATGTGAAAGGGACATAGTTTCCCTTTCACAGTTAAGAACACTCCCTCAGCTGAAAACACAGCCTAGAGAGTGCTGGTATTTTACTGGGATGGTTCCTCCATAATAAGGGAGAGGGGGCCAAGACCCGGTGGGTCGACGCCCACTGCCCATTATGGATGAGCCTCCCCTGCAACCAATTCTACAGAGGCCAAAGAGATAAATAGCACCCATTATAATTGAATCAAATAGCACTAAATAAAAGGACAGAATGGACAAATCATGGTCTCCTCACATGTGGTGCCAGACCAGAAAACAAGGCCTATTCATAACACTCCAGAAGAAGACAGCAATGTACCCTCACTCCCTCAAACTTTCCGGGAAGAGAACAATCAGCAAGGTCAGCTAGAAAAGAAGAGGCCTTGGCTTTGGGCCTACCTGGTGAGAGTTGGTGAGGCTAATTGGCCAACTGGGCAGTTGTCTGACTTTATTCCCTGCACCTGGGTTTCATTTTGCTGACATGCTTCTAACAAGCCGATTGTCCAAGGATGGAAGAGAATGCCAACCAATCAGGGTGGCCTACGCGATGATGGACCATACATTGTTGCAGAAACCAATCTGCTGCTGTTATTCTACTGTTATCTGTATTATATGTAGTTAGAGGTTGTTCTAGGCATACCTACCAGATAAAGGGCAGCCAATGATGTTACTAACCGCTAAATAAGCTATAGGTATATATGTTCCCTTAACCAATCCCTCCACCCAATAGGTTTTTTTATTATTTGCCATGTAGGATGATTTCATAGCCGATGCATATTGAGGTATAAAGCCTTTGTGCAATGGAAATGTATTGGAGAATGAGTAAGCTGTGATTTGTTATGCTTGCCAGATTTCCCTTCTTTATTGAACTGATAATAAAGTAGTATTTTGTCATATCCTTTCAACCTTCCCAGTTATTTGGGCTCGTAATTAGTTGTTGTGGTAATCTTGTCAAGCACTTGATACTCACCGGGTGCTACTGCACATTTTGGTAGCAGTGCAGATGGTTCAAGATCCAGACCCTCGGATTCTTGACTTCTTCCACCATTAGCCGGATGACTGCAGAATTTCATGTGGAGAATGAGAGAAAAATACACATGTAACCAGAGACGGTCAGCAAGTGCCCCTAAGAAGAAATTCCTAACCAGTCCGTGCTGACGCCCCATGGATGGAAGGCGAAGTGGTTGATTGGGCAAGAGTCGATACCAAAGATCTTGAGCTGAACAAACGGATGTAAGTAGAAGCATAAAAAGTGGCAAATAAAAGGGGGCAGGATTATATTGCATGTGTATATAGTGGGGAATGTAACAGGATTTGATTAAAGGAGATATGCCTCGATTCCCAATCTCAAGCGCAATAGAAGGGACTGCATCAAACTCTGTGACTGAGTATTATTTAAGGGATTCCTGCAGAAAAGAGCAAAAGAAGGTTGTGCGACACACTCCAAAATGGAGTAAAAAAGAGATGAGATACTCTTGCTAGAGAAAGTAAGGAAGACGACCATAGAAAGTAGCGTGCACATTTTTGTTTGGGTTTGTGAAAATATTAGTGTAAAAGGTTGACGTGTTTTGTATTAGTTGTGATAATATAGGTTGTGGGCTGAAACTATAAAATGAAAGTAATATATTTGATTGGTTATTAGATGCTAAAAGACAAGCAATTGGCACCAGTCAATCAATTAATCAGAGGAGGACAGGAGTTGAAAAAATAGAACAATATAAGATTCTTAGATTGTCAATAATACAAATAGGATAGTAAGAATCGAAAGAACCATAAACAAAGAAGTAAAACGAATATTATTGTGTAGACTTGAAAATTGTTTGGTGAATCTTTTTGGGCAAATGGCCAGCGACTGATGGTGCTTGCCTTAATTGATTGTTGTGGTGAAATTAATCAAAGTAATAGCATAATAAAAGAACCAGTAGGTATTGGCAGTCAAAATTGACCAGAGCCTGGTGAGACCCACTAGACTCAAGAAAATAGACCAGAGCCTGGTGAGACCCACTAGACTCAAAAAGACCTGCATTTTGAGCCATCCCACGGGTTGCTACGACCTTGCATTCTTGCAATACTCCAATACCCTCGGACCTCCAACCACTGTGCGGTGCATGGTCTTCCGAATTCTGAATCTTGCTGAAACTTTGTGGACATCTTGGTGTATCTCCAGAGACATGAATTGAGTCTGAAAAGTCCCCTCACAAGGGTGCAGGACCTTTGTAATGACGAGAATTCAATTGCGATATTCTGTCTTCTGTGCTCCTTGAAAAGGTGCCAAATCTGCAGAACCGCATTCAGCTGCAAGGGAAATCTTGCCTAGAGCCTTCTTCATCAATCCCTGCTGCAAAGTCCCTTCTGAGGTCTTGTGTTCAGTCTCCAGGACAAGGAATCCACTGGACGGGTATTTGGCTGCAGTACCTGAGGTTCTCCTGCTGCAATCTCTTCTTCATTGCTGAGGTACTGTGTTGGCTTGGGTATATACTTAACTTAAGCCTTTTGGCATTTCTGTGTAGTCCTGGGGTGTTATCTGTGATTGGGAGGTCCCTCGTCAAGTGCACCCAGTCCCACTGCTAGAATCCTGCTCGGGTGTCTTCTGTGAAGCCCCTGGACACTCTTCAAACTCTAAAAGCAAAGTATTCACCTGTTTGCCCAGTTTTCCTGACTTTGCTACTGAAGAACCTATTCTAACACTGCCTGTTGGTCACCAGTACTAGTGACCCCCCCCTTCTGCCACTGAGTACACTCATGCTCCAAGAATAAGGAGGGAAAGACTTTGAAGGGATTGGGACTTCTGCCTAGAAAAGAAATCAAGTGTTTTACTTACTTGTAAAGAGTTGGTTGGTAACTGTAATTCTAAGAGTGAAAAGTTACAAAAGTGTTTACTGATCTTGAATGTGTGATGCACTATTCTTAAAAGTATGGTCAATATCTTTTCTTGATTAGCCACTTTTTTGCCACACTAATAGAAAGTAGATGTGAAGGTATTTTACTTTCCTGTGATTAGGTTGTGCCTCTTTATAAAAGTAATGTGTTGGTTTCACCAGGTTAGTCCTGTTGGATAACTGTATGAGTGTCCCCCAACTGGGTCTTGCTTCCCTTGACTTGCTGCTAGCCTGTCCTTAATAAGTAAGTCTACATTAGGTTGTTGCCTACCTAGAATTACTATTCAGTAAAGAGTGACATTGGGTTTTACTTTCCCCTTCATTGTGAAGTTAAAGTATGTGGGTTTTACATACCCTGTGTTAGCTGTGTGCCATCCAAAACAAGTTACCAGAGTTATTGCTTACCTCAATCTCGGGGTCCCTGATTTCACAAGCATCTGTAATTGTATATTACATCCTTAGGTTTTACTCACCTGGTATAACTGTGTGGTATGACAAAAGCAGTTATAGGTTTTTACTGCACCTAGGATAAGTGTTTCACTATTCACCATAAGTATATTGTCCAGTTGCCTCTTTATCTGATTTGTTCCAAGAGTCACTGCACAACTGGAAGGGCCTACTGCCCTTGTATTACTGAATGTCATCTGAAAGTAACCATTGGTCTTTTACTCCCAATGAATAGGCTTGACCTATACTAAATGTGTATAACAAGGTTTTGACTTCCCTAGAACTACTGTTAGGTGTTCCAAATAAGGTTGATACTTGGGTCTGTGTGCTTTCAAGTATAGTGTTGTGTTTTTATACTGTGATTTCTTATAATGTTTTAGTACTTACTCACCCCTAGAATTATCTGGGCCTACCTGTATTTAAATAAATCCTTTATTTTTACAATACATAGTGTTTCAGTGTTTCTTTGGATCATTCGTATTAGAATTTCACTTGTACAGTGTCTACTGCCCTCTCTCCCTCCTAAGATAAGCCTGGTTGCTCTGTCTATGCTACCATATACTCAGGTGGTACAGCCTTATACTAAGAGTGGAGTCTTGTACTGCCTCAGTTGAATGGTTTTGCTAAGCCCTTAGTTGGACTTCGGGAGGTATTATTCTTTAATTCGCTGCATCTTCCTATGCCACACCTATAAAGGGAGAGAAAACAGCAAGTTAAACTCATGCAACTTTTACTGGACAGTGTTTGGTAATACAGACTCTTACCTGAACGCCATCAGCTGCCTCCAGGCAATATTCTTTTGGACCCAGCTGCAACCTAATGAGAGAATGGAACAAGAGTGAACATCGGACATATTGAACTCTTTGAACTTTATAGACACTGGAGTCAATATTCCTCCGGAACTCCTCCAGTACCTTCAACCCAGTGAAGTAACTGGTATCTACGCGCCCCTGCATGCCATGCAGGATGGAGAGCTCATCATTTAAAAACATAAGGTGAAGTTACCAAAAGGGGATATCGGAGGTGATTAGTGCGGAGAACAAGAACTGTTGAGGGGGGCATCACTAAAGTCCACGGGTGGCTAAATCCCTTTCTCCACTTGCAGGAGAATACTTCTACGAGTCCAGCAGACAAGATTAGGTGGGCAAGTCCAGACTGTCATCTCTTCACTACGCATCACGTTGGTGGAGACCGCAGCTGTCCGGGTCTGATCGACGCCCCTTTGGGAACCAGGTGAGCGTAACAGAACGCAAAGCCTATCTTCAAACCCCCACCCGGGCGTAATGGAGACCTCAGAAACCACCAACTAGCCCAATTGTTAGGAGAACTTAGGGCAGAAGAAAACTCCACGCGCCAAGAAACTAATGCCCTCAGGAGAGAACTGATTGTGTCAAAGGAGTGCACTGATGATCTTGCCAGACAACTGCTGCAAAACCAAGCCGGGCAAACACCACTACCTGGACTTGGGGGGAATTCAACCCCCGTTTCATCGAGCAGCCCTGTGCAAGTGGTTCTACCAGGGAGCATTCCTTTCGCTCCACCCGAATGCTTTGCTGGGGACCCGAAAAGGTTTGCCGTGTTCATGAACCAATGCTGCTTGCACTTTTTATGCAGACCAGGAGCTTTTCCAAACGACCAAGCCAAAGTAGCCTTTGTACTGTCATACCTTAGTGGCAGCGCAGCGGATTGGTCAATTCCATTAGTCAACCAGGATGACCCTCTTCTTCAGGATTTTCAGGGTTTTCAATTGAACATGGAAAGATTATTCGCCAGACATTCACAGGGACATGCCCTGGATAACGAACTTCTATCCCTACGACAAGGAAACCAGGACCTGCTAACTTATATCGCAACCTTCAATAGGTTGGTGGTGGAAACCGGATGGCCAGAGGTAAAGCGAATTACTTTATTTCATTGTGCACTTCGGGGTGAACTCAAAGATGTTTTGGCCCAAGTTGTGAACCCACCTCAGGATTACGCAGAATATATAGATTTAGTGGTCCAGCTAGACCACCGACTTCAGAATAGAAAAGCTGATCGAGCTAAGTTCGAGAATCGGGTATTGGTTAAACCCAATGTAACTCCCAAAGGAACAGATGCATCAGAACCAATGCTGATCGGGGGGGTTAAGGGACCCTTAACTCAAAAAGAAAGAGGAAGGAGACGACAGATGCAGTTGTGTCTGTACTGTGTGGCCTCAGGACATTTTCTACGGGATTGCCCTATAAAAACATCCAAGAAAGTAGTCAGAGTTTCTGATAGAAATCAAACAGAGCCTGATTCGGAAATCGACCTCATACCCGGTGCACAACCTCCATGCAGTAGAATCTATGCCCTTACGGAACCGGAAAACTGTCACCTACAACAATACTTGGACCAATACCTTGCTAATGGCTTCATTCGTCCATCTAAGTCCCCTGCATCTTCAGCTTTATTCTTCGTGCCCAAAAAGGAAGGTGACCTCAGAATGTGCATAGACTACCACGCATTAAACCAGATCACGGTGAAGAACCGATATCCATTGCCTCTGATCCCCAAACTACTAGACCAAGTAAAGGATGCTTGCATCTACGCTAAATTAGATCTCCGAGGGGCATATCATCTGGTACGTGTAAAGAAGGGCGATGAATAGAAGACCGCTTTTCGCACCAAGTACGGATTATTCGAATATCAGGTGATGCCCTTCGGGTTGTGCAATGCACCAGCAGCCTTCCAGTATTTTACGAACGATGTCCTTCGTGAACTCATTGATGTCTGTGTTGTTGTATACATAGACGATATTCTAGTGTACTCCTCCTCAGAATCAGACCATGTTAAGCACGTTTGTGCAGTCCTTGAGAAACTACGCCGGTACAAGTTATATGCAAAATTGGAAAAATGTGTTTTTCATGCTGCAGAAGTTGAATTCGTTGGATTTATCCTGACTCCAAAAGGAGTCCGAATGGACTCTCGAAAGGTGACGCAATTCTCAAGTGGCCATCACGCAGTTCAGTTAAGGGGGTGCAAAGCATGCTTGGATTTGCTAATTTCTACCGCAGATTTATTCCTGACTTCTCATATGTTGTACACCCCATCACAGCACTTTTGTGAAAAAACAAACGCTTCTTGTGGACCGAAGAGGCTGAAAAAGCCTTCCAAGAACTGAAATTGAAATTCACGTCAGCACCTGTCTTAAAGCATTCACGCCTGAGCTCCCATACATAGTTGAAACCGATGCATCCAGTTTAGCCATGGGGGCTGTCCTGTCCCAGAAGGATCCAGAAACCGGTCAACCTCATCCAGTAGCATTTTGGTCCAGAAAATTCTCGGCCCTCGAATTAAAATATGCAGTTACCGATAAAGAGTTGTTAGCCATCAAATCCGCCTTCAAGGCTTGGCGGCATTATCTTCTCGGTGCCAGGCACACCATTACTGTAATCACCGATCACAGGAACTTGCAGTATTTAAAAACAGCCAAGGCCCAATCATTGTGTCAACTTCGAGGGGCCTTATTCCTTGCCGAATTCAATTTTGTGATCACTTATTGACCAGGTTGTAAGAATTGTAAGGCAGACGCTTTATCCCGAATCGGGATGGGAGATGCATATTCGAACCCGGAACCGGTGCCCATAATTCCTGAAGAAAGAATTCTTGGGATAACTACTCTACAGACCTTAGAAGATATTCATTTAAAGATCCAACAACTTTTCAATTCAGCAGCCCTGCAGGACTGGGTTAAAAAGGGCCAAGATTATTCAGTTGTCAATGACCTACTTTACTATTAAGGGCGTCTATTTCTACCACACAAGGAACTACAAGAACAAGTCATCTCCAATTACCATGAAGCTCTGATGGAAGGACACCCAGGTATTGCAAAAACTGAAGCTAAAATTAAAAGACAATTCTGGTGGCCCACCTGGCGAAAAGATGTAAAGTCATTTATACTGTCTTGTGGCATCTGCGCCCAGAACAAAAGTCAAAAGAAGAAACCAGCTGGTCTTTTACAACCTTTAGATATTCCACCCACACCATGGCACACTTTGTCATTGGACTTTATTACAGATCTACCGCCATGTAATGGATTCAACACCATTCTAGTTATCGTGGATCTTTTTTCCAAGATGGCCCACTTTATTCCATTAAAAGGATTACCTTCTGCTTCAATCTTGGCCAAAGAATTTCTCGAAAATATTGTTCGAATACATGGATTTCCTTCCGTATTGATCTCTGACCGAGGTAGTCAGTTCATTTCGCAATTTTGGCAGAAGTGTTGTCAAGTGGCACAAATCGACGTAAGGTTATTAACCAATCACCATCCCCAAACCGATGGTCAGACGGAGAGAACCAACCAGACTCTTGAACAATACCTACGTTGTATGCTCCACCAAACCAAAAGTAATTGGAAGGACATTTTATGGATTTCTGAATATGCATACAATAACTCTGTATATTCAGGAACCGGACAAAGCTCCTTTTATACCATATATGGGCATCATCCTTGAACCTCAGAACTCGATTCGCCCCAGCATTTAGAAATGCCGGCAGTAACTCATCTGCATTCTACTATTACACAAGCCTTTAAAGAGGCAACAAACCATTTGAAACAAGCAAAAAAGAAATACAAGAAAAATGCTGATCAACATAGAAGTGAAACCCCACCATATTGAATCGGAGACCAAGTTTGGCTGGCTACAAGACATATACCTCTGAAAGGAACTCAGACTTTTAATCCTAGATATTTGGGACCTTGCACCATTAAGGCCATTATCAACCCGGTGGCCGTCAAATTAGAATTACCCTCTAATATGCGGATTCATCCTGTCTTTCATGTTTCACTTCTAAAACCAGTTCAACCCGGGACAAGATTAACCAAACCACCTGACCCCATCCTAATAGATGGAGAACCTGAATTCGAGGTAAAAAACATCCTGGACTCTAAAATGGTTAAATCAAGACTTTTTTATTTAATCGACTGGAAGGGTTACGGACCACAAGAAAGGTCATGGGAACCTAGTGATAACGTTCATGCTCCTCGGTTGGTGAAAACATTCCATCGGGACTTCCCAGACAAGCCACGGCCCAGGGGAAGAACAACTTTAGGAGGGGCCTTGGGGGGGAGTGCTGTCATGTTGCCTACCCCCGGGCATCCGGATCGAGTCCATCAGCCCCAGAGCAGGCATCCAGATACTCAATAAAACCCAACAGCCCCAGCTGGGGGCTGTTTGGATTCAGTCCTGGTGCCATAGGCACCAGGCTCATCATAGAAATCAGTCCTGGCACCATAGGCACCAGGCTCATAGACTTTTACTTACCTTATGCAGACCATGCTGCAAATGAGTCCAAGCCAACGTGAGGCCTGGATGGGACTATTTTATTACAGGGACTATTTTTTACTCGGGTGTGGTTCTGGGGAACTTCTTACCTGGGACTACTTTGCAGGCTATTTAAACCATGCCCGAACAGCAGCCCATGCTTCGCGTTATTCTGCATCCAGCAGGGTGATGCTCACCGTGTCTGCAAGTCAGCATCCAGTCTTCTGCCACGCCTGCTTCGAATCCGGTGCTCCTAGACAAAAGGAAAAGAAAGGAGAAGAGGTTAGATCACGGACATTATTTGATTCCTTACCTGATTCCGGACCCAGCACATCTCCGAGCCTGGAAAGGACATTATTTCAGCACGCGTCGCTTCGCCAGCAGCAGCGCCGCGTTATACTCACCAGTCCACCGCATCTTTCGACTCGGCGCTGCCTCCATCATTTTCTTCGTCGAAACCCAGCACCTGGGGGGAAAACAAAAGGAATAACAAGGTGAGCCGAGAAAACCGACAAAGACAATCTCTTTGCCACCATAGGCTTACCTGCGTTACCACCGGAGGTATTATTCTTTAATTCGCCGCATCTTCCTATGCCGCACCTATAAAGGGAGAGAAAACAGCAAGTTAAACTCATGCAACTTTTACCGGACAGTGTTTGGTAATACAGACTCTTACCTGAACGCCATCCGCTGCCTCCAGGCAATATTCTTTTGGACCCAGCTGCAACCTAACGAGGGAATGGAACAAGAGTGAACATCGGACATATTGAACTCTTTGAACTTTATAGACACTGGATTCAATATTCCTCCGGAACACCTCCAGTACCTTCAACCCAGTGAAGTAACTGGTATCTACGCGCCCCTGCATGCCATGCCATGCAGGATGGAGAGCTCATCATTTAAAAACATAAAGTGAGGTTACCAAAAGGGGATATCGGAGGTGATTAGTGGGGAGAATGAGAACTGTTGAGGGGGGCATCACTAAAGTCCACGGGTGGCTAAATCCCTTTCTCCACTTGCAGGAGAATACTTCTACGAGTCCGGCAGACAAGATTAGGCGGGCCAGTCCAGACTGTCATCTCTTCACTACGCATCACGTTGGTGGAGACAGCAGCTGTCCGGGTCCGATCGACGCCCCTGTGGGAACCAGGTGAGCGTAACAAAAACTGTCCTAACAAAGATGTATCAGAGCAAAAGAGAAGACCCGCCTGAGAAGGAGTGGATGCTTAATCAGCATAAAGAGGGGGACGCATTGTCTTCGGCTCCTCTTTCTCCTCCTAGAAATGATAATACAATGCAAGATAATAATAATTTGGCACTTATATAGCGCTACAAACCCTCAGGTATCTGAGCGCTGCTTATTATTACCCACGGTGTGTGGTGCTCATTTATCAATCTCGGAAGGATGAAAGGCTGAGTTTGGCCCCCCGGAATTCGAACCTGCGTTAGTTAGCAGGCTCTGCACGGATGTCAAAGCGAGCACTCTACTTGCTGTGCCGCTTGACCGGCTATGGGGGAACAGGGAATGTATCCCCTAAAGGAGTTTAAGGCAGCATCAGGGCATGTTAATCCAACATTCGTACCCCAGGCTTATAGTAGTGAGGATAACATAGAAGAGAGCCAAATTAAAGAGCGTAAATATATGTCCATACGCGATGAACAGAAAGAGTGTGATGAAAGAAGGGACAAGCAGATAGATATAGAAGAAGAAGCTAAGAGACAAAAAGGAGAGAAAGACAGAGATAGTGGAGTGACAATAGTACAGAATGAGTGGATGGGAGGACAGATACTACTCAAATTAGACAGAAAGGGTATTGACAAAGTCAAAGAAAGAGAGGAATGGGAAAAGAAGGAAAAGGAACAAGTAAGGGTATATAACGAGGGGAAAGAAAATAGAGGAAGTGAAAGGAAGAACAAAGAAGGCATGAAGAACAGAAAAAAAGAGAGAATAGAGAAGAAGAAATGTGAAGAAATAAAAACACAGAGATTGAAAGATTATATGTTGCAAAGAAGGCGAGAGGAAGAAGAGAAAAGGGGGATCAGAAGAAGGGAAGAAGAAATGAGAAGGAGTAGAAAACAAAGGGTTGACAAAGTAGACCATATCGTCAATAGATGTATAATACCGATTGAAGCACGATAACAATGGGAAGAAGAGAGAGGGTCACAACAGTCTTGTAGGGAGGTGCAGGGGATTCAGAGAATACAGACATGGGCTGATGAGCATGAGGCAGAAGACATATGGAAAACGATTGGGGATCTATATAGGCAAACAAGAGAGAAGAACGGTTATGAGCTCAGGGGAAGCACTGTAGGATCTCCACCAAAAGAAACATGTGATTGTTTGGATGATGTAATGATGGACAAGCATAGAAAGCTGTCCTTAAGCAGATTAGATCTTGATGATGAGGAGGAAAGAGACACAGTCATACCAGTTGGGGTATAATGATGTCAGGTGAAGAAAGGGAAGACAACGAGAGAGCTTGGAGGGAAGGCGACAGACATAGATGTAGGCAAAGGGGTAAAGTGGTCAGACTTAATGGACCCAAAAGAAAAAACACAAGACCTTACACCATATTCTGAATGACCACAAGTATGTTCGCATAGTGCAGGGGTTATAACGCTGCCTTATGTAAGTAGATTATGGTCTCTACCAGGACGAAGACGAACGGGAGAAAATAGCCACATCTGGAAGACAAGGAGCTTAGGTGGATATATATATATTTTTGTTAATTCAATTTTTATTGGTTTTTAAAGGTAACAGTGCGCTTTTTCAAAACATGAACTTAGGGCACATGCCCACAACAAATCCAAATGAAAGCCATTATTCCCTAATGTATTCGCCCACCCTCCCCCCTCCCACCTTACCCATTGTCTCGGGGCACTCGATCCGCTTATCCATGCTAAAACTCTTAGGGCCGCTGAGACTGGGCTTAGGACCGTCAGTGATTAACCGACTCTTCTGGTTCTGAGTCAATGTGTTCTATAGCAAGGCATGTTTCGGGCCGGGTCGAGGGCACATGTGGTCCTCCGGGCGAGTCATCCAAGTTGACGAACACCTTGTTAAATTGCAGCCAATCAGTCTCCATCTGGGCACTTGAACCCTGTATTGCTGCTGTTAGCCTTTCCATAAAATAAATGTCTTTGGCTACTGCTACCCATTCTCTCCTCGTAGGAAGGGCGGCCCTCTTCCACGTTCTAGCCCGGGCCGCTCTGGCTGCCAAGAGTAGGGAGTGTGTAAGGTCTGGTAGTTTTTCCCAGTGTTCATCTTTTTGCTGCAGTCCAAAAATGATAAATTTTGGGTCTTGTGGGAATTCCCCCTCTCCCGCCTCTTTAAGCCAGCTGAGCACTTCTGACAAGTAGGCTTGTACTTTCTTGCATGACCACCACATATGCCAATAATTGCCTTTTTCCCCACATCCGTGCCAGCACAACGGGACTACCTCCGGGAACATCTTAGAAAGGGTAATCGGGTCATACTGCCACATATGTAAGAGTTTGATGGCATGCGGCTTGTATTGGCAAGAGATTGATGATTTGAATGACCTGCTGCAGAGTCGCCTCAGAGGCCATCCCTGATTCCACAGCCCAGGTCCCTCTCCCACTTTCTTCTAAGGCTTCGGTTGTTCCCTCCCGGGGGGTCAAGAGAGCTCCATAGAGGAGTGAGATGAGCCCTTTCATTTCAACATGGGTGTCTAGGACTTTCTCAATAGGGATGAGTTTTCTTTGTATGCAAGGCTTTAGTTTCGGTTTCATGAGGACACCCTTAAGCCGTAGATAAAGGAGCGGGGAGAGCCTGCCAATTCCCAGTGCCTCCTCGAGCTCCTGGATGCTTATAAAGGAGTGCTCCCTTACCAGCTGGCCGACCCTACACAGTCCCGCGTCGAACCAGGACTGGTAGTGTTCATGGCCTGGGATTTCTTCTAACACTGGCGTGGACCAAATGTGGCTCAGTGGGGAAGGCCAAGTGGTCACCCTCTCCCCATTTCCCTTCCCATCTAGTGCCTTCCACATTGTTCCCAGTATTGGATGATCCCTGATTCTTCTTGGGAGCTTTTTCAGTGGGACCCATAGCCATTCACCCACAGTGACGGGGCGCAGGAGAAAATGTTCGGGGTAGATCCATTGTTTGTTTGGGTCCTCTCTGAGGTGGGGTGCCAATGCCCTAATTTGGGCCACTCTGTGGTAGGTTTGCAAGTCTGGGAGGGTGACCCCCCTCTTTCTTTGGGGAGAGTGAGGGTTTCGTAACTTATTCTAGTTCTCTGGCCTCGCCATATAAATTTCGTTATGCGCTTTTTGGCTTAATTGAGACCGGGAGCATCTGGAAAACATATAGCACCATAGGGAGGAGATTCATCTTTATGGCGTTTATTCTCCCCATCCATGAGATTTGCCCCTTTCCCCATCCCTCCATGTCCCTGAATAATTTATCGAACAGTGGTGGGTAATATGTCTGGCTCAAGTCCTCATTGGGTCTAACAATGTTGATCCCCAGGTATTTTATCCCTTCTGTGCAAATTTGAAGGCCCAGGGGGGTCAGTTCAACCAGATTTCTTTCCATGTCTGGTGCGAAGGGGAAGATCATTGTCTTGCCTATGTCTACCCTGAAGCCTGAAAAGTGACCAAAGCATTCTATAACCTGTAGGGCAGCTGGAACTGATCTGGAGGGTTCCCACAGGTGTAACAGGATGTCATCTGCATAAAGGCCAAGTTTAAAGGTCCGATTTCCCACATCAATACCACGTACCATCGGGTAATCTCTGAGGTATTCCGCGAGTATCTCGATGGTCATAGCGAACAGGAGCAGGGAGAGGGGGCAGCCTTGTCTCGTCCCTCTTTGGAGGTAAAAAATGCATGACAGGTGCCCGTTCACTGTGACTCTAGCTGATGGGTCTGCGTATAGGGCCTTAATGGCTTGCCTGATCTCCACTCCGAAACCCAGTTTTACAAGAACCCTATGCAGGAACCCCGAGTCCACCCATTCGAACGCCTTTCCTGCGTTGATGGCCACCAGTGCTGTGTTGTCCCCCCTCGGTTTTGCCTCCCTCATGACCTGCAGAGTTTTACGGAGGGTGTCCGCCCCCTGCCTCCCCTGTATGAAGCCCACCTGGTCAGAGTGAATTAGTCCCGGCATATGGCCGTCCAACCTCGTGGCGATGATCCTGGTGAATAGTTTTGCATCCACATTCAGGAGGGAGATTGGTCTGTAGGACCGGCAGTCTGCCGGATCCTTCCCCTCTTTCGGTATCACGGTAATCAATGCTTTGCCAAAGTACGTGGGTGCCCTCCCTGTTGCCATGATGTAAGTGAATAAGCCTGCCAGGAACCCAGCCAATTGCTTTGTAAAAGCCTACGGTGAACCCATCCTCCCCTGGGGCCCTACCCAGCTTTAGTCCCGATATTGCCTTGAGCACCTCCTCCGTTATTGGGGCATCTAGGGCAGATGCTTCAGAGCTTCCGAGGACGGGGAGCATGACCCCATTGAGGTAAACCTTGAGTGCCTCCTCATCTGCCTCCCCTTCCCTCCCATAAAGGGTCTCATAGAAACCTGCAAATTTCTCTGCTATACCTTCAGGGTCTGACCCTTCCCCCTCTTCCCCGCTTGCAATTCTTGACACCCATCTGTCCATCCGCTGGCCTTGGAGTTTGGCCGCCAGCATGGCGTCAGCCTTATCGCCTTTTTCATAATATCTTTGTTGCAGGTGTTGGAGTCCCGCTATGATTTTGCCCATCTCCAGTTCTCTCACTTCTTGCCTCTTCCCTCTTGCGCTGCCCGATCCCTCTCCCTCTCCTCCTCCCCCTTCCCTTCGGACTTCTCCAAGGCTATTATCTCTGACCACAACCTGTGAGCCTGGAGAGTCCTAATCCTTTTTTTGGAGGCCCCTTCTCTAATCAGCCTGCCCCTCCAGGTTGCCTTTGCCGCCTCCCACACTGTCTCTCGGCTAACTTCTCCCATGTCGTTCAGCTCAAAATACTCTCTAATCGTCGTTACCATCTCCTCTTTAAAGAGCGCATCACGAAGTAGGAAGTCATTACATTTCCATAGGGATTCCCTGGGTTTCAGGCCTGATATGCTAAAGTCTGACCAGACCAGATCGTGGTCCGACCAGCTGACCGGTCTGATATCATTAGCCTCCACTCTGCTCATGTACTGGTGCTCTGTGAAAAGTTAGCCTATTCTCGTCCTAGTGCCATGGACAGCAGAGTAGAAGGTGTATCCCTTTCTGATTGGGTGTAGCTCCCTCCATATGTCCACCAACCTGTGCTCCCACATGAGGTCCCGGAACCTCCTCTGTGGTTGTCCTCCTCTGCTCTCTAGCGGGATGGCCTTTCCACTATGGTCCAGCTCCCGGTCCGCCCACATATTGAAATATCCACCCAGGAGTAGAAGCCCTTCGGTTCTGGCCATCACCTCTCCCATTGATTTTTGTGTGAATTTGATCTGACCCGCGTTGGGGCCGTATAAGACTGCTATGGTGACTCTGGAGTTATGCAGGTTACCTGACACCACCATGGCTCTCCCCTCCTCCCTCCCCCAAATGGTTACATCTGTGAGCTTTTGGTTCATGTTTCGTATGATGCCGACTCCGCCTCTCTTTGTATGGCCAGACGCCCAGAAGGTCTGGCCCACCTGTGATCCCGGGATGGCCCTCTCCTGCCCCTTCACCGTTCTAGTTTCCTGAACAAAGAGAACATCTACTTTGGCGTTTTTCATTTCCCTCTCCAGGAGGGAGCGTTTTGCTGGGGAGTTTAGCCCCTTAACATTGAGAGAGCCTAACCTAAGTGCCTCGACCCGGCCCTTCCCTTCATTGTCTGCCATTGGTTCTTTGCCTTGTGTGCCTCGTCTCCCCGGACCCATATGAAGCTGGATCGATGCTGAGCCCGAGAATCCCTACCCCCAACTCCCTTCTCTACCCCTTCCCTCCTCCCTCCCTTATTCATGACACCTGCCAATGGGCAAGCCACCAGGGTGAATGCATGCCCATCCACCGCAGTTCCCTTGGCGAGCTCTGCGTCTCCGGCCAGGGTTACTTGGCTCAAGTCCTTGCGTTTCCTGCTAGTCTTAATCCAACGTGGGGGTGTTTGGTTTCTTGAATTTTCTCCTGCCCTTTGTCTTCTTTGTGGCCCAAGAGCCCTTCGGTTCTCTCCTGGTTTCCGGTGTTGCCTGTATGTCCGCCTCGTTTCCTTCCTCCAGGATGTCTCCCTTGAGCACCTGCAGCACCTGTGAGGCTTCTTTGCCGCTAGTCACTCTATAGTCAACGCCCGCATGTTCGAAGGATAGGGCAAATGGGAAGGACCACCTATATCTTATGTCCTGTTGAGTAAGCCAGTGGGTGAGTGGTCGGCACTCTCTTCTGCGGCTAAGCTTGAGGGTTGAGAGGTCTTGGTATATCCTGATCGTGTCTCCCTCAAAGATGAACCTCTCCAGTCTTTTTGCCTTCTCCAGAACCTCCATTTTCTCCCTGTAGCGGAGGAAGCGCACTACAATGGACCTTGGGCCTCCACCTCTGCCGCTTCCACCATGGTGTGCCCTTTCCAGTTGGACTTCCTTACCACCCTCTAATGTAAAGAGTTGGTTAATGAGGCCTTGGACTTTCCTTCCCACGTCGGCCGCTGTCTCCCCTCTTAGCTGAGTCATGCTCATGATGCGCAGGTTATTACGGCGTTCTCTGTTTTCTAAATCGTCCATCTTCAGGATTATATCCTCCTCTCTCATTTCCAGATCTGTTAACCTCGCCTCATACTTCATGTCCAGGAGATGTGTCTGGAGGTGGTTGTTTTCCATTCCTTCCATTTTTCTTCTCTAGGGTGTCCACTCTCCCTCTGAGATCTACTAATGAGGCTTGTATATCCGTACGGATAGCTTTAATCTCTTGGAGAATGTCTTTGAGATCGTCCTTAGTTAGTGCTGCGGAGGGGGGACGCTATCTGTGGGCATGGTGGTTCTATGAACTTCGCTCGGCGCTGTGGGGGATCAGCGAAAGCATTGGAGCAAGATGATTGTGCTGGTGGCGGGGGTCTGCTCGAAGGTTTTGCCTTTACCGTGCAACTTGACGTGGTGGCGCTATGCAGACGTAACTGGCTCAGGCCCGGTGTCCCACCTGGTGGCCCTGGTCCCTCCTCGTATCTGAGGCGACGTGTTCCTGGTTGGAGGCCCTGGCAGTAGCCCGAGACTCCGTGGGGGTCCCAATACTTGGGGCTGGGGCCCGTTTTTCTGGGCGGGCCTCTGCTGGCAGGACTGGGGGAGGCCCGTGGGCTTTCAGCGAGTGAGGTTGACTTGTCACACTTTTTATACGGACGGAGTGTCCTGGTATGGCTTCTGGAGGGATCGAGGTGGGAGAGGGGGGGCAAGCCCTCACCACTGTCTCCTCTCTGTACCGCTTCCCCTGCAATCTCCTCACCTCTTTATGGTTCCTGCTGGGGCCCGCTGTGCGTCCGTATCGCCTGCGGGTTCGGCTCTCTGGGCCCGGGCTCCTCCTCAGTTGGCTCTGCTGCGTGTAGGAGTCCGTTCAGGCCTCCGTGCTCTGGGGGAGAGTTGGAGGGCCTCTGTCCCTGGCCTGATGGGCAGCTCTTGGGGTCCTGCAGGGAGCCTCCCTGTGACTTCAATGCTCCGGAGTGTTGCTCGGTGGTGAGGGACCAGGCTGGGTGCTTCTCCGCTCCTGGGCCCGTGCGGCCCCTGGTTTCAGCGGGAACCGTGCCTCAGCACCTCCAGTTCGAGGCCGCGTGCAAGGGGGGGCCTCCCCTGGTGCTCTATCTGCAGCCCTGTTCTATGGGTGTGGGGGGGGCTTCCCGCCCTTCTGGCACAGTTGTGGTACTCTTGGGGACCGATGGCACTACAGGGCAAACTGTCTCCAAGGTCCCTGGTGCGCAGTGGGCTCCATTGCCGGCATCCTCCAGGCAATGCTCCCCCAGGCCCATGGTCCGGGTCCACGCCGTGACGGGTCTCTGGGCTAGCTTGATCCGCCAGACAGCCCCCACGGGGCTCGAGTCCTCGCTGGCTCCACACAATCTGCGTGCAGGCATCCGTTCGGGCGTCCGTGCTCTGGGGCAGAGCCGGAGGGCCCGTGTCACCAGCTTGAAGGGTGGCTCATGAAGTCCTGCAGGGTGCCCCCCTGTAATCCCCCACACCGGAGGGCTGCTTGGTGGTGCGGGACCAGACTGGGCGCTTCTCCGCTCTTGGGCTGAGGCTCGGCGCCTTCAATTCGGGGTCACGTGCACTGGGGGGCCCCTCTGTCCCCGCTGCGGTACTCTTGGAGGCCGGCGATACTCCAGGGCGAACCGTCTCTGGGGTCCCAGGTGCACGACAGTCTCCGTTGCCGGCATCCTCCTGGCAGTGCTCCCCTGTGGCCACGGTCTCAGGGCTAGCTCTAACCTCTGGACTGCCCCTGCAGTGCTCGGGTCCTCGCCGGCTCCACACGAAACTCCCAGTCGGGGACTGGAAAGGCACACTAGGCCCTGCAGTGTTGGCGGAGCGCGAGCCTTACGCCTCTGTCATGCTCCGCGTCCCCTGGTGGTCTCCTAGGTGGATATAATTATTAACCAGAATTAATAAAATGTTCATTATTAGAGAATGGTTAAAGCACATTTTAAATGCAAGGTGCTGGAAAATGGCTTTATGAGTTAGAAAGAATGACAGCGGGAATGACACTAGCAGTGGGTGACATAAAAGGTCTATTAGCAGCTATCCAAGGGGAGATATGATATGATATGGCATTTATAATGCGCCTATACACAAGTGTTTGAAGGTGCAATGAGGCAAGAGAGGGGAACAGAGGGAAGACAACGATCGTACTAGGCCAGGTGAGATTGAGATTGTGCAAGTGCAGGGGAACTGGAAAGGGGAAAAGTTCAGGGCTGAGGGGAACATGGGAACAACAGTAAAAATAAATAGAATAAATAAAAGCAAGGCCAGCTAGTGGCAAGTGCATGGGTAAGTGCAGACGTCTGGTGTCAAGTGCTGGTAGGGGGCTGTAGGGATATAAAAAACAGTCCCCAAGTTTGGGGATGCCAGGGAGGTAGTGCAGGGGTGCAACTGGTGGGGGAGGGGACCTACGACCGAGATTAGAGGCTAGCCAGGTGACCAGTGCAATTTCAGTTTCAGCCAGGAGTTCAGCAAGGGAGAGGAGGAGAGAAAGCAGAAGCAAAGAGGAAGGTTTTGAGGTGCTTCCGGAACCAGAAATGGTTCTCCTCAAGTTTCAGGGAGGCAGGGAGGCTATTCCAGAGGGAGGCCCCAGCCGAAGAAAGAGATCAACCACCAACTCTTTGCTTGGAAAAGCTACTGACCCTGAGGGAATTGAAGGCAGATGAGCGAAGAGCTTGAGAAGGAAGATATTTAGGTAGAGAGAGTTGAAGGTATTAGGGCGCCAGAAGGCCTGGTGGACAATGTAGAGGGTTTTAAACTTAATCCTCACAGCTACTGGGAGCCAGTGCAGCGATTGCAGTGCTGGAGAGATATGATCCATGGGCTTAAGGCCAAGGAAAAGTATCGCAGCCCTGTTCTGGGTGAGTTGCAGAGGGTGGAGAGTAGAAGCAGGCAGGATTAGAAAGAGGCCTAGAGAGAACCAGAGCTCTGTAGACAGTGATATTCTTGGGGAAGGAGAGGAAATGAAGAATACCTCTGAGAAGGTACAGCTGGTAGTGTGACTTCTTAGAGATGTCAAAGGTGTGAGGAGAGAAAGAGAGTGTGGAGTCGAAGATGACCCAGAGGTTTTTAGCCTCACAGGTGGGAGCAGGAATAGGGCCAATAGAGGCCAGCCAGAGAGTGACAGGAAAGGAGAGAGCAGGTGTGCCAATGAGGAGAATCTCGGTCTTACTGGCATTTAGGCAGACATCATTGGTGGCACACCACTCCTGGATAGCAGACAGACAGTTAGAGATAAGAGAAGGAGAAGAAGTGGTGGAAGGGAGCCTGAAAATGAGTTGAGTGTCATCTGCATAGCACTGAATGTTGGGGCAGAGAGCAGCAATGTGGTGGACAAGGAGTGGCAGGTATTCATTGAACAGCTAGGGAGAAAGGTTAGACCCCTGGGGAGCACCACAGGTAGAGATAGAAATAGAGGAGAGGAAGGACCCAAGTTGGACCTGGGAGGGTCGATCGGAAAGGAAAAAGTTCAGCCAAGCCAGCGCCTGATCGGTGATACCCAGGTTATCATGAAGACGGTTGAGCTGGATGGCATGGTTCACTGTGTCAAAGGCAGAAGATGTAACGCTCACCTGATTCCCACAGAGACGCTGACTCGAACTGGACTGCTACCGTTTCTTCTATCGTGAGGCGCAGGGCCCGGAAGATGCTCTGGACGGGGCCTCCGAATTTGGATTGCCTGGCTTGTAGAGTAAGTTTTCTGCAGGTGGAAGAAAAGGGATTGATTACCAGCTGGGGTGGATATGTGTTCCCACCAATCTCCTGTTTCTCACTCTTCTTTACCCCCAACTTGGTTTCTGCGAGCTCTCACCTTAGGTATTGCAAAGATGAGCTCTCCATCCTGCTTCAGGTGCAGGGGTGCGTAGAATCCAGTTACGTCACTGGATGAGAAATAGTTGCGGACACTGTGTCCTTCGTCTCTCCTACGGTAGCCGGTAGTATGAGTGTCTTTTCTCCACAGGAGCCGGGGCCCAGAAACCTAAAGCTGGTAAGTCTCTTGGTGAGTATTTGTTCTCCGTGCTTAGTTAGTGCTCACCATGTATTCCTCTTATGCAGGTGCTAGGATGTAGCTGGCGTTGTAGCCGTGGTGGAGGAAGGTAAGTGAAAGAAAAGCGACTGCTTACTTCTAATGAGTGTCTTTTTCTGCTTACAGGTGCCGAGATGCTGCTGGCGACACAGCCGCTGTCGCGCGTGATGAGGCACGTAAGTAAGTGGAAGAAATGTGGCCGCTTTAGAGCGGGCACCTCTAATGACTGTCTTTTTCTGTTTTTCAGGTGCCGAGATGCTGCCGTGGCCGCGGTGGAGTTCGGCGAGGCCAGGGATGGGTAAGGCAAGGTGGCGCGGCTGCGAGCGTTTGAGAGCGCTGCTAATCTTGTACCTTTCCTTTGCAGGATCGTCGGAGGTAGGATTGCTGAGGCCGGATTCCGGTAAGTAATTTCTAATGCTCGCCTTCTCTTTTCTTGTCTGTTTGCAGGTGTTCCGGGTGCTGGCGGGCGTGTCAGGAGCCAGGATGCAGGAGCCGACTCGGTGAGCGTCTTGCTGCTGATGCAGAATAACGCGAAGCACGTGTATTCCATCGGGCGTGGTTTAAATAGCAGAGAAGTGCTTCAGGTGTGTGTTCTTCCACCGGCCCCACCCAGGTAAGAAAAGAGTTCCTGAATAGAGGAAATAGTTCCTCCCAGCCCTGATGGCTGGGGACTTCAGCCAGACTGGATTGTTCTGGGTAAGTATGCAGCATGGTCTGCCTCAGGTAAGTCCGCCCAAGCATTATTACACAGTTTATCAATATGAGCCCGGCGCCTATGGCGCCGGGACTGAAGTCCTTTATGAGCCTGGCGCCAAAGGCGCCAGGACACGGTCCAAAGGGCCCCTGTAGGGGTCTGCTGGGTCCGGAGATGTGGAAGAAGGGTCTGCTTCCGGGGGGGCTGGGCCAGTCCTGGCTCCTCGGGAGTAGTGCTCATGACAGAAGAGAGATCAAGTAAGATGACGACACAGGGGGTGTTGGAATCGAGGTTGGAGAGCAGGCCTTCATGGATGTTCAGGAGAGCAGTTTCCGTGCTTCTGGCAGTTCCGAAGCCAGACTGATGGTCATGGTGACAAACAACAGATTCAGTGTGAAGATTTAGCTGGAAGATGGCCACTTTTCCAGGAGTTTGCCCAGGGAAGGAGTGATGGAGATTGGGCCATAGTTAGCCTGCCATAAGGGGTAGGCTAAGGGTTTCTTAAGAAGAGGGTGCACAAGGGAGTGCTTCAGGGGGGAAGGGAAGACTTGTGTGGTGAAGGGGTAGTTGCAGAAGTCAGCCAGAGCAGGGGCCAAGGTGTCAATGTGTTCCTTGATGGTTTTGGAGGAACAGGGGTGAACCTGTTTTGACAAGACTTTCATAGATCGGACTTGTCTTCAAACCTCGTCTGGGGAGAACAGGTGAAAGGCAGAGAAGGAGGGAAGAGAGTTGACCAAAAAAGGGCCAGAGGAAGAGAGGGGAGTAGAGGGAGGAGGAGGAGAGGAAGAGAGGACAGGATGTCCTGAGTTTTAGCAAGATGGAATGAGAGGCCAGGGCCATGCAGAGGGCCTGGGAAGGGACAGGAGAGGTAGAGACTGCAGCAGGATTGGCCAGCTCCTTGCAGATTTCAAAGAGTCCGGCCGAGTTGTTAGATGCCGCAGAGACGCAGACTTGGATGGGGGCTCTCTTCTTGGTGCGGACAGAGAGCCGGTATTGCCTTTGGAGCAGGCGGCAGGTCAGTTTGTCAGAGGATGTACTGGAAGCACGCCATTTCCTCTCAGCCACCCTACAGTTGCGTTTAAGGGTGACGAGGTCTGAGTCATACCAGGAGTTGCCCTTGGTTTGGACTTCAAGCGGATCCTCGTGACAGGGGCAAGAACATCGAGAGTATCAGATATAGCAGAGTGGAGCATGGAGAGTGCTGGGTCAGGGTCTGAGTCAGCCAAAGGGAGGTGGGTGAGAAAGTGGCGGCAAAAGCCTTCACTGATGGTTGGATAACCAAGCAGGTAGGTGGCAGTGCAGGTGTTGGCTTGGCCTGAGGGGTGGATAGAGTGAGCTGGGAGGAAAGGAGAAAGTGATCACTCCAGGAGAGGGTAGTGGTAAGAAGAATAGAGAGGGGAAGGTCTGTAGGGATCAGAACATCAAGAGGGTGCCCTGCAGAGTGAGTCAGGCCCCTTCATGAAGACTTACAAGATTTGACTTAATTTTCGTGTAGAAACTAGTGCTGGAAACATACAAGATTACCTCAGGGGTCCTGTGAGTCCCCATCAATCTTTAATAGGGTTGTTCAGTTGGACCTAGATAATGTACAACTTGAGAGCACAATAATTCAGTACATAGTTGACAAATTAGTGTGCAGTGAGACAGAGGAAAGATGCAGAGAAGATTCAGTTCAACTAATGACAGTACTAGTAGAAAAAGGATATAAGGTAGACAAAGAGAAGCAGAAATATTGCCAGGATGAGGTCCTGTACATAGGAAAGTTAATCTCTCAAGAGCAGCAAAAGTGACACCTGAGAGAGTTGAAGCCATCATGAAAACTTCAACACTTGAGACAGTGAGGGAAATACAACAATGTTTAGGCCTACGTAATCATTGCAGGGCCTGGGTTTTTAATTACAATACATATGTTCGACCACTTTTAAAAGGACTTAAGGAAGCACATATAGGTACAAGTGAAATAACATGGACAGATGAGATGAATGAATAATTCAAAGAATTAAAAAGGCTGATTTGAACAGCCCCTGTGTTAGGAATTCCAGATAACAATGAGGAGTTTTACTTATTCTCACATTCAAATGGAGATGTGATGACAGCAGTGCTCACACAGAAAACAACGTTAGGACATGAACATAAACCATTAGCCTACTATAGTGGGATTTTAGACCCAGTACTGAAATGGCATTACTCTTGCGAACAAGTGTTAGCTGCTGCTGCTTTTGCGATTGAAAAAAGCTGCAAGTATTACAATGGGGTGTTCAATGATATTATTTGTCGAGCATTCCTTATTTGCTATTTTGGAGAAAACCAAAAGCACATTGACTACACAAAGAGCGTCAGGGTACAAAGTGATTATTTCAAATCCAGCGATCAAAATTGTTAGATGTAAAATAGTGAATACAGCGCCATTCACAGAAGAACCAGTAGGGAAGGATGAACATGTAAATGACTGCACAACGTATACTGAGTTTTATGTTGCTATTCCCGATGTTAGAGAAAATGCTCTTAGAGGAGGGGAAATTCTATTAATTGATAGTTTTTTTTAAATTAATCAAACGTCAGTAGAAAGACATATGGGATTGGCAGTAGTGAAATTAAACCTTGATGGTGAATTTGAAGTAGTGACAAGTGCAAGATTGCCATCACACTGCTCAGCAGACGCTGCAGAATTAGTGGTGCTTTTTTTGCCCACTTCACAGATATGAGGATGAGGAAGTGACATTGTATTCTGACTCCCACTATGTGACGTCAACCATTCATGCAGGGCTGTCACGTTGGAAAAGGAGGGGCTTCCTTCACGCAGACGACTTACAAGTGTAACATGCGCCTCTATTGGACAAGCTTGTTAAGGTACTAAAGCTCCAATTGGTTATCGTAGTGGTGAAATGCGCAGCCCATACTGAAAGGGCAGACATGATTTCTCGCAGTAACAAAGCCGCATATATAGAAGCCAAAAGAGCAGCATATTTTCCAAATATTTCTAATTTTGAAGTAGAAGATGTTAAACAAATGTCAGAATGCTGCATGTTAATGAAGGATAGTTTTAATATGTTATCCATTGTATAGTTATTTGAGTTGCATGGTCAAACACCACAGGATGAACAGGATTTATGGAAGACAGGGGGGTGTTCTTTATCCCCCACTGAGACTCTATTGAGACAGGATAGCTATGGAAAGCCAGTCATGCCTCTAGCATTATTGAACGTTGCTTTGGATCAGCTTCACTATCCTGCGTATACAACCAGAAAGAATCTTGCTGCTATGATTGCAGAAGACTGAATTTCACCATATTTATTAGAACATGTTGCAGTTTATTGTGAACTGCATTGTTTGCCAGACATTCACAGCATGGCATACCTTACAAACGGTTAGAGGAGCAATACCCAGACCTAATGGTCAATTTCAGCATCTACATATAGATTATGTGGATATGTTGCAAGTATGCAATGGCTACAGATACATGTTAGTGGTAACATGTCCCTTTTGCAGATGGATTGGGGCAGGTCCTTGTACACACCTTGATGCTGCATGTGCTGCTAAGTTTCTCATATGTGAGGTGTTTCCTAGATGGGGTGTGTGCAAATCTTGCGGTCTGATAATGTGCCACATTTTGTAAATGAATTATTAGAACCACTAACTCCTCTATTAGGCATAAAGCACAAGATTATGTCTGCATCACACCCAGAGGTGAATGGTATTTGTGAGAGGTTAAACTGACTTCTTAAAAAAAGGATTGCTAAAATCAAAATAACTTTAAAGAAGGGATGGCTTCATTACCTACCCCTTGCTCTGTTTTCCCTGAGGAATCAGCTTGGCTCCGATCACCAACCTGACTCCTCATGAGTTGGTGACTAGACCCTACATGAGAGTACCCCTTGCTCCTCTCACTCAAATAAAAACTGATGCCCATAGTGAAGCAAAGGCATTCGAGGATGAGATGCATGATTATTCAACAAATATGACCACTAGTGTTTCTTTTATTTCTCACAGGACAAAAATCAGAGGGAAGGGTCAAAGAAGATTGATGAAGACAGCCAAACAGTTGATCCTCATTGACTTGCTAAAGCAACCTAGTTTGTACCCAGGGAACAGGGGACCAAGTGCTTGTAAAAATGTTTGTATGCACTTGGAATAGGTCCTGCTTTGAGGGACCGTACCTCGCAGAGGAGGTCACTCCTACTACTTTGAAACTCAAAGGAAGAGGAGCCTGACTCCATTTGAAAGACATAAAGTTCTACAAAGGGGAGACCCTGATCCCTACTGCACCCAGTGACAGTTGACGGTGAAGCAAGAGAAGAAGTTCCGCACATGCAGACAGGATCAGCTACCAAGAGCCAATACAAATAGCAGGAAACAAAACAATTTGAATTATGGACTACTCCCAAGTTTGAAGGGAAATAAGTAAATGGATTTTTGCAGCATTTAAAGAAGTATCTCAGTTAGATCAAAGAGATAGTGTGTTATAAACAACAAAGAAAATGAAAATTTCACATGACACTTTATGTTGCCTGATAAATTATATGCATTTCTGCACGCTGTTGTTGCCTGATAAATTATATGCATTTCTACTTTCTACACGCTGTTTTTGTGTAAATACCCCGATCTTACCCAGCTTTAATAAGGCTGCAAGTCAATATTGTCAAATATTTTTGGCACAGGAATCTTCCATTACATGAGATACACATTGCTAGTAAGAAGACTGCCTACTGAATAGGATATAGTTCGACACCTGGACATTCTTGCAGTACTTCTTGTAGTTACATTTTGCACAATGTGCTTCCTTTGCTTTATTATGCTTGTAACATTTCACCAAATTATGTTTTACAATGCAGATGGAGGGATTAGCAATGAAACATCTTTTTCTATTTCTATTCCTAACAAAAGCACAAGTGATATTTTCCCTGATATTTCCAAACAAATTATCTTACTAAAAAGAGATGCTGAGGAAGGTAATGAGGATATTATTTGACCCATTTAAAGAATAACATCTGGTACCAGCACATGAAGGAAGTGGGGGGAGAACGTTAGATGAAAGCTGCTACGTGTGTGCTCTCATCCCTTATGCCATGAGCAAAGCTAGACCATTAATTGCAAGAGAAATACCTATCCATGATGTGAAGTGTCTCCGCCATCTATCATCACGCACAATAAGAGGACAATTTGAAGGAAGATGGGAAACCCTCTGATGGATATCGAAAAGAACATTCCCATATAAAGATGATTACATCAGAACAAAGGAAATGGAAAAAGAACTGGATTGGAAAATTAGAATGCTCCAATACTCATTCAGTGGTATGACTGGAGAACAGATATAGGGCCTCATTACGAGTGTGGCGGCCCAGAAAAAAGAGTGCTGGTAAGCTTACCAGCACCTCCATTTTTGGGTCACCACACCACAAGTCTGCCTGCAGGGGCCGGCATGCCCGGCAGGTCTGACCCTGCCAGGCACAACAGCCCCGGTAGGTAGAGTTGTCACGGAAGCACCAGCACCATTAGCAATGGGAATGGGGACTTACCAAATCCGACGCCTGACTTCCCGAGCTGCCGGGACTTGTAATGTCCCAGTGGCACTGGGAGGTCAGGCGCCAGAAAAAGTGTTTTGGGGTCAGCTGCAACCCGCCGATGGCACCGGCAGGTTACCGCCGACCTTGTAAAGAGCCCCTTAAAGACTGTTGAACTAAAGAGACTGGGTTGTGCAGATGTTTGGTAAACACCAGGAATGCCAGGATGGTGGGAGAGGCCTCAGCTATTGTTATATGGATGGTTGCTACAAATACAGGATGGGAAGATGGAATGTTAGCATGCACTGCACACTTATTGATGGCAGCACCAGTACACATGGTGCAAATGGTAAATGACGAATCCCTAAAGGAATTGGCCAAGTATTCAAAATTTGTTAAAAACAAAAAAAATGAAAATTGCACATGACACTTTATGTTGCCTGATAAGTTATATGCATTTCTGTATGCTGTTTTTGTGTACATACCCCAATCTTACCCAGCTTTAATAAGGCTGCAAGTCGATATTGTACATTTTTTTTTCAAATCCTAAAAACAGTCCTTTTATTTGCAGGATCATCATTGCAATCATACTCCAATTTCTGTTATAAAATTGTGGTTTATAAAAGTGACAGAAACTAAATGATTGAAACAAAAAGAACGGGAATCTTCCATTACATAAAATACACATTGCTAGTAAGAAGACCCCCTACTGAACAGGATATAATTCGACACCTGGACATTCTTGCAGTACTTCTTGTAGTTACATTTTGCACAATGTGCTCCCTTTGATTTCTTATGCTTGTAACATTTCATCAAATTATGTTTTACAATGCAGATGGAGGGATTAGCAATGAAACATCTTTTTCTATTTCTATTCCTAACAAAAGCACAAGTGATATTTTCCCTGATATTTTCAAACAAATTATTTGACTAAAAAGAGATGCTGAGGAAGGTAATGAGGATATAATTTGACCCATTTAAAGAATAACATCTGGTACCAGCACATGAAGGACGTGGGGGGAGAATGTTAGATGAAAGCAGCTATGTGTGTGCTCTCATCCCTTATGCCATCAGCAAAGCTAGAACATTAATTGCAAGAGAAATACCTATCCATGATATGAAGTGTCTCCGCCATCTAGCAGCATGCACAATAAGAGGACAATTTGAAGGAATATGGGAAACCCTCTGATGGATGTCGAAAAAGAACATTCCCATATAAAGATGATTACATCAAAACAAAGGAAATGGAAAGAGAACTGGATTTGAAAAATAGAATGCTCCAATACTCATTCAGTGGTATGACTGGAGAACAGATATAGGGCCTCATTACGAGTGTGGCAGCCCAGAAAAAAGGGTGCTGGTAAGCTTACCAGCACCTCCATTTTTGGGTCACCAAACTACAAGTCTGCCTGCAGGGGCCGGCTTGCCCGGCAGTTCTGACCCTGGCAGGCGCAACAGCCCCGGTAGGTAGAGTTGTCACAGAAGCACTAGCACCATTATCAATGGGAATGGGGACTTACCAAATCCGACGCCTGACTTCCCGAGTTGCCGGGACTTGTAATGTCCCAGTGGCACCGGGAAGTCAGGCGCCAGAAAAAGTGTTTTGGGGTCAGCTGCAACCCGCCGATGGCACCGGCAGGTTAACGTCGACCTTGTAATGAGCCCCTTAAAGACTGTTGAACTAAAGAGACTGGGTTGTGCAGATGTTTGGTAAACACCAGGAATGCCAGGATGGTGGGAGAGGCCTCAGCTATTGTTATATGGATGAGTTGCTACAAATACAGGATGGGAAGACGGAATGTTAGCATGTACTGCACACTTATTGATGGCAGCACCAGTACACATAGTGCAAATGGTGAATGAAGATTGCCTAAAGGAATAGGCCAAGTGTTCGAAATTATTAACATAGTTTGAAAATGAAGCAGGACCTGTGTCCATATTACCAATGAAGAATCCAAAAGTGTTTCAGAAGCAGGGAACTGGTCACAGTTGGAGAAAATAAATGATGCAAGCAAATAATTGATGTCCCAGGAATGAATGGAGGAACTGCCTTGCTAATGGACCATTATTGGGCCTGTGGATCCGAAGCTTATATGCAGCTACGTAAGAATTGGGGAAGAATATGCTCTATAGTGATTACATGTCCCTGCATTGTTAATTCCCGAAAATTATCTCCATATCACTGGATTTCTGAAAATGAATAAACACCAGAGGAATAAGAGGTCATTCAACCTCATCTGATAGAAGAGAGATAACTATTTCTCAGCAAAATCAGTAGCAGCATACAATGACATTCCAGATGAGCACAAATTGTTCAGTAAAACACAGAGATATTCACAGCCATTCTCAAGCCAGGAGTTCAGACTGCAGTGAATGCCAAGTGGTTACAAATCACTAGGTGGGCACTGCTATAAACAATCAACACAACCATAAAAGGATTTTATGCAATTAGATAAGAATTGAGGGCAAGCAGGATCATGACCCCCCAAAACAGGTGTGTCTTGGACTTGATTACCTCAATAGAAGTAGGTGTTTGCACCAAGATCGGGCAATTCTTGCTGTACTTATATACCTGCCCACGATGGAGAAAATGGAACCCTGACAGAAGTGATAACTATGCTGTCAACCATGCATACGAAAATGGTGGAAGAAGTAGATGAGACTGAAAATGAAGATTGGTTTTCATCCCTGTTTTCATGGGTTCCAACCAGGATGGCAAATGCCTACAAACTACTGGGTGAAATACTAGTGTTGGTATTGCTACGTCTCTGTCTTGTAAGAATAATCATAGGAGAGTGCAGGAAGACAGCGAAAAAAGCTACTGGGATGAAAATAATGATTGGTGTGGATGCTGTAACTGATGAGCATACACAGACTGAAAGCGTCACCCGTGAGCACCTGAAAGGAAGTCCTTTGGCACCCGCAGGAATGGACGTTTTATTATCCCATGGATCAAAAGAAATATGTGGCACATTGGGTAATCTGTCAACCAACTGGAGAATGTTGCCACTTGACCTGGAGCGCAGATAAACATATAAAGAATGCAGGTGACCTGAGGGGGGTGACAAAGATATGGATTCCGAAGAAACCATTGTGAAGAGGAATGAGGAGGTGGTTGAGAACTCCAGCAGAGGGAAGAATGTAGAGAAGGAGATGTACATGTTACTCATGAAGTCCGCCCCCTCACCTCAGTCACATTGGAAGAGCGGTAAGAAAGCACTGGTATGACACCTGCTCTTTTTCCAATACTGCATTGAATATATGAAAAACGTTATGCGCTCAGACAACTGTACCAAATGAATCCTCAATTGAAGTGGTAGAAGTAAGTCTGCAGACACAACCAGACATAGAAGAATTATAAGCAAAGTTGGACAGATGTAAATTGACATCATAAAGAGAAGACACAATGACATACAGAAGTAACATGCAAATACTCAAAGAATAAAAATGTAACTGAATTAACAAAGTAAATTAACATATGAGTACAAAGAAATCATATATACTTAGAATATAAGTAAGAAGAGATGCAGTAATTGTATATACACAGAAACGCAAGGTAGATGCGAAACATAGAAGCTTGCTACAATAAAAAATATAGATTGTGAAAAGCAGCCATGTTGAGAATGGATGTTGGTTCATGCAATAGTAAGCTAAAAACCCCAAAGAGAGAGACCAGTGCTGCAGAGCTGACAGGCACTGGAATACAAAATTGTGTAAGAAGTAACAATATTTGTTTGGCTAAGGATCAAGGATGCAGCACCTCCACCTTGCCTTCATAGATTCAAGTTTGCCTTTTATGTACTGTTTGCTTTTGGGCACCACCAAAGTAAGAACTGTCCCATCCATGAGACCCTTCACTGGTGAGGAAGCTTTGTCTACCTGAAGATTGGTAACTCTGTGACCTTCATCCTCCACATCCTCTTTCCCTCTGTCCCACCAAAGGAGGGCCTGACTTGGCTGGGTGGCCCTGAAGAAATCTGGACTGACACCATCTTCCCCTTTCTAGTGGAATTCTGAGCCTGCTACACTGCCTGGTTCCTTGTGCACTGTGCATTTCTCTCTTTCTGTTTTATCTCCCCTATTACATGTCACTCTACATCTCCCCAATCTATTCTAACTGTTACACTATCACCTATTCTACCTCTCTCACGAAGCCTGGAAGGAAAACATTTAGGAAAGCTCCCCTGGTTTCTAACCCAGGCCTGCCCATTGCCTACATCAATGCTTCTTCCAGGCAGACTATCACCAACATCCTCTTTGTCGTTCCCTCTCCACACCTATGGACTCCCCATATGGGCTCTATCCTCTCCCCTATCTCTTCTTTGCCCATTAATGGTGGAACCAGATGGGAAGTACTCTTGGCACACTTCCCATTCACTAGGTGTATCATTAATGTCTATCACAATGGCACTGTCATGGCCCAGGGTTGCCAACCCAACCTTCTTCTTGATCGGCATCTTCCTTTTCTCATTAATAGCCTTCATTCTTTTGCCGCATTCCCCCTGACTTCTTCGTCACCACTGACCAGCGTACCACACCACTGTACCCCTCCTCAGAAAACCTTCAAAGGGGGCAACCAGCTTCACTTAGCTACTCTGAATGCTTGCTCTGCTGTTAAACATGCCTCTGAAGATCTCTCTCCTTCTTGAAGATTTGGGCCTCCATGTCCTCGCCCTTACCGAGACGTGGTTCAGTGTGAGCTCCGTCACTACTCTTGACACTCTTCTCTCTGAGGGCTTTAAGATCTTCTCCAAGCCCAGACCCAATCGGTACAGAGGCAGATCTCACCTCCCCTCTCCTGACTTCTACCACCAAACATCTCTTTCTCAGAGACTTTAACATCCACCTTGACTCCCCTGAAATAGCCACATTACTCTTCCACAACCTGTGTGACTCTCCCTCACTATTCTTCCCTCTTGTCCGACTCACTCAGCCGGACACACCTTGGATGCACTCATCTCAGCAGACACCCTGATCTCTAACTCTCTCACTACTCCCCTCTCCTGGTCTGACCATGCTCTCCTCTCTTCCAACCCTGAGCTCCTGGGCTCTTCGGCTGAGCCTCTTCCTTCACTGCCAGTCTCCTTCGCCGTCATTCAACAGATGAAGCAAGTGTTAGTGGCTGCTTTTCCTGCCACCTTCATGCCCCCCCACCCCTTCTGCTGAATCTCCCACTGACATAGCCCTGCTAACCTTCACCTCTCCATCTCCAACACCCTTGATACCCTTGCCACAAGGATCCATATGAAGCCTGCCTCCAAGTGCAACAGCTGGTATGACTACGACCTAGCCTCACTTAAATGAAAGTTCAGAGCTGCAGAATGGAAGTGGCGGACTTCAGGTACATCCACTGACAAACTGGCCTGTCACCTGCTCCAAAGGCAATACTGCTTCTCCATCCACTCCAGGAAAAGGGCCCACATCTAAGCCTGCTTTTAGGGAGCCACCAACAACACGGCTGGCTGGGTTGTTCAAAATCTGCAAGGAACTTGTCAATCCTACTGTGATTTCCACCTCCCCTCTTTCATCCCAAGCCCTCTGTACTGCACTGGCCTCTCACTTCACAACTAAAACACTGGACATCCTATCTTCACTCTCCTGTTCCCCACTTCTCACTCCTCCACCTGATCTCAGGCCTTCCTTGGCCCCACACCCTCCCCCCACACTCTCCTCCTTCCTGCCCATAGAATCTGATGAGCCATCCAAGGTTGTCTTCTATATGAAAGGCGGCTCCTCCAAACAAGTGCTCACTTGCTCCTGCAGAATTATCAATGTCTCTTCTCTCACTCCTGCCTTAGCTGACTTCTGTAACCATTCCTTTGTCACTGGTACCTTTCCACCCCACTCAGGCACTCCCTTGTGTACCCTCTCCTAAAAAAAGCCATCCGCTGACCCTTCCTGCCCAGATAACTATCACCCTATCTCCACTACCCCCTTCCTGGGCAATCTATTGGAAAAGTTGGTCATCCCCCAAATCATCCACCAAACTTGAGGGCTGTCTCCATGACCACCAGTCTGGCTTCAGAGCATCCAGAGGCATGGACACTGCACTCCTGAACACCTGTGAAGACAGACTCTCTAACCTTGATTCCAATTCTCCCACCATTCTCATTCTCCTTGATCTTTCCTCTGCCTTTGACAGAGTCAATCATTGAATCCTCATAAAATGTCTCTGATACCCTCGGCATCATGGACAGGGCACTGGACTGGCTGACTTCCTTCCTGCCTTTCAAATTATCCTTCCCAGGTGCAACTGGGTCCTTTCCTCTCCTCTGCCACACTCTCTACCTGCATCATTCCTCAGGGCTCTATCCTATTGAAGTGGCTCTTCAAAATGTATCTTGCCCACTTCATCTCCTCCTCTCCTCATTTCCAGTGTTATGCCAATGACACACAGCTCTCCTTCAAGCTTCCCTTCACTTCCTCTGCTTCTCCCTCTCTTATTCTCATCTGCCTGACTGCTATTCAGGCATGGCGCACTGCTAAAAATCTTTGCCTTAATGACAGTCAGACTAAGATCCTTTTCATTGGGTCCCCTGCTCCTTGCTTCCCCCTTACTCTGTGGCTACCCTCCTTGGGTCCTCTCCCTTCACCATCCTGTGTCACCAAAAACCTTGGTGTCATCCTCAACTCCTCTCTCTCCTTCTTCCCTCGTATCACGGACCTTGCCAAGAAGGCCCACTTCGAGCTTCACCTCCTTAGAGGTATTCTCCCCTTCCTCACCTTCCCACAGAAATTCAATGTCTCTAGAGCGCTGGTCCTCTCTAGACTAGACTACTGTAGTAGCCTCTTCCTCAACTTGCCTCTTTGCTCCCTTCGCCCCCATCAACTAATCCAGAATAGGGCTCTGAGAATTATCCCTTGCCTAAGGCCTAGGGACCATATCTCTCTGGCCCTAAAATCTCTCCACTGGCTCCCGGTTGCTGTCAGGATCAAATTCAAGACCCTGTGCATCATCCACAAGGCTTTCTGGGGCCTGGCATCCCGCTATATCCAACTTTCACTCCCTAAATACCTACCGGCTATAGTCGTCAGGCCTCTAGCTCCAACTCTCTGCAGGTCAGATGCTTTAACAAGCAGAGAGTTGGGGGCAGATCTCTCTCTTCAGTAGATGCCTTCAACTGGAATAGCCTCCCTGCCCCTCTCAGTCTTGAGCCAGACCTCCTTAAGTTCCGGAAACTTCTCAGGACCTTGCTTTTCTCTACCTCGTTTCCTGTGCCCTCCCTTGATAAATCCACATCTGCCACTGCGACTAGTGGCCTCGTCCCCTGTGAGTCTTACAGGGTACAAGGCCCCCCTTGACCAGTCTTTACCAGAACTCCCCCTTATCAGCACTGCCCTCTTGGACTGCCCCTCTCTGACCAGCATCCCTCCTGAGATTGGTGCTCCCCCTTCTCGCACTTAGACAGTGATTCCCACCGCTGGCACCTCTTGGCGCTTACCAGTGGGCTCCCCTCATCACTTGCCTAGCCCTGGGGCTCCACGCCTACCCCCGCCACCTCTGCACAGTATGCAGTCCATCACTCCACCCATCCTCTTTTGCATTTCTCTTTACTGAACTTGCACAATCTGAATGTCACAAGGCCTAGTAGGACCGCTATTGTTGATATTTCCCTTGTTCCCTCCCCCTTTTTTGCCTTGTGGCACCTGGAAACACCATTTGATGCATAGCCACCTTATACATTTTCATTACAAATAAATATTCAGTGAATACAGTTATCCTCTCCCCGAATATCTGCTGAGCTCTCTCCCATTGACCCTCTCTCACACCCTAAATCCTTGACTCACCTCTTCCCTACTTCTCCCCTACTCATCTACCCTCTTCTCTTCTCCCCCACTTCTCTCTTGCCTCCGCCTTGCCCCCTCACCACCTCTACTCCCAGTCCCACCACCCACTGCTCCTATTTCCTCCTCAAATATTACTCATAACTCATTGTATCCTCTCCCTTACATTTCACTCCCCCTTTGTCCCTTCCACGCCTTATATTTTTCTTCACCCTTTCTGCATCCCTTCTTCCCTCTTCTTCCACCTCCCCATGCATCTTTCTCTTCTCTCTGTTTCTCCACCTCTCACCCACTGGTCACACCTTTTTGCCCCTCTCCTTCTTTTGGCCCCTTCTCCCTCCCTTTCTCTCCTCCAATCTACATCCCCTCCCCATTCTTCTCTCCATAACTTTCCCTATCCTCTCTCCTCCATCCACTCTCCTCTCACCCACACGTCCCTTCCTTCATCCTCCAGCTTTTGTTTCCTCCCCTTATCTCCTCACTCACCAACCTCCCCTCAATCGCCTACCTCTCTCTTAACCTTTTCCCTTACCTCTCCCCATCCTCCCCTCCTCTCTTCACATCCTTCTCCCACCCTCTTCTATGTTTTTCACCTTTACCCACACCTATCCCCATCTCTCTCATCTGTACCCACTCCCCACCTGTCCCTTTCTACCCCACTACCCATCTTTCCATTTCCCTCTTCTCATCCAATTTCCCTCTCCTTTAATCTCTCCATCACCATCACTCACTGCTCACTGCATCCACTCCTACCCATCTTCGTGTTCCCTAATATTACACCACACTCTACCCTACTTCCCTCCTCTACCTTTTCCTTCTCCTCCACTTTCTCCTCTCCCATGGCCTCTATATAGTCTTCTTACCTCTTTTCTCTCTCTATACATCCTCATTAAACCTCTCTTGCACCTTCCATCTCTCTGTCCCATCTCTTTCACCCTATACTCATATCTCTCACATCTTGCCTCTCTGGAATGTTCCCTCCCCCTTTATCTGTCTTCCCATCTCCCATGCCACATCCACCTCACCTCCTACACCTTCCGCTTCACACCTCACTTTTCTAATCCCTCTGCCTCTCTTCCACTACCGTTCTTATATTTCATGCTTAGTCACCCCTTCTACTCCTCACCCCCTCTTTTCTTTTTCTCCCTCACTTCCTTCTCCCTACCTTCCTTCCCCTTTCTTATCCTACTCTACCTTGTCCTGCTTTGCCACATCTCTCACCTCCCTCTCTTTGCCCCTTCTGTACATCCTCCTTCTAAACTCTCCCCCTCTCATCACCCACTTCATCCTCACCTGTCCATCTTTCCCCATATGTCCAACCCCCCTTCCTCTAATTTCCCCACCCCTACCTTTCTGCCTCTTCTCTCCCTGTCTCCCTTACCTCTAACCCCCCTCTCCTCCTACACAGTTCCTTCCTACCTTGTCTCCCCATCCTCTCTGTCTCTCCTTCCTCCACCTCTATTGCCTCTCTTATCCCCCTCTTCTCATCAACCCAATTCCCACTTCTCCCTCATCTCACCATTCTTTCTAAATAACCACTGCACCCCCTCTTGCCCACTCACGCTACCTACCTCTCCTCCTCACCTCCATCCTCACCCACCCTCTGCCACAACTCCCACTCTTTTCCCATCTCCTCCCACTTTTCCCCACCTCTCCAAACCTGCTAATCCCTATCCCAACCATCTTCACCCCACCTTTCACTTCCTTTTCCCTCTTTCCATCTCTCACCCCTTTCCACCAGTCTCCTTCCTTCTCCCCATTTGTCTCCTCTGGCTGTTACTCTTCCTACACATCTCCCCTGTCTTCCTCCTCATGTCCTCCCCTTTTCCCCCAATATTCCTTCTGTACCTCTCTCTCTTCCCCTCTTAACTCTACTCTAATTTCCATCTCCTTCGCCTCACTCTCCTTTAACCTCCTGTTGGGACAAACTCCCAGGTATGCCAGAGGGCCACTAGGAGTTTGCGCTCTCTCAAAAGGCCCAACACCTTCCACAGGACAAACAGAGGGCTCAGTCAAACGGCAAGTTCAAACTGTGGATTATTACAAACAAAACCAACAGGGATCAGCACAGGGACAGAGGAAATCTGTGGATATCTCAACTTCTCCTGGCTCGCAGGCCAGTTTTGTACCTTAATTATGTCACAGTGACTTTACAACCTGGATTGAGTACTGAGAAATATACCACCTATAGTGGGAAACTATACCTGTTAGTCTAATGGCCCTCGCATGCCAGGTGGCTGGCCTGGTCCATCCCCAAGTCACTATCTATAACAATGTTGCAGTGTGAGGGTCTTGCCATTGGTTCTTACCCATTGCTACCCACCCCTAAGATAATGAACTGTGGTTGGCCAGAGTTGACATCCCCAGGCCTGGGATCTGCAAAGGTTCTCAGCTCTTGGTGTACCTTTTCAATGTAATAAGAATGACTATGTGTCTGCATTGCAACTTGTGTGTACCACCTTAGTCAATTATAGTGCTCTTTCGCTCGGTGCAACACTTGTCTCACATTGTAGCATCTTTGTTGTGGACATCTGTCTGGTAGCGTGAGATCAGCTCTCTTTCCCAGCGCCGGTCACTGTCCATTGTCTGTGTCGGCCGGATCACGTGTTCGGAGACCATGATTTGGAGTTGTGCAGTTCTGAATTATGAGGAATTATTTGTATCTACTGCAGCTGGTGCTACTGTCGTTCAGAGAATGGAATGTCATTTGTATCTTGTGGCCTTGGCAGCAGGTCCTGTCACACACGTTTTGCTCTTTCTTCAGCCTGAATTCAGCTCAGCTCTGCTCTTGCTGAGAGGCCTGTGGCCTGCTGTAATTTTCCTAACCCGTTATAAAGTGGTTTCTATGATGTTTGTGCTATCCTACATTCTCCCTAGGTTAGTCACACTTGGTTCTGCCAGGTCCCACAGGTGCTCCTGCAGTTCCATAAGGTTATTTGCAAGTAAGCATCTGCAAACTTTGCTTGGGATCTCTTGCTTCTTGCGGTTTCTGCGCAGCTGCATTTGACTAATGGCAAAATAATAAAATCAATGATAATATGTAGATTTGTCTGTCCTCTAACTATAGAACTGTACGCTCGTGTGCTCCATGTATTCAAGTATGTGCTTATGTCCCGGAGTGCGGATGCCACTTGTGCTTCAAATCTAATGCTGCTAAATCGTGGTGCCTCTAATGATGTCAGAAATATGGCTTCTTGGTGCTTTAATCAATACTGTCGATTGAGGTGTCTTTGGTTGCAGCCTGGGGCTCCTCGTCCACTCTGGGGTAGATTTGTACCATACCTGGCCTGTAGAGATGGCTGAGGGGGTGCTCTCGACATACTTGTCAAACATCGGTCCTTTGGGAATTCATCTGAAATAGAATGGGTGATTGCGATGTTTCCTGGTCTTCTTCTGTGTCATGTATTTCATAAGAGGTGTAGGAGGGGGCAGGCTTCCCCATCTCTCTTCAGGCCCCCTCTAGTCAACCTGTTGACCACATTCCTATAGGACAGTCCTGTAGCTGTCCTACAGATCTTGATCCCACTTATGGATACTGCTCCCAGCACGAGCACTCCTGCTATCACCTTCAGTCCGTCTGATAGCCATGATGGCATTCATGATCATATGTATGCCAACCAGCTCTTGTCCTTCCCAGTTTCTTGTGCTTCATCTTCCATTTTGGCATGCATCTGCGCCCATTGTGCCACTGCATTTGATAGAGTTCGGTTATCTTCATCATTGGCAGGTATGAATGTGCAACAGGAACTCCCTATATTTGCACAAACTCCTCTCTCCATAGCAGTGAGGAGATCCAGAGCATATCTATCCGGAACACCATCAATCTTATTGCTCTGAGATCTTCCTTTATGGTGTTGAATCCATTCACCTGAGAGTTAATGGTTATCATCAGCTCCCAACTAATGATCTGTAACCACTTGGCGTTTGTGTATGTCTGCACACCTGCTATTACTGATGCAGAGAACATCTGTGTCCTGGTGAACAGCCTGTGCTCTGCTGGGATCTTGTCGAGTGCAGTTTCTGATGTTTCCGAGAAGTAATTCCCCCCTCTCTTGACTCTGCTCAATCCTTCCTGTTTCTCCGTCTTCTCTGCCTTGGCCATTGGTGCCACCTTGACTGATCTCTTCCTTCGCTTATTGTTGTTCATTTTTGGGAATTCGTCAAGCTTTACATCCTTCTTTGATATGACCAACAAGGGCATGTTGATGTGTACCAGCAAGCAAACTCCTCCCCATTCAGGTGGCAGCTTCTCATATGCTTTCAATCCACATGCCCAGTAGTGATCCATCAGTAGGGCTGTTCTGACTCTCATGGCTGCAAGTTGTTGAATTCTTTTACACCCAACATACTAACCAACTTCAACCTTGCCATTGTTCTGATGGCACAGCGCTGGTGTCTTCAGGGGGATTATCGGCATTGGTCCGGCTTTATTTTCCACCCACGTCAGTAATATTGTGCTCACATCCTATTCCTTCAGGCACTTGTCATTTTTTTCCTGCAACTTGTCCACTGACGACTGGGGCAGTGTCAGTGCCTTGCTTCCCACCACTCCATCCTGCCATCCATCGTTAGTGTACACTCGTCCATACACTAATATCTGCAGCCTTTCCCAGCAGCCAGGCTCTCCTCCTATCTCCTTCACATTTGTCCAGGTACATGGCAGTTCATTCAAGGTGATAGTCTTCGTTTCTCCCTTCTCAGGTCTGTCAGTTATGTACTGTATGGCCTCATCTACTTGTCAATAATTGTTCATCATGTCTAATGTCTTTATGCAATTATCTTCATATGGGAATGTTCCTTTGGGCATCCATCTCAATGCTGCTGACTTCCCTTGGAATGTACATCTCGTTTGCACCATTGTGAGATACATCAGGCACTGTGCCCTTGCTGCTGGTATTTCTGTTGCTATGAACGTTGTAAAGGCACATATGGTGTAGGGGATTAAAGAGCAGACATAACAGCTCAGCATGGTGGTTTCCTTCCCTTCATTTGTCATGTGTTTGTACCACATGTTGTTAGACACTCGAGCAGTGTCGGCGAGATACATTTCTACTACCTTCATGTCTGTGTCAACACTGTGCTTTCCTCTCCTTAGCTTATCAGTAGTGTTCTCTTGTCCACCTGACATGGTCGTCCCACCTGCTTGGGTCAGGGGAATGTTAGTAGAGGGTACAGTGGTAGCAATAACAACAACATATCATTGCCAGAGTATGAATCCCATCAAGCCACTAGGAATCAATAGACACAACATAACGATAATGTTCTTTATTGTTACTTTCATTTCCACTTACACTGCTTGATCCCAGCAGCTCGGTGATACAGTTGCCCACCTGAATTGCACAGAAAAAGGTATTACTGTGTTAGTATTGTCAGCGCCCTTGAGCCTCGCAGACCAAATAATCACTTATGGCAAAGGCGAATACCTCCTCCCAGACCTTTCTTACTGATGGGTCTCTCAATATGGCCAGCAGCGGGTCTCACTGTGTTCAAGATGTGGGTATGTTTGGGCCAGGTATTATACAAAGAAAAGATAATATACTCCAGGGGATCATGATCTGAATCTATTGAGTCTCCTCACAGCATCGACAAATTGGTTAGAAAAACTTTCTGGGTGATGGATGAAAGCTAATTTGGGTGAAACAAACAGTACAATCCCCATGACATTTACATAGACCCTGCGTGTGCGAAAAGGGAAAATAACAAACAGACAGTGTATCTACCCTTAGTCGATTTTTCAAGTATTCCAGTCGCTGCTTCTGCTGCTTGGGATCGTGTGACCATGGGATGTCCGTGTCTCCCTAATCTGGTAAGATCCGCATTCACCTGTAGCTTATCTAGCTGCTGAACATTGGCCCTGTCAGTACAAGAGACTTTGGTGCCAGGTGAGGCCACTGCTTTGTAGGGCTTGATGTCCTTTAGGTGGTTCCAAACTATTTTCCTTACCAGCTTGACAGCATGGTCTGCCACTTCCTCTACCACATGGGGTCCAGTAAATTTAGGCACATTCCAGTGCCGAGTAAGATTTCTTAACAACGCCCTGTCGCCCACCTTCACAGGGTGTTTCAGTTCACAGTCTTGTGGTATGTCGTCACAGTCTATCTCTTCGCTGTCTTCTTTGCCCCCCTGGATTTGCTGTATCTGGCAAGAGATAAAAGAAACACTAGCTACCAGAGAAGTAATGTACTCATACATCTCCTGTCCTAACACATCTGCACTATTCTCACAGTCTTTCAGTGCTCTCGTGGGAGGAGCCAGGGATATATGCATGCGCGTCCTGTCACCACCTCATGTGGCGTTCAATGGTGGTTGGTTCCTGGCTTATTGTGCAATGCTAACAAGGTAAGGGGTAAACAGTGCAACCAATGTTTCTTGGTGCTTTGCTGAGTGTTGGCTATGCACTCCTTTACGAGTCCATTCAGGCATTCACACCTCCCATTTGCTTGTGGGTGGTACGCACAGGCGTATTTATGCCGGATGCCTAGCTGGGTTGTGATGTGCTGAAACAGTTCATTGGCGAAGTGAGGGCTGTTGTCAGACTGCAGGACCTCACACACGCCCCATCTCAGGAAAATCTCCTTGACCAGAAACTTGGCTGTTCTAAGGGCATCAGCGTGTGAACAGGGGCCTGCCTCAATCCACCTAGAGAATGGGCATACAACCACTATCAAGTATCCGTATCCTTAGCAGACTTGCATCATATCCACATAGTCCAAGTGGAGATGCCGAAATGGGCCTACAGGTTTTAGCATGGCTCCTCGCAAAACTCTCAAAGTATGCTGTGCTGTAAACTGCTGCCATGTCAAGTAGTTACTCGCAAACTCAGCTACATGTTAATTTAAATTTGGACGGAACCACATTTCTCCAATGCGTGCAGCAATGACCTCCTTCCCTGTGTGTGCTGGATAGTGCAACTGTGCTAATGCATGGCCACGTTCCCTGCGTTTTTCTGTCGCCATAAGGCATCTGTCAGAGACATTTAGCACCCTCGCTTCACCCATAGCTCTTTCTTTTCCTTAGGCACAGCTCCCTGCAGCTCCATAATCTGTGCCCCTTGTAATACATTGTATCCCTCCTTCATTCCCATTTTCCTCACCCCTTCCTGAGCCTTTTGTCTCTCTCTCAGTTCCCACAATTGTCCGAAGTATGCTGAGCATTTTGCCTCAAAGTCTGCTGCTTCATTTCCTCTTGAGATAGGGTCTTCCCCTTTTGTGTGGGCCTGGCACTTCACTATTGCTACCTTTTTTGGATAAGAAATCACCTCAATCAATCTGTCCAATAATAGTGCATGCTGCACTGGGGTCCCGTCTGCTCTCCTGAACCTTCTCCTGAGCCATCTTGCCAGTCCTGAGTCTACTGTTGACATCACGAAGGCAGAGATAGAATAAATCATCACCTCCTTCTCTACGCTGATTTCCAGCGCTAACAAGAGAGACACTAGTTCTGCTGCTTGTGCTGAATAATGGGATGGTAGTTGCGCACTTGCAACCACTTCACTTGTCCTGTCCTCCTTCTGTCTTACCACTGCAGTCCGAGTATGTCTGACCTCATCAGTTTGATCAATTGTCAATGAACCGTCAATGCAAAGCACATCTCCCCACTCAAGTAAGTGCATCCTCCTCTACCTTGCATGTCTCATTCAACATCTCTATGTTCTTTGCGCAGTCGTGTGTATAGTCTCCTGCCTGTAGAACATCTTCCATAAATGTCACTGGGTTTACAGTCTTGCATCTTACTATGTTCAATCCTACATTTGATAGTATCACCTCATACCATGATGCTCTCTTTGTGGTCAGTGTGATCTTTGGCATATGCAGTATAGCGAAAAGGGCGTGCTCCACGTACAAAGTGATGACGCACCCCGTTGTTACGGCTGATGACTTTTCCACTGCGAAGGCTGCAGCTGCCGAAGCTTGTTTGCATGGTTAATGTCCTCTCATCACTGGGTCAAGCTGTCCACAGTACTGAGCAATTGGCTTATGGCCCATGCTTGTCTTCTATGCCAATACTACCTTCATCACTATACCGTCAGTGTGCGAGAATAAGAAAAATTCCCTTTTGTAGTCTTGGGACCCTACCACTGGGGCATTGCTGATGGCTTCCCTCAGTTCCTCAAAGGCCTCAGTCATCTCTGTGGTCCATGTCAGTGTCTTTGCTCCCCTCTTTGCCTCTTTCAGGGAACACAGTAGTGGCCTTGTGTATGTGCTACTCAAAGACCCATGCTCTGCAATAATTGCATAACCCCAAGAACTGTTGCCTCTCCCTCACTATGGTTGGCTGAGGTGTTTTGCGTATTGTCTCTGCTCTCTGTGGGGTGATCCGTCGGCCGTTCTTGGATATGGTCTGTCCAATGTATAGCACTTATTTCTGACAGTAGTGTAACTTGGCCTTGTCCACCTTGTACCCTTTGTCAGCTAACACTGTCAGCATGTGCACCGAGTCCCTCCTACATTGCTCTTCTGTCTCAATGCAAATCAAAATGCCGTCTACATACTGTAATACTGTGTTTTACATCTGTATGTTGCTCAGGTACATCTGTATCACTTTGTCAAAGATAAATCATGACTTGCAGTACCCCTTTGGTAAACAAGTAGGTTTCCACTTCTGGTTTCTGTACAGAAAGCTGGTCAAGTCTTGTGAGTCTGGGTGTAGTGGCACTGAGAAGAATGCGTTCTTCAAATCATTGACCGTGAAACAGGCAGCTTCCGCTGGAATGCTGCACAAAATTATCGCTGGATTTGCAGGGGTACACTGCTGTGTAACATGGGGATTCTGATGGTACCAGAATGCCTCTCTCAATCAGGGCTGTGATTGTCTCATAAATGCCCTCATCTGCCCCCTTGGTTAGGGGGTACTGCTTTACTCTTGTCAAAATGGCTCCGGGTTTCAATGTAATCTTCACCCCACCAATGCTCTTTATGCAACCCACATCATAGTGACTTGCGGTCCACAAACTGGTGGGTACCTTAGCCATGTCCCCCTCCCAGAATGAGGGTGGCGCCTCCAGCACCATCGCCATTCCATGTGGCACCTCTCTGTAGTGTATCTGTAACCAGTTGGTTACATTCATTTGAACACCCACCATCTCCAGTTCCTGTCTCTCTTCCTTGAATAGTTCATCATCTGTCACGGTGGTCAGCCTGCACCCCCCCACAACTGCAATGATTGCTCTGCATGCCCTCCCTGCGTCATCCATCTTGGGCATGTGTGGGAGCGAGGGGCCAGCAGGCCCCTCTCATCCTTCTCTTCTCAGTACAAGACTCGGACCAAGTGCCTCCAGTAGTGGGTTCGCCCCTTGCCCTTATGCAATGTTAACTTTGGGTTACATTCGCGTAGATGGGACCACTGAGCAGAACACAGGGCATCCATTTATGTACCCCCTTTCAACTCCATCTTGGTGACCAGGCCTCACTGTGATAGTACGAAACGCTTCTCTCCCTTTCCTTGCAGCGCCCAGGCGCAGGGCACATGGCCCCCAACCTCGTTCCCACTCTGACTGGAAAACTCTGCGGCTCCATTCTCACACTGAAGCCGGAGGTATTTGCAACAACTAATAAATGTAACACATCACTCTTCCTCTGAGATCACTGTCATGCATGTGAACCGGCATGAACTGAGCCCATAGGTCGTTCATCTCCACAAATGTGTCCTTACCCCCACACCCTCGCCAGTAGAAACGTACTGCCAGTCTGACCCTGTGCCCCTGCAAGGTATTCCTTTCATGTACCAGACCACTGACCACGCCATGATGCCCGCCCAAGCAGACCCCCAACTAACATTAGACCCCTGCTGCAGTATATTGTGCCCAGTACTAACAAACGCCACATACCTGAGATTCTTGTAAGCATAAACCTACACTCTGGTCATTGTATTATAGTATTGAAGATGCCTAACCTATGACTTGTATAATCCAAAGGTTACAGATGATATAAATACCTGTGTGACTTTTATAGAGACATGACAAATTACTGAGAGTTTTTGAATCACTATTATTTAGTGCATGCATTAGAGAATGTATTATGTTAGCTTAGATAGTGACCACCCTGCTTCACAGCGACCTGACCTTCACCCATATGGAGCACAGATTCCTGACGTCCATCCTCCCGCCAACTGAGCAACCAAACACGAGGACAAGATGATGCCCTCACCTAAGACACCACCCTGGCTGACCAATCAGGGTCCAACGTAGTATCATCTGTTGGACGCATCATTGTACCTATATAAATGTACTGTAACATTAATTTTGCAAAGCACTCTCAGAGATCTGGATAAACTTTTCCTTGAACTCTTGCAGCCCGCTCTCCTTTGCCTTATTCCCTGTCCAGGGAGTGTCTGTTTTATTTTCTTGCACGTCTGAGACAGGGAGGGCACAAACATTTGGTGACCCCGACGTGATTTGGAGAGGTGCCTCGAGGACGCCCCCAGCAAAACCATCGCCTCTGCGGGCGACCAGCCTGTGCGTACTACAAGAAAGGGTCATGGGTTCCCGATTGACGAATACCCGACTGAAAAGCTGCTCGCCAAGGCAGGCCACTGCTTGGTTGAGGTGCAGACCTAACTGGGGTCGGACCGCGATCAGTGACCCTCGGATCACCTGACTGAACACGTGAGTGCCGGTTGCGAAGGTTACCAAGCAAAGGTAAGGGGGAAATAGGAGGCTTTTTTGATCTGTCCTTTATATGGCCATTAGGTTTCGTGAGAAGTGAAAAGAAGAAGAGAAGAGATATCCTAGCCCGAACGGGGTAGAAGGCGGCACCACGTAGCATTGTCTCGTCCAGTGCAGATAACATAAGAGAAGATAAAGAGAAAATAGTAGGGGTCTCGTATATTGAGTAGACTCAGAGTAGTTATTTAGAATATTCTTTTTCTGCGTAAGAGAGTTCTTGGGGAAGAGTAAAAGGGTGTAAGAGGTGGGGAGTGAATGAGAAGAGTAGGTGGAAAGGGGAAAGGGTTTGTAACGGGAACAAAGAGGAAATAAAAGAGCACAGATAGTGCATGTGCATGTTACCTGTTATATGTTTTTTCATGTCCTGTCTATTGTTTTGGTCAAGAGTATCAAAGTATTGTAATTGATTTATTGATAAAGTGGTGCACATGTGAAAGTGAACTGTTGAATTTGGAACTGCAATAATTACAAAAGTAACAGTGAATGTTGATACATAAAAATGACTAGCCATTGTGAAACACTTTTATATTGTTGGTCTAAAGAAAAGGACAAGCGGGTGGAACGGGGAGTAGGGGGAGAGAACATCATCATGGGGGGAATAACGCCACTAGCTCATATTTGTCAACACCTTCCATTATATAGTGAAAAGATCCAAAAATACCATGGTCAATGGTTGACAGAGATAAAAGGAGACAGTGTAACGCCAATTTGGCCAGAAGGAGGCTCATCTGATAAGAGAGTGTTAGATTTAGTGTCTACGCACTTGCTAGCAAGATATAAGAGGAAGCAGTTACAGAATAGAAAGGAAGTGCTGGATCTATGGCGAATGTTCGAGGAAGTGACCCCTACAGCAGAGGTAGGTAAAGAAGGACAAACTGAAAAACTAAAATCACAGGAAGAGGTAAGAGGAACGCCAAAGGGCGAGTGCACAACAACCACAGCTGAGGGTGATACAACCAAAATATACCTGTTAATGACAAGACCAGCAGTAGAGTACAGCGAGCCCCACCCCCACTCCCTCAAATGGAACGGTAGCTACAGCACCACCACCCTATGACAAAGGAGGTCTGTATGGCCCAACGAGCGCACCTCCCGTGAATTTAGCACACTTGACAGGGGAATTAGACCGCCAGTTAGCACATGCACAAATGGAGATAACACAGCTAAGAGCACTCTGCGATAGGGGCCGAATGCTACCTGGGGGAGGGGAGGTGCCTCCATTATCCGTAGCAGATCTCTCACCCCCACCAAGCACGACAGGGTATCTAGCACCAGCCACATCAGAGCCAGCACGATGCATATTGTCTCAAGGGACACACATACCACAAGGACGAGAAAAAGAGTGGAGATCGGGGGAGTTCCTGTTCCATTTGAATGACAAACCAGTGAGGATTATACGCCCAACCACACCAGAAAGTGAGCAAGGGGAAGGACACAATGAGAATGACGAGCAAGAGGAGCAAATAGAGGAAGTGTGGAGCGATCTAGACGAATACGAGGAAGGAGCGGCGGCCGTAGGGTCCCCACTACCGCACCATTTCGATGACATGGACACACGATCACCCCCACGATGGCAGGGTAGATTAAGACAGCGAACAGGGAATATGTTGGTGAGCAAAGTCAAGAAGGGGACAGTAAGTAAAACAGGAAAGAAACATAAGTTACAAATGCCACTGATACATAAGGGAGCAGTTAGGCCGCACTATATCCCATGGGCCCAAATGGATAAAAATAACTTGTTGAAAGTTCTCCCCCCACTATCAGGAGGGGCTGGGAAATGGATACACGCATTCGAAAAACACACGGCAGGGGTGCCACTGGCAATAGGCGATGTAAAAAGTTTGTTAGTATCGGCAGTCGGCGATCAGGCAGACGCAGTATGGGAAAAGGCAGGATTCCCAGGAGTGACAGTGAGTTGTGACCGCCACGACGGATCACCGTTCAACAACGTTCGAGCACAAGTATGAGAAGCATTGCGGCATACGTTTCCAGACATTCCAGACTTACATTTAGTGATGCAGTGTACAATGGAGGAAAACGAGGACCCTACGCAATTCATACTACGGGTGCAAGATTTGTGGAGAAGCGAAACTGGCATGCGTGGAATCAGTCCACCGCCTTGTTCTATTTTATCATCATAAAGGGGTTCCCGAAGGAGGTACAGAAGGCCTTGGATAAAATAGTTGGGATAGAAGCCAAGGGCTGGCCTGAGATTCAGAGTATAATTCTACACCACTGCAGGAGGATGAAAGAGAGGGAAAAAGAGATAGCACAGAAAAGGCTGGCAGACGAAGCGAAACTGGTGCAGAACAAATTGGTGAAGGTCGCCGCCGTAAATGCCAGCGTAACCGCAGACGGAGAAAACGAGGGGGTTGATGGAGCAGGAAGTAGACCAGTGACAATAGCAGCTGTAACGCTCACCTGATTCCCGTAGAGGCGCCGGTCTTGACTGGGCGTATACCGTATCTTCAAAGGTGATGTATAACACACGGCTGGCTCTTTGGGCTGGACCTCTGTGCACTGTATGTCTGGCTCGAAGGGTAAGATGTCTTAGGTAAGTGAACGCCGTGCTCTCCATCTGCCTCGAGGCAGGGTGCTGTAACCAGTTTCTTCACTGGATAAGGGGAGCAGGCCTCTTGACTTCAGAGAACTGCTGTCCGTCGTTTACTGCATGAACGGTAAGTTTCGAGTAATTCTAATGTCTTTAAAGTCTTTAGTAATGATGTCTCTTGTTTTGCAGGGTTCCGGCGATGGCGGATGGCGGGCTGAAGTGAGTTGAAGATGGAGCCCGTGTGATGAATAGAAGCGCCTGGAAGCACGTAAGTAAGCGCTTGTTGCTTGCTTCACGATGCGCTCTAACTGTCTTTTTATTTTGCAGGTACAAGTTCGGGGCGGCTGCAGGGTGCCAGAATACCCACTGGGTTAGATGTGGAAAGGAATAATGGCACGTGAGTATTAAAGTTCCCCAATGTCTTTAAACGCACCTTGTTTTGTCTTTCAGATGCGGGATGCAGCGCCGAAGGCCTCCGGAGCGGGCGAAGAGTTGGTAAGCTTTTGTCTTTCAGATGCCGGAATGCAGTGTGAAGACCTCCGGAGCGCACGAAGAGTAGGTAAGCCTTTGTCTTTCAGATGCCGGAATGCAGCGCGAGGCGTTGGTGACAGCCGATGGACCAGGTAAGTGAAGAGCTGTCACTGAAGACCGTAATGCTAACCTGTTCTTTCTTGTCATTATAGGTGTTGCTGAAGACTGGATTCAGAATGGTAAGCCTTTTTCCTTAGGCCCAGGATCAGATGCAGAAGACACGATGAGCGTTCTGCTGCTGAGGATGCAGAATAACGCAAAGCAAGATTCATCCATCGGGTGTGGTTTAAATAGCCTCCTGTAGTGCTTAGGTGTCTCCTTCCACAGCCACGCCTAGGTAAGAAAAGAGTTCCTGCTTTCCAGAAGAGTTCCCGTGTTCTGAATCTAGGGAGTGGCTCCTGCCCCACCCAACAGGAAAAGTAGTTCCAAACAGAAGAGGATCAGAGACTCAACTGGCAGGCAAGTAAGCAGCATGGTCTGCTGCAGGTAAGTCCACCCAAGCATTATGAGCCCGGCGCTTCCAGCGCTGGGACTGGGCATATTTATGAGCCTGGTGCCACTGGCGCCAGGACTGGGTCCAAAAGGTCCCAATTGGGACTGGTTGGCACTCGGAACCTGGGTTATGGATCTGCTTCCAAGGGAGTTGGGAAAACCCTGACCTTTTGGAAGCAGAGATCATGACAGCAGCATTGCAGACGGCAGGAGAACAAGGGCCGTGGAACGGAGTGGAGTCATACAGCGGACAACAGTGGCAAGAAAGACCGGCAAGAGGAAGAGGTGGGTATCATGGCCAGAGAGGAGGATTTGGAGGCATGGGGAATAGAGGATTTGGTGGGCAGGGGATGCGAGGAGGACCGCAAGGGTCTTGTTGGAACTGTGGGAGATGGGGACATTATTCGAGGGATTGCAGAATGCGGCCTTCAGGGTATTTCCAAGGGCAGCAGCCCATGGAAAATGAACAAGGATGGGGATGCCCACACCCAGGTAGCCCCTATGGGTTACCAATGGGAGGGGGAAGACAACAAGACCAGTACTATAACAAACACCAAATGCAACAAAGACAGCCACCCCCAAAACCACATCACAACGCACAGCAACCCATGGTGAGACAAAACGCTGTAGTCAATGCAAATAGTAACTGTTTCGCAACGGCTCCAAATGGCGCACCTGCGCCATTTCGCGGCGTGACAGTGGTTGGAGACAATGTCTTTTCAGTACCAGGGCAAGAAAGGTATGCAGACTAGGACAGCCCACAGGGAACACTTGCATGTCCAGTCCTATCCACCACCCTACGTGCAGAAGAGGAACCACTAGTGGGGGCCGAGATAGGAAACAAGCAGTTTATCTTCATGGTATACTCGGGAGCAGAAAAATCATGTCTTATGGAAGGGCGGTTTCCGCTCTCAGGCAGGAATTTGGAAATACAGGGGTTCTCTGGGGCTATTTTAAAAGTTCCTTACAATCAAGATCTCGATATAAAAGTAGGGGGAAAAACAGTGCGTGCACCCTTACTGTACCACGAAGACGCGCCAATCAATTTACTGGGCAGAGATTTGCTAAGTAAATTGAACATGACCATTTCGTTTACTGAGCGGGGAATAGTGTGCTCCACCCCAGGAGTATGCCCAGTACGAGCGATGTTGATGATTAGTACAGTGATGAATGAAGTTGTGGTGCGAGGGATACCCATTGACATAGACATGTTTATTTATGGCATCAAGGTACTAGCCTGAGTGGTACCAGAGATAACGAAAAAGGAATGGAGAACACCATCAGATTTTATATTCCATCCAATTGCACAGACAGCTGTTGTGCCAGGCACAATCATGTCCATAGACATCAAGGCTGTTCAAGTATCAAGCAAACGCATTGTGGTTATAGGACTGGACGCGCATGGGTGTGAGTAGAGAACTGTGTTATGCATAGACCCCAACATAATGCTAAGAGACATAACTGATGAGGAATTATTCACTGACCACGAAGATGACGGAGAGATAATAATGGAAATAAGCAAAGCATGTGATATCATGATACAGTACAGAGAGGTACACAACCCAATTATGGCCAGCATTAATGCTCCGTCGACAATTCAATCCTCTCTTGCCACCACTGCCTTCAGAGCATCCAGAGGCATGGACACTGCACTCCTGAACACCTGTGAAGACAAACTCTCTAACCTTGATTCCAATTCTCCCACCATTCTCATTCTCCTTGATCTTTCCTCTGCCTTTGACAGAGTCAATCATTGAATCCTCATAAAATGTCTCTGATACCCTCGGCATCATGGACAGGGCACTGGACTGGCTGACTTCCTTCCTGCCTTTCAAATTATCCTTCCCAGGTGCAACTGGGTCCTTTCCTCTCCTCTGCCACACTCTCTACCTGCATCATTCCTCAGGGCTCTATCCTATTGAAGTGGCTCTTCAAAATGTATCTTGCCCACTTCATCTCCTCCTCTCCTCATTTCCAGTGTTATGCCAATGACACACAGCTCTCCTTCAAGCTTCCCTTCACTTCCTCTGCTTCTCCCTCTCTTATTCTCAACTGCCTGACTGCTATTCAGGCATGGTGCACTGCTAAAAATCTTTGCCTTAATGACAGTCAGACTAAGATCCTTTTCATTGGGTCCCCTGCTCCTTGCTTCCCCCTTACTCTGTGGCTACCCTCCTTGGGTCCTCTCCCTTCACCATCCTGTGTCACCAAAAACCTTGGTGTCATCTTCAACTCCTCTCTCTCCTTCTTCCCTCGTATCACGGACCTTGCCAAGAAGGCCCACTTCGAGCTTCACCTCCTTAGAGGTATTCTCCCCTTCCTCACCTTCCCACAGAAATTCAATGTCTCTAGAGCGCTGGTCCTCTCTAGACTAGACTACTGTAGTAGCCTCTTCCTCAACTTGCCTCTTTGCTCCCTTCGCCCCCATCAACTAATCCAGAATAGGGCTCTGAGAATTATCCCTTGCCTAAGGCCTAGGGACCATATCTCTCTGGCCCTAAAATCTCTCCACTGGCTCCCGGTTGCTGTCAGGATCAAATTCAAGACCCTGTGCATCATCCACAAGGCTTTCTGGGGCCTGGCATCCCGCTATATCCAACTTTCACTCCCTAAATACCTACCGGCTATAGTCGTCAGGCCTCTAGCTCCAACTCTCTGCAGGTCAGATGCTTTAACAAGCAGAGAGTTGGGGGCAGAGCTCTCTCTTCAGTAGATGCCTTCAACTGGAATAGCCTCCCTGCCCCTCTCAGTCTTGAGCCAGACCTCCTTAAGTTCCGGAAACTTCTCAGGACCTTGCTTTTCTCTACCTCGTTTCCTGTGCCCTCCCTTGATAAATCCACATCTGCCACTGCGATTAGTGGCCTCGTCCCCTGTGAGTCTTACAGGGTACAAGGCCCCCCTTGACCAGTCTTTACCAGAACTCCCCCTTATCAGCACTGCCCTCTTGGACTGCCCCTCCCTGACCAGCATCCCTCCTGAGATTGGTGCTCCCCCTTCTCGCACTTAGACAGTGATTCCCACCGCTGGCACCTCTTGGCGCTTACCAGTGGGCTCCCCTCATCACTTGCCTAGCCCTGGGGCTCCACGCCTACCCCCGCCACCTCTGCACAGTATGCAGTCCATCACTCCACCCATCCTCTTTTGCATTTCTCTTTACTGAACTTGCACAATCTGAATGTCACAAGGCCTAGTAGGACCGCTATTGTTGATATTTCCCTTGTTCCCTCCCCCTTTTTTGCCTTGTGGCACTTGGAAACACCATTTGATGCATAGCCACCTTATACATTTTCATTACAAATAAATATTCAGTGAATACAGTTATCCTCTCCCCGAATATCTGCTGAGCTCTCTCCCATTGACCCTCTCTCACACCCTAAATCCTTGACTCACCTCTTCCCTACTTCTCCCCTACTCATCTACCCTCTTCTCTTCTCCCCCACTTCTCTCTTGCCTCCGCCTTGCCCCCTCACCACCTCTACTCCCGGTCCCACCACCCACTGCTCCTATTTCCTCCTCAAATATTACTCATAACTCATTGTATCCTCTCCCTTACGTTTCACTCCCCCTTTGTCCCTTCCACGCCTTATATTTTTCTTCACCCTTTCTGCATCCCTTCTTCCCTCTTCTTCCACCTCCCCATGCATCTTTCTCTTCTCTCTGTTTCTCCACCTCTCACCCACTGGTCACACCTTTTTGCCCCTCTCCTTCTTTTGGCCCCTTCTCCCTCCCTTTCTCTCCTCCAATCTACATCCCCTCCCCATTCTTCTCTCCATAACTTTCCCTATCCTCTCTCCTCCATCCACTCTCCTCTCACCCACACGTCCCTTCCTTCATCCTCCAGCTTTTGTTTCCTCCCCTTATCTCCTCACTCACCAACCTCCCCTCAATCGCCTACCTCTCTCTTAACCTTTTCCCTTACCTCTCCCCATCCTCCCCTCCTCTCTTCACATCCTTCTCCCACCCTCTTCTATGTTTTTCACCTTTACCCACACCTATCCCCATCTCTCTCATCTGTACCCACTCCCCACCTGTCCCTTTCTACCCCACTACCCATCTTTCCATTTCCCTCTTCTCATCCAATTTCCCTCTCCTTTAATCTCTCCATCACCCTCACTCACTGCTCACTGCATCCACTCCTACCCATCTTCGTGTTCCCTAATATTACACCACACTCTACCCTACTTCCCTCCTCTACCTTTTCCTTCTCCTCCACTTTCTCCTCTCCCATGGCCTCTATATAGTCTTCTTACCTCTTTTCTCTCTCTATACATCCTCATTAAACCTCTCTTGCACCTTCCATCTCTCTGTCCCATCTCTTTCACCCTATACTCATATCTCTCACATCTTGCCTCTCTGGAATGTTCCCTCCCCCTTTATCTGTCTTCCCATCTCCCATGCCACATCCACCTCACCTCCTACACCTTCCGCTTCACACCTCACTTTTCTAATCCCTCTGCCTCTCTTCCACTACCGTTCTTATATTTCATGCTTAGTCACCCCTTCTACTCCTCACCCCCTCTTTTCTTTTTCTCCCTCACTTCCTTCTCCCTACCTTCCTTCCCCTTTCTTATCCTACTCTACCTTGTCCTGCTTTGCCACATCTCTCACCTCCCTCTCTTTGCCCCTTCTGTACATCCTCCTTCTAAACTCTCCCCCTCTCATCACCCACTTCATCCTCACCTGTCCATCTTTCCCCATATGTCCAACCCCCCTTCATCTAATTTCCCCACCCCTACCTTTCTGCCTCTTCTCTCCCTGTCTCCCTTACCTCTAACCCCCCCTCTCCTCCTACACAGTTCCTTCCTACCTTGTCTCCCCATCCTCTCTGTCTCTCCTTCCTCCACCTCTATTGCCTCTCTTATCCCCCTCTTCTTATCAACCCAATTCCCACTTCTCCCTCATCTCACCATTCTTTCTAAATAACCACTGCACCCCCTCTTGCCCACTCACGCTACCTACCTCTCCTCCTCACCTCCATCCTCACCCACCCTCTGCCACAACTCCCACTCTTTTCCCATCTCCTCCCACTTTTCCCCACCTCTCCAAACCTGCTAATCCCTATCCCAACCATCTTCACCCCACCTTTCACTTCCTTTTCCCTCTTTCCATCTCTCACCCCTTTCCACCAGTCTCCTTCCTTCTCCCCATTTGTCTCCTCTGGCTGTTACTCTTCCTAGACATCTCCCCTGTCTTCCTCCTCATGTCCTCCCCTTTTCCCCCAATATTCCTTCTGTACCTCTCTCTCTTCCCCTCTTAACTCTACTCTAATTTCCATCTCCTTCGCCTCACTCTCCTTTAACCTCCTGTTGGGACAAACTCTCAGGTATGCCAGAGGGCCACTAGGAGTTTGCGCTCTCTCAAAAGGCCCAACACCTTCCACAGGACAAACAGAGGGCTCAGTCAAACGGCAAGTTCAAACTGTGGATTATTACAAACAAAACCAACAGGGATCAGCACAGGGACAGAGGAAATCTGTGGATATCTCAACTTCTCCTGGCTCGCAGGCCAGTTTTGTACCTTAATTATGTCACAGTGACTTTACAACCTGGATTGAGTACTGAGAAATATACCACCTATAGTGGGAAACTATACCTGTTAGTCTAATGGCCCTCGCATGCCAGGTGGCTGGCCTGGTCCATCCCCAAGTCACTATCTATAACAATGTTGCAGTGTGAGGGTCTTGCCATTGGTTCTTACCCATTGCTACCCACCCCTAAGATAATGAACTGTGGTTGGCCAGAGTTGACATCCCCAGGCCTGGGATCTGCAAAGGTTCTCAGCTCTTGGTGTACCTTTTCAATGTAATAAGAATGACTATGTGTCTGCATTGCAACTTGTGTGTACCACCTTAGTCAATTATAGTGCTCTTTCGCTCGGTGCAACACTTGTCTCACATTGTAGCATCTTTGTTGTGGACATCTGTCTGGTAGCGTGAGATCAGCTCTCTTTCCCAGCGCCGGTCACTGTCCATTGTCTGTGTCGGCCGGATCACATGTTCGGAGACCATGATTTGGAGTTGTGCAGTTCTGAATTATGAGGAATTATTTGTATCTACTGCAGCTGGTGCTACTGTCGTTCAGAGAATGGAATGTCATTTGTATCTTGTGGCCTTGGCAGCAGGTCCTGTCACACACGTTTTGCTCTTTCTTCAGCCTGAATTCAGCTCAGCTCTGCTCTTGCTGAGAGGCCTGTGGCCTGCTGTAATTTTCCTAACCCGTTATAAAGTGGTTTCTATGATGTTTGTGCTATCCTACATTCTCCCTAGGTTAGTCACACTTGGTTCTGCCAGGTCCCACAGGTGCTCCTGCAGTTCCATAAGGTTATTTGCAAGTAAGCATCTGCAAACTTTGCTTGGGATCTCTTGCTTCTTGCGGTTTCTGCGCAGCTGCATTTGACTAATGGCAAAATAATAAAATCAATGATAATATGTAGATTTGTCTGTCCTCTAACTATAGAACTGTACGCTCGTGTGCTCCATGTATTCAAGTATGTGCATATGTCCCGGAGTGCGGATGCCACTTGTGCTTCAAATCTAATGCTGCTAAATCGTGGTGCCTCTAATGATGTCAGAAATATGGCTTCTTGGTGCTTTAATCAATACTGTCGATTGAGGTGTCTTTGGTTGCAGCCTGGGGCTCCTCGTCCACTCTGGGGTAGATTTGTACCATACCTGGCCTGTAGAGATGGCTGAGGGGGTGCTCTCGACATACTTGTCAAACATCGGTCCTTTGGGAATTCATCTGAAATAGAATGGGTGATTGCGATGTTTCCTGGTCTTCTTCTGTGTCATGTATTTCATAAGAGGTGTAGGAGGGGGCAGGCTTCCCCATCTCTCTTCAGGCCCCCTCTAGTCAACCTGTTGACCACATTCCTATAGGACAGTCCTGTAGCTGTCCTACAGATCTTGATCCCACTTATGGATACTGCTCCCAGCACGAGCACTCCTGCTATCACCTTCAGTCCGTCTGATAGCCATGATGGCATTCATGATCATATGTATGCCAGCCAGCTCTTGTCCTTCCCAGTTTCTTGTGCTTCATCTTCCATTTTGGCATGCATCTGCGCCCATTGTGCCACTGCATTTGATAGAGTTCGGTTATCTTCATCATTGGCAGGTATGAATGTGCAACAGGAACTCCCTATATTTGCACAAACTCCTCTCTCCATAGCAGTGAGGAGATCCAGAGCATATCTATCCGGAACACCATCAATCTTATTGCTCTGAGATCTTCCTTTATGGTGTTGAATCCATTCACCTGAGAGTTAATGGTTATCATCAGCTCCCAACTAATGATCTGTAACCACTTGGCGTTTGTGTATGTCTGCACACCTGCTATTACTGATGCAGAGAACATCTGTGTCCTGGTGAACAGCCTGTGCTCTGCTGGGATCTTGTCGAGTGCAGTTTCTGATGCTTCCGAGAAGTAATTCCCCCCTCTCTTGACTCTGCTCAATCCTTCCTGTTTCTCCGTCTTCTCTGCCTTGGCCATTGGTGCCACCTTGACTGATCTCTTCCTTCGCTTATTGTTGTTCATTTTTGGGAATTCGTCAAGCTTTACATCCTTCTTTGATATGACCAACAAGGGCATGTTGATGTGTACCAGCAAGCAAACTCCTCCCCATTCAGGTGGCAGCTTCTCATATGCTTTCAATCCACATGCCCAGTAGTGATCCATCAGTAGGGCTGTTCTGACTCTCATGGCTGCAAGTTGTTGAATTCTTTTGCACCCAACATACTAACCAACTTCAACCTTGCCATTGTTCTGATGGCACAGCGCTGGTGTCTTCAGGGGGATTATCGGCATTGGTCCAGCTTCATTTTCCACCCACGTCAGTAATATTGTTCTCACATCCTATTCCTTCAGGCACTTGTCATTTTTTTCCTGCAACTTGTCCACTGACGACTGGGGCAGTGTCAGTGCCTTGCTTCCCACCACTCCATCCTGCCATCCATCGTTAGTGTACACTCGTCCATACACTAATATCTGCAGCCTTTCCCAGCAGCCAGGCTCTCCTCCTATCTCCTTCACTTTTGTCCAGGTACATGGCAGTTCATTCAAGGTGATAGTCTTCGTTTCTCCCTTCTCAGGTCTGTCAGTTATGTACTGTATGGCCTCATCTACTTGTCAATAATTGTTCATCATGTCTAATGTCTTTATGCAATTATCTTCATATGGGAATGTTCCTTTGGGCATCCATCTCAATGCTGCTGACTTCCCTTGGAATGTACATCTCGTTTGCACCATTGTGAGATACATCAGGCACTGTGCCCTTGCTGCTGGTATTTCTGTTGCTATGAACGTTGTAAAGGCACATATGGTGTAGGGGATTAAAGAGCAGACATAACAGCTCAGCATGGTGGTTTCCTTCCCTTCATTTGTCATGTGTTTGTACCACATGTTGTTAGACACTCGAGCAGTGTCAGCGAGATACATTTCTACTACCTTCATGTCTGTGTCAACACTGTGCTTTCCTCTCCTTAGCTTATCAGCAGTGTTCTCTTGTCCACCTGACATGGTCGTCCCACCTGCTTGGGTCAGGGGAATGTTAGTAGAGGGTACAGTGGTAGCAATAACAACAACATATCATTGCCAGAGTATGAATCCCATCGAGCCACTAGGAATCAATAGACACAACATAACGATAATGTTCTTTATTGTTACTTTCATTTCCACTTACACTGCTTGATCCCAGCAGCTCGGTGATACAGTTGCCCACCTGAATTGCACAGAAAAAGGTATTACTGTGTTAGTATTGTCAGCGCCCTTGAGCCTCGCGGACCAAATAATCACTTATGGCAAAGGCGAATACCTCCTCCCAGACCTTTCTTACTGATGGGTCTCTCAATATGGCCAGCAGCGGGTCTCACTGTGTTCAAGATGTGGGTATGTTTGGGCCAGGTATTCTACAAAGAAAAGATAATATACTCCAGGGGATCATGATCTGAATCTGTTGAGTCTCCTCACAGCATCGACAAATTGGTTAGAAAAACTTTCTGGGTGATGGATGAAAGCTAATTTGGGTGAAACAAACAGTACAATCCCCATGACATTTACATAGACCCTGCGTGTGCGAAAAGTGAAAATAACAAACAGACAGTGTATCTACCCTTAGTCGATTTTTCAAGTATTCCAGTCGCTGCTTCTGCTGCTTGGGATCGTGTGACCATGGGATGTCCGTGTCTCCCTAATCTGGTAAGATCCGCATTCACCTGTAGCTTATCTAGCTGCTGAACATTGGCCCTGTCAGTACAAGAGACTTTGGTGCCAGGTGAGGCCACTGCTTTGTAGGGCTTGATGTCCTTTAGGTGGTTCCAAACTATTTTCCTTACCAGCTTGACAGCATGGTCTGCCACTTCCTCTACCACATGGGGTCCAGTAAATTTAGGCACATTCCAGTGCCGAGTAAGATTTCTTAACAACGCCCTGTCGCCCACCTTCACAGGGTGTTTCAGTTCACAGTCTTGTGGTATGTCGTCACAGTCTATCTCTTCGCTGTCTTCTTTGCCCCCCTGGATTTGCTGTATCTGGCAAGAGATAAAAGAAACACTAGCTACCAGAGAAGTAATGTACTCATACATCTCCTGTCCTAACACATCTGCACTATTCTCACAGTCTTTCAGTGCTCTCGTGGGAGGAGCCAGGGAAATATGCATGCGCGTCCTGTCACCACCTCATGTGGCGTTCAATGGTGGTTGGTTCCTGGCTTATTGTGCAATGCTAACAAGGTAAGGGGTAAACAGTGCAACCAATGTTTCTTGGTGCTTTGCTGAGTGTTGGCTATGCACTCCTTTACGAGTCCATTCAGGCATTCACACCTCCCATTTGCTTGTGGGTGGTACGCACAGGCGTATTTATGCCGGATGCCTAGCTGGGTTGTGATGTGCTGAAACAGTTCATTGGCGAAGTGAGGGCTGTTGTCAGACTGCAGGACCTCACACACGCCCCATCTCAGGAAAATCTCCTTGACCAGAAACTTGGCTGTTCTAAGGGCATCAGCGTGTGAACAGGGGCCTGCCTCAATCCACCTAGAGAATGGGCATACAACCACTATCAAGTATCCGTATCCTTAGCAGACTTGCATCATATCCACATAGTCCAAGTGGAGATGCCGAAATGGGCCTACAGGTTTTAGCATGGCTCCTCGCAAAACTCTCAAAGTATGCTGTGCCTTAAACTGCTGCCATGTCAAGTAGTTACTCGCAAACTCAGCTACATGTTAATTTAAATTTGGACGGAACCACATTTCTCCAATGCGTGCAGCAATGACCTCCTTCCCTGTGTGTGCTGGATAGTGCAACTGTGCTAATGCATGGCCACGTTCCCTGCGTTTTTCTGTCGCCATAAGGCATCTGTCAGAGACATTTAGCACCCTCGCTTCACCCATAGCTCTTTCTCTTCCTAAGGCACAGCTCCCTGCAGCTCCATAATCTGTGCCCCTTGTAATACATTGTATCCCTCCTTCATTCCCATTTTCCTCACCCCTTCCTGAGCCTTTTGTCTCTCTCTCAGTTCCCACAATTGTCCGAAGTATGCTGAGCATTTTGCCTCAAAGTCTGCTGCTTCATTTCCTCTTGAGATAGGGTCTTCCCCTTTTGTGTGGGCCTGGCACTTCACTATTGCTACCTTTTTTGGATAAGAAATCACCTCAATCAATCTGTCCAATAATAGTGCATGCTGCACTGGGGTCCCGTCTGCTCTCCTGAACCTTCTCCTGAGCCATCTTGCCAGTCCTGAGTCTACTGTTGACATCACGAAGGCAGAGATAGAATAAATCATCACCTCCTTCTCTACGCTGATTTCCAGCGCTAACAAGAGAGACACTAGTTCTGCTGCTTGTGCTGAATAATGGGATGGTAGTTGCGCACTTGCAACCACTTCACTTGTCCTGTCCTCCTTCTGTCTTACCACTGCAGTCCGAGTATGTCTGACCTCATCAGTTTGATCAATTGTCAATGAACCGTCAATGCAAAGCACATCTCCCCACTCAAGTAAGTGCATCCTCCTCTACCTTGCATGTCTCATTCAACATCTCTATGTTCTTTGCGCAGTCGTGTGTATAGTCTCCTGCCTGTAGAACATCTTCCATAAATGTCACTGGGTTTACAGTCTTGCATCTTACTATGTTCAATCCTACATTTGATAGTATCACCTCATACCATGATGCTCTCTTTGTGGTCAGTGTGATCTTTGGCATATGCAGTATAGCGAAAAGGGCGTGCTCCACGTACAAAGTGATGACGCACCCCGTTGTTACGGCTGATGACTTTTCCACTGCGAAGGCTGCAGCTGCCGAAGCTTGTTTGCATGGTTAATGTCCTCTCATCACTGGGTCAAGCTGTCCACAGTACTGAGCAATTGGCTTATGGCCCATGCTTGTCTTCTATGCCAATACTACCTTCATCACTATACCGTCAGTGTGCAAGAATAAGAAAAATTCCCTTTTGTAGTCTTGGGACCCTACCACTGGGGCAGTGCTGATGGCTTCCCTCAGTTCCTCAAAGGCCTCAGTCATCTCTGTGGTCCATGTCAGTGTCTTTGCTCCCCTCTTTGCCTCTTTCAGGGAACACAGTAGTGGCCTTGTGTATGTGCTACTCAAAGACCCATGCTCTGCAATAATTGCATAACCCCAAGAACTGTTGCCTCTCCCTCACTATGGTTGGCTGAGGTGTTTTGCGTATTGTCTCTGCTCTCTGTGGGGTGATCCGTCGGCCGTTCTTGGATATGGTCTGTCCAATGTATAGCACTTATTTCTGACAGTAGTGTAACCTGGCCTTGTCCACCTTGTACCCTTTGTCAGCTAACACTGTCAGCATGTGCACCGAGTCCCTCCTACATTGCTCTTCTGTCTCAATGCAAATCAAAATGCCGTCTACATACTGTAATACTGTGTTTTACATCTGTATGTTGCTCAGGTCCATCTGTATCACTTTGTCAAAGATAAATCATGACTTGCAGTACCCCTTTGGTAAACAAGTAGGTTTCCACTTCTGGTTTCTGTACAGAAAGCTGGTCAAGTCTTGTGAGTCTGGGTGTAGTGGCACTGAGAAGAATGCGTTCTTCAAATCATTGACCGTGAAACAGGCAGCTTCCGCTGGAATGCTGCACAAAATTATCGCTGGATTTGCAGGGGTACACTGCTGTGTAACATGGGGATTCTGATGGTACCAGAATGCCTCTCTCAATCAGGGCTGTGATTGTCTCATAAATGCCCTCATCTGCCCCCTTGGTTAGGGGGTACTGCTTTACTCTTGTCAAAATGGCTCCGGGTTTCAATGTAATCTTCACCCCACCAATGCTCTTTATGCAACCCACATCATAGTGACTTGCGGTCCACAAACTGGTGGGTACCTTAGCCATGTCCCCCTCCCAGAATGAGGGTGGCGCCTCCAGCACCATCGCCATTCTCTGTGGCACCTCTCTGTAGTGTATCTGTAACCAGTTGGTTACACTCATTTGAACACCCACCATCTCCAGTTCCTGTCTCTCTTCCTTGAATAGTTCATCATCTGTCACGGTGGTCAGCCTGCACCCCCCCACAACTGCAATGATTGCTCTGCATGCCCTCCCTGCGTCATCCATCTTGGGCATGTGTGGGAGCGAGGGGCCAGCAGGCCCCTCTCATCCTTCTCTTCTCAGTACAAGACTCGGACCAAGTGCCTCCAGTAGTGGGTTCGCCCCTTGCCCTTATGCAATGTTAACTTTGGGTTACATTCGCGTAGATGGGACCACTGAGCAGAACACAGGGCATCCATTTATGTACCCCCTTTCAACTCCATCTTGGTGACCAGGCCTCACTGTGATAGTACGAAACGCTTCTCTCCCTTTCCTTGCAGCGCCCAGGCGCAGGGCACATGGCCCCCAACCTCGTTCCCACTCTGACTGGAAAACTCTGCGGCTCCATTCTCACACTGAAGCCGGAGGTATTTGCAACAACTAATAAATGTAACACATCACTCTTCCTCTGAGATCACTGTCATGCATGTGAACCGGCATGAACTGAGCCCATAGGTCGTTCATCTCCACAAATGTGTCCTTACCCCCACACCCTCGCCAGTAGAAACGTACTGCCAGTCTGACCCTGTGCCCCTGCAAGGTATTCCTTTCATGTACCAGACGACTGACCACGCCATGATGCCCGCCCAAGCAGACCCCCAACTAACATTAGACCCCTGCTGCAGTATATCGTGCCCAGTACTAACAAACGCCACATACCTGAGATTCTTGTAAGCATAAACCTACACTCTGGTCATTGTATTATAGTATTGAAGATGCCTAACCTATGACTTGTATAATCCAAAGGTTACAGATGATATAAATACCTGTGTGACTTTTATAGAGACATGACAAATTACTGAGAGTTTTTGAATCACTATTATTTAGTGCATGCATTAGAGAATGTATTATGTTAGCTTAGATAGTGACCACCCTGCTTCACAGCGACCTGACCTTCACCCATATGGAGCACAGATTCCTGACGTCCATCCTCCCGCCAACTGAGCAACCAAACAAGAGGACAAGATGATGCCCTCACCTAAGACACCACCCTGGCTGACCAATCAGGGTCCAACGTAGTATCATCTGTTGGACGCATCATTGTACCTATATAAATGTACTGTAACATTAATTTTGCAAAGCACTCTCAGAGATCTGGATAAACTTTTCCTTGAACTCTTGCAGCCCGCTCTCCTTTGCCTTATTCCCTGTCCAGGGAGTGTCTGTTTTATTTTCTTGCACGTCTGAGACAGGGAGGGCACAAACATTTGGTGACCCCGACGTGATTTGGAGAGGTGCCTCGAGGACGCCCCCAGCAAAACCATCGCCTCTGCGGGCGACCAGCCTGTGCGTACTACAAGAAAGGGTCATGGGTTCCCGATTGACGAATACCCGACTGAAAAGCTGCTCGCCAAGGCAGGCCACTGCTTGGTTGAGGTGCAGACCTAACTGGGGTCGGACCGCGATCAGTGACCCTCGGATCACCTGACTGAACACATGAGTGCCGGTTGCGAAGGTTACCAAGCAAAGGTAAGGGGGAAATAGGAGGGAACAGGGAAACAGGTGGTAATGGTTGTAGGGAGTAGTAGGGCCTGTGTGAGTGAGGATGAGGCTTTTTTGATCTGTCCTTTATATGGCCATTAGGTTTCGTGAGAAGTGAAAAGAAGAAGAGAAGAGATATCCTAGCCCGAACGGGGTAGAAGGCGGCACCACGTAGCATTGTCTCGTCCAGTGCAGATAACATAAGAGAAGATAAAGAGAAAATAGTAGGGGTCTCGTATATTGAGTAGACTCAGAGTAGTTATTTAGAATATTCTTTTTCTGCGTAAGAGAGTTCTTGGGGAAGAGTAAAAGGGTGTAAGAGGTGGGGAGTGAATGAGAAGAGTAGGTGGAAAGGGGAAAGGGTTTGTAACGGGAACAAAGAGGAAATAAAAGCGCACAGATAGTGCATGTGCATGTTACCTGTTATATGTTTTTTCATGTCCTGTCTATTGTTTTGGTCAAGAGTATCAAAGTATTGTAATTGATTTATTGATAAAGTGGTGCACATGTGAAAGTGAACTGTTGAATTTGGAACTGCAATAATTACAAAAGTAACAGTGAATGTTGATACATAAAAATGACTAGCCATTGTGAAACACTTTTATATTGTTGGTCTAAAGAAAAGGACAAGCGGGTGGAACGGGGAGTAGGGGGAGAGAACATCATCATGGGGGGAATAACGCCACTAGCTCATATTTGTCAACACCTTCCATTATATAGTGAAAAGATCCAAAAATACCATGGTCAATGGTTGACAGAGATAAAAGGAGACAGTGTAACGCCAATTTGGCCAGAAGGAGGCTCATCTGATAAGAGAGTGTTAGATTTAGTGTCTACGCACTTGCTAGCAAGATATAAGAGGAAGCAGTTACAGAATAGAAAGGAAGTGCTGGATCTATGGCGAATGTTCGAGGAAGTGACCCCTACAGCAGAGGTAGGTAAAGAAGGACAAACTGAAAAACTAAAATCACAGGAAGAGGTAAGAGGAACGCCAAAGGGCGAGTGCACAACAACCACAGCTGAGGGTGATACAACCAAAATATACCTGTTAATGACAAGACCAGCAGTAGAGTACAGCGAGCCCCACCCCCACTCCCTCAAATGGAACGGTAGCTACAGCACCACCACCCTATGACAAAGGAGGTCTGTATGGCCCAACGAGCGCACCTCCCGTGAATTTAGCACACTTGACAGGGGAATTAGACCGCCAGTTAGCACATGCACAAATGGAGATAACACAGCTAAGAGCACTCTGCGATAGGGGCCGAATGCTACCTGGGGGAGGGGAGGTGCCTCCATTATCCGTAGCAGATCTCTCACCCCCACCAAGCACGACAGGGTATCTAGCACCAGCCACATCAGAGCCAGCACGATGCATATTGTCTCAAGGGACACACATACCACAAGGACGAGAAAAAGAGTGGAGATCGGGGGAGTTCCTGTTCCATTTGAATGACAAACCAGTGAGGATTATACGCCCAACCACACCAGAAAGTGAGCAAGGGGAAGGACACAATGAGAATGACGAGCAAGAGGAGCAAATAGAGGAAGTGTGGAGCGATCTAGACGAATACGAGGAAGGAGCGGCGGCCGTAGGGTCCCCACTACCGCACCATTTCGATGACATGGACACACGATCACCCCCACGATGGCAGGGTAGATTAAGACAGCGAACAGGGAATATGTTGGTGAGCAAAGTCAAGAAGGGGACAGTAAGTAAAACAGGAAAGAAACATAAGTTACAAATGCCACTGATACATAAGGGAGCAGTTAGGCAGCACTATATCCCATGGGCCCAAATGGATAAAAATAACTTGTTGAAAGTTCTCCCCCCACTATCAGGAGGGGCTGGGAAATGGATACACGCATTCGAAAAACACACGGCAGGGGTGCCACTGGCAATAGGCGATGTAAAAAGTTTGTTAGTATCGGCAGTCGGCGATCAGGCAGACGCAGTATGGGAAAAGGCAGGATTCCCAGGAGTGACAGTGAGTTGTGACCGCCACGACGGATCACCGTTCAACAACGTTCGAGCACAAGTATGGGAAGCATTGCGGCATACGTTTCCAGACATTCCAGACTTACATTTAGTGATGCAGTGTACAATGGAGGAAAACGAGGACCCTACGCAATTCATACTACGGGTGCAAGATTTGTGGAGAAGCGAAACTGGCATGCGTGGAATCAGTCCACCGCCTTGTTCTATTTTATCATCAAAAAGGGGTTCCCGAAGGAGGTACAGAAGGCCTTGGATAAAATAGTTGGGATAGAAGCCAAGGGCTGGCCTGAGATTCAGAGTATAATTCTACACCACTGCAGGAGGATGAAAGAGAGGGAAAAAGAGATAGCACAGAAAAGGCTGGCAGACGAAGCGAAACTGGTGCAGAACAAATTGGTGAAGGTCGCCGCCGTAAATGCCAGCGTAACCGCAGATGGAGAAAACGAGGGGGTTGATGGAGCAGGAAGTAGACCAGTGACAATAGCAGCTGTAACGCTCACCTGATTCCCGTAGAGGCGCCGGTCTTGACTGGGCGTATACCGTATCTTCAAAGGTGATGTGTAACACACGGCTGGCTCTTTGGGCTGGACCTCTGTGCACTGTATGTCTGGCTCGAAGGGTAAGATGTCTTAGGTAAGTGAACGCCGTGCTCTCCATCTGCCTCGAGGCAGGGTGCTGTAACCAGTTTCTTCACTGGATAAGGGGAGCAGGCCTCTTGACTTCAGAGAACTGCTGTCCGTCGTTTATTGCATGAACGGTAAGTTTCGAGTAATTCTAATGTCTTTAAAGTCTTTAGTAATGATGTCTCTTGTTTTGCAGGGTTCCGGCGATGGCGGATGGCGGGCTGAAGTGAGTTGAAGATGGAGCCCGTGTGATGAATAGAAGCGCCTGGAAGCACGTAAGTAAGCGCTTGTTGCTTGCTTCACGATGCGCTCTAACTGTCTTTTTATTTTGCAGGTACAAGTTCGGGGCAGGTGCAGGGTGCCAGAATACCCACTGGGTTAGATGTGGAAAGGAGTAATGGCACGTGAGTATTAAAGTTCCCCAATGTCTTTAAACGCACCTTGTTTTGTCTTTCAGATGCAGGATGCAGCGCCGAAGGCCTCCGGAGCGGGCGAAGAGTTGGTAAGCTTTTGTCTTTCAGATGCCGGAATGCAGTGTGAAGACCTCCGGAGCGCACGAAGAGTAGGTAAGCCTTTGTCTTTCAGATGCCGGAATGCAGCGCGAGGCGTTGGTGACAGCCGATGGACCAGGTAAGTGAAGAGCTGTCACTGAAGACCGTAATGCTAACCTGTTCTTTCTTGTCTTTATAGGTGTTGCTGAAGACTGGATTCAGAATGGTAAGCCTTTTTCCTTAGGCCCAGGATAAGATGCAGAAGACACGATGAGCGTTCTGCTGCTGAGGATGCAGAATAACGCAAAGCAAGATTCATCCATCGGGTGTGGTTTAAATAGCCTCCTGTAGTGCTTAGGTGTCTCCTTCCACAGCCACGCCTAGGTAAGAAAAGAGTTCCTGCTTTCCAGAAGAGTTCCAGTGTTCTGAATCTAGGGAGTGGCTCCTGCCCCACCCAACAGGAAAAGTAGTTCCAAACAGAAGAGGATCAGAGACTCAACTGGCAGGCAAGTAAGCAGCATGGTCTGCTGCAGGTAAGTCCACCCAAGCATTATGAGCCCGGCGCTTCCAGCGCTGGCACTGGGCATATTTATGAGCCTGGTGCCACTGGCGCCAGGACTGGGTCCAAAAGGTCCCAATTGGGACTGGTTGGCACTCGGAACCTGGGTTATGGATCTGCTTCCAAGGGAGTTGGGAAAACCCTGACCTTTTGGAAGCAGAGATCATGACAGTACCCCCCCTCAAGGCCCCTCCCAAACCGGGCTTCTCCGGGGGTTTTGGCTTGTCAGGAAATGTTCGGTGAAATCTTTTGATTAGGCGAGGAGCGTGGACATATTCAGCAGGTTCCCAGGATCTCTCTTGGGGGCCGTAGCCTTCCAGTCAATTAGGTAGAATAGTTTAGATTTGGAGATCTTGAAGTCCAGAATGCTTTTGACTTCAAACTCGAGTTCTCCATCAACTAGGATAGGTTTTGGAGATTTGGTTAGTCGGGTTTGAGGTTGCACAGGTTTTAATAGAGAGACGTGGAAGACCGGATGTATCTTCATGTGCGGGGGCAAGTCCAACTTGACCGCTACTGGGTTTACTATGGTAGTGATGGAATAGGGACCAAGGTATCTTGGGTTGAATGTGCGTGGCCCTTTTAGAGGTAGATATTTGGTGGATAACCAGACTTGATCCCCTACTTGATATTGAGGGGCTTCCTTCCTATGTTGATCTGCTCCTTTCTTGTATTGTTCTTTAGCCCTTTGAAGGTGAGAAACAGCTTCCTTAAAGGCTTGGGTGATTGTAGAATGCAGGTAGTCTACTGCTGGTGTTTCAAGATCTTGGAGGGGATCCAACTCCGAGGTTCGAGGGTGACTGCCGTACAAAAGAAAAAAACAGGGTTTTCCCAGTTCCCGAATGGACAGAGTTATTGTAGGCATATTCGGCTATCCAAAGGATGTCTTTCCAAGTTTTTTCAGTTTGTTGCAGCATGCAGCGTAAATACTGTTCCAGAGTTTGATTGGTCCTCTCGGTTTGTCCGTCGGTCTGAGGGTGGTGACTGGTCGATAGTCTCACATCAATTTGAGCCGACCGACAGCAACTTCGCCAAAAATGAGAAATAAATTGACTACCTCGATCCAAAATTAGAACCGAAGGAAAACTGTGCAGTCGGACGATGTTTTCGAGAAATTCTCGGGCCAGAGTTGCTGCTGTTGGCAAGCCTTTGAGCGGAATGAAATGCGCCATCTTGGAGAATAAGTCCACGATTACTAGAATCGTATTGTATCCGGAGCATGGAGGTAGATCGGTGATGAAGTCCATAAAAAGCGTATGCCAAGGGCGAGGTGGGATGTCAATAGGGCGTAAGAGGCCTGCTGGTCTTTCCTTTTGACTCTTGTTTTGGGCGCATACTCCACAGGACATTATAAAGTCTCTGATATCTTTTTTCCAAGACGGCCACCAGAAGTAGCGCTTGATCTTTTCTGAGGTCTTGGCCATACCGGGATGTCCTTCCATTAAAGAATCGTGATAACAAGAGATTACTTTTTTCTGTAAATCTCTGCTGGGTAGGTATAATCGTTCTTGGAAATACAATAAGTTGTCCTTTACTGCAAAGTCCTTTCCCTGCAGATGCCAATTCTGTATGTCTGCTGGAGTTACAAGTTGCCTGGCTTTATCCTTAACTTCCTCTATGGATTCTGTGGCGATTACACCCAGAATTCTTTGTTCGGGAATGATTGGTACAGGTTTAGGGTTGATCAAGTGTTCTTCCACTCCCATCCGAGAAAGGGCATCAGCTTTACCGTTTTTTGTACCAGGTCGATAGGTAATTATGAAGTCAAACTCGGCAAAGAATAATGCCCAACGGAGTTGTCTAGAGGATTGGGCTTTTGCGGTTTTCAAATATTGCAGGTTTCGGTGATCCGTAATCACAGTAACGGTGTGTCGGGCCCCCAGCAGATAATGCCGCCAAGCCTCAAAGGCAGACTTGATAGCCAGAAGTTCCTTGTCAGTAATCGTGTAATTGATTTCAGGAGGCGGGAATTTGCGGGACCAAAATGCCACGGGATGCAACTGATTGGTTACCGGGTCCTTTTGTGATAGAACTGCCCCCATGGCAAGGCTTGAAGCATCAGTTTCCACGATGTAGGGGAGTTCGGGGCGAGGGTGTTTTAAGATTGGTGCAGAGATAAATTTAGTCTTCAAATCCTGGAAAGCTTGTTCCGCCTCGGTAGACCATTCAAAACGTTTGTTTTTCTTTAACAGGGCAGTGATGGGCTGGACTATTCGAGAGAATTCGGGGATAAACCTGCGGTAAAAGTTAGCGAAGCCTAACATGCTTTGCACACCTTTTACAGAGGATGGTGATGGCCATTTGAGAACTGCATCGACCTTCTTTGAATCCATACGCACTCTGCCAGGTGATAATATGAATCCCAAGAATTCAACTTCAGTCACGTTGAAAACACATTTTTCCAACTTAGCGAAAAGTTTGTGTTGACGCAATCTTTCGAGGACCATTTTCACGTGTTTCCGATGTTCAGATTCCGATGAAGAATAAACGAGGATGTCGTCATTGTAAACAACAACACACACATCTATGAGCTCTCTGAGGACATCGTTCATAAAATATTGAAAGGCGGCCGGGGCATTACAAAGTCCGAAGGGCATGACCTGATATTCAAATAGCCCATACTTGGTGCGGAAGGCCGTCTTCCATTCATCGCCCTCTTTTACTCGTACCAAGTGGTAAGCTCCTCTAAGATCCAGCTTTGTATATATGCATGCTTTTCTGACTTGGTCCAGGAGTTCAGGGATCAAAGGTAACGGATATCTATTCTTAACGGTGATCTGGTTCAGGGAGCGATAATCTATACAAGTTCTAAGGTCTCCTTCCTTTTTTGGAACGAAGAACAAAGCTGAAGAAGCAGGGGACTTGGAAGGACGAATAAACCCATTCGCCAGGTATTGATCCAGGTATTGTCGAAGGTGAAGGTTCTCAGGCTCGGTGAGGGCATAAATTCTACTACAAGGAGGAGTAGATCCAGGTATCAGGTCGATCTGGCAGTCATAAGACCTATGAGGAGGTAGAGAGTTAGCCTGATCCTTCCGGAAAACATCTTGGTATTCTAGGTATTCGGGAGGTAACTGGGGAGTCTCTGAAGAAATTGCTGCCAGTGCAACACCAGGTGGAGGGTGACAAGTAGAGACACATTCTGGAAACTGGACCGTTCTTGCTCGCCAATCGATCAGAGGATTGTGTTTCTCTAACCAAGGTATTCCTAGAATAATCTGAAACTGAGGGGCCTTGATCACATCGAACACGATCTTCTCATGGTGTCCATCTTGACTTACTAGCGTCACTTCTTGAGTGGTATGCGTTACTGGCCCGGAGGCTATCTCCGTACCATCCACCGTAGTAATGACGTCCTTTACAGCCTTGGGACAAAGAGTTAGATTCATCCTCAAAACCATTTCATGATCCACATAATTGCCGATGGCACGCTGTCGACGTAAGCTTCAATTGCATGTAATCGATCCGGATTATCAGGGCTGATGAGGACCATAGGTATCTCGAAATGCGAGGTCACGGAACTGGTTTTCACGCTCGGCAAGAGGACCTCTATTCTTGTCGGGCGAGGTCGTTTCCCTGCTCAGAGTTTGTAACTTTGGTAACTGCAGCTCCTACTGCCTTCTTGGCAGGTTTCACCGGACAGTCTCGAAGAAAGTGCCCTGAGTTTCCGCAATAGAGGCATAATTGCAACTGTTTTCTCCTTTCCCGCTCCTTTTGTGTTAGAGGACCTTTCAGACCCCCTATTTGCATGGGTTCCCCGGAGTCTACTCCTTTGGAAGGAGTTGGCGGTTTGGAAAATACTCGAGCATCAAACTTGGAACGATCGGCCTTCCTGTTCTGCAGTCTGTGATCTATTTGAACGACTAAGTCTATATAGTCCGAACAATCTTGTGGGGGATTCACTACTTGGGCTAACACATCTTTGAGCTCTCCGCGTAGACCTCTATAAAACAGCGTAATCCTTTTGTCCTCAGGCCAGTGAGTTTCCACTATCAGTCTGTTGAAAGACGCAATATAAGCCAAAAGGTCTTGATTACCTTGTCGCAACGAAAGAAGCTCATTGTCCAAGGCCTGCCCCTGTGAATGTCTTGCGAACAGTTTTTCCATACTGAGCTGAAAAGCTTGAAAATCATGGAGGACCGGATCATCTTGATTTACTAGAGGGATCGACCAGTCTGCCGCATTGCCACTAAGGTACGAAAGCACGAAAGCTACTTTAGCTTGATCAGTTGGAAAGGCTGCTGGCCGGCATAAGAAATGCAACCGGCACTGATTGATAAATACTGCAAACCTCTTTGGGTCACCAGAAAATCGTTCGGGCGGAGCCAGAGGTACATTCCCAGGTAGGTTGATCTGCACTGGATTCATAGAGGATGTAGAAGGAAGATTTCCCCCAGATGCGGGTAACGGGGTCTGTCCAGCTTGTGACTGTAGCAATTGTCTAGCGAGATCATCTGTTCGCTCCTTGGAAATAATCAGTTCCCTTCTTAGAGCGTTCGTTTCCTGACGGGCTGCATGCACTTCTGCCCTTAGTTCCCAAAGTAACTGGGCTAGCTGGTCGGTATCCGAGATTTCCATAGCGCCTGGACGGGAGTTTTGTGGTAGGCTTTGCGTTCTGTAACGCTCACCTGATTCCCGTAGAGGCGCCGGTCTTGACTGGGCGTATACCGTATCTTCAAAGGTGATGTGTAACACACGGCTGGCTCTTTGGGCTGGACCTCTGTGCACTGTATGTCTGGCTCGAAGGGTAAGATGTCTTAGGTAAGTGAACGCCGTGCTCTCCATCTGCCTCAAGGCAGGGTGCTGTAACCAGTTTCTTCACTGGATAAGGGGAGCAGGCCTCTTGACTTCAGAGAACTGCTGTCCGTCGTTTACTGCATGAACAGTAAGTTTCGAGTAATTCTAATGTCTTTAAAGTCTTTAGTAATGATGTCTCTTGTTTTGCATGGTTCCGGCGATGGCGGATGGCGGGCTGAAGTGAGTTGAAGATGGAGCCCGTGTGATGAATAGAAGCGCCTGGAAGCACGTAAGTAAGCGCTTGTTGCTTGCTTCACGATGCGCTCTAACTGTCTTTTTATTTTGCAGGTACAAGTTCGGGGCGGCTGCAGGGTGCCGGAATACCCACTGGGTTAGATGTGGAAAGGAGTAATGGCACGTGAGTATTAAAGTTCCCCAATGTCTTTAAACGCACCTTGTTTTGTCTTTCAGATGCGGGATGCAGCGCCGAAGGCCTCCGGAGCGGGCGAAGAGTTCGTAAGCTTTTGTCTTTCAGATGCCGGAATGCAGTGTGAAGACCTCCGGAGCGCACGAAGAGTAGGTAAGCCTTTGTCTTTCAGATGCCGGAATGCAGCGCGAGGCGTTGGTGACAGCCGATGGACCAGGTAAGTGAAGAGTTGTCACTGAAGACCGTAATGCTAACCTGTTCTTTCTTGTCTTTATAGGTGTTGCTGAAGACTGGATTCAGAATGGTAAGCCTTTTTCCTTAGGCCCAGGATCAGATGCAGAAGACACGATGAGCGTTCTGCTGCTGAGGATGCAGAATAACGCAAAGCAAGATTCATCCATCGGGTGTGGTTTAAATAGCCTCCTGTAGTGCTTAGGTGTCTCCTTCCACAGCCACGCCTAGGTAAGAAAAGAGTTCCTGCTTTCCAGAAGAGTTCCAGTGTTCTGAACCTAGGGAGGGCTCCTGCCCCACCCAACAGGAAAAGTAGTTCCAAACAGAAGAGGATCAGAGACTCAACTGGCAGGCAAGTAAGCAGCATGGTCTGCTGCAGGTAAGTCCACCCAAGCATTATGAGCCCGGCGCTTCGAGCGCTGGGACTGGGCATATTTATGAGCCTGGTGCCACTGGCGCCAGGACTGCGTCCAAAAGGTCCCAATTGGGACTGGTTGGCACTCGGAACCTGGGTTATGGATCTGCTTCCAAAGGAGTTGGGAAAACCCTGACCTTTTGGAAGCAGAGATCATGACAGCAGCATTGCAGACGGCAGGAGAACAAGGGCCGTGGAACGGAGTGGAGTCATACAGCGGACAACAGTGGCAAGAAAGACCGGCAAGAGGAAGAGGTGGGTATCATGGCCAGAGAGGAGGATTTGGAGGCATGGGGAATAGAGGATTTGGTGGGCAGGGGATGCGAGGAGGACCGCAAGAGTCTTGTTGGAACTGTGGGAGATGGGGACATTATTCGAGGGATTGCAGAATGCGGCCTTCACGGTATTTCCAAGGGCAGCAGCCCATGGAAAATGAACAAGGATGGGGATGCCCACACGCAGGTAGCCCCTATGGGTTACCAATGGGAGGGGGAAGACAACAAGACCAGTACTATAACAAACACCAAATGCAACAAAGACAGCCACCCCCAAAACCACATCACAACGCACAGCAACCCATGGTGAGACAAAACGCTGTAGTCAATGCAAATAGTAACTGTTTCGCAACAGCTCCAAATGCGCCATTTCGCGGCGTGACAGTGGTTGGAGACAATGTCTTTTCAGTACCAGGGCAAGAAAGGTATGCAGACTAGGACAGCCCACAGGGAACACTTGCATGTCCAGTCCTATCCACCACCCTACGTGCAGAAGAGGAACCACTAGTGGGGGCCGAGATAGGAAACAAGCAGTTTATCTTCATGGTATACTCAGGAGCAGAAAAATCATGTCTTATGGAAGGGCGGTTTCCGCTCTCAGGCAGGAATTTGGAAATACAGGGGTTCTCTGGGGCTATTTTAAAAGTTCCTTACAATCAAGATCTCGATATAAAAGTAGGGGGAAAAACAGTGCGTGCACCCTTACTGTACCACGAAGACGCGCCAATCAATTTACTGGGCAGAGATTTGCTAAGTAAATTGAACATGACCATTTCGTTTACTGAGCGGGGAATAGTGTGCTCCACCCCAGGAGTATGCCCAGTACGAGCGATGTTGATGATTAGTACAGTGATGAATGAAGTTGTGGTGCGAGGGATACCCATTGACATAGACATGTTTATTTATGGCATCAAGGTACTAGCCTGAGTGGTACCAGAGATAACGAAAAAGGAATGGAGAACACCATCAGATTTTATATTCCATCCAATTGCACAGACAGCTGTTGTGCCAGGCACAATCATGTCCATAGACATCAAGGCTGTTCAAGTATCAAGCAAACGCATTGTGGTTATAGGACTGGACGCGCATGGGTGTGAGTAGAGAACTGTGTTATGCATAGACCCCAACATAATGCTAAGAGACATAACTGATGAGGAATTATTCACTGACCACGAAGATGACGGAGAGAAAATAATGGAAATAAGCATAGCATGTGATATCATGATACAGTACAGAGAGGTACACAACCCAATTATGGCCAGCATTAATGCTCCGTCGACAATTCAATCCTCTCTTGCCACCACTGCCTCTATTTCTATGGACACTATTTTTCCTTCTTGCTCATTCAATGGTGTTTCTGGCCTGAATAGGTATTCATTTGGGAGCCACACTTAACTTCTAGGCCTGGGAGCCATGCAATAGCAATGTCAGTCCCATATTCGAACATCTCTGGGTCCACTGGCACCCCCTCTGTACTGTGCGTCCACAATATGCTTGCACAATCTGGCTTACATTTAACATATGTATGCCTGGTGTTAAGCACACTATGCCCTTGTCTGTGAATGAGATGGTCATGTTTAGTCTGTGAATGATGTCTGCCCCCAGTATGTTTTTACAGGCTTCTGTCAATTGTAGAGTAAAGGTAGTGATAGATCGGAATCTCCTATAGATAGTGAGATATTATCAGTAAAAGGAACCACTTCTCGAGCCCCAGAAAATCCTTGAGTGTTCATGGTATTGCCAGACAATGTAAATATTCCTTCCCTAATGCATGACCTTGTCGCCCCGGTGTCAACAAGAAAGAAAAAGGTTTTGTCACCTATAGCCACCCCTATGCAAGGTTCCTCTGCAGGGTTGGGTGTGATTGACAGGGTAGGACACATCAGGGGTGTATGTGGGCTGTCCTATTGGGGATACATAGACAACCCATATCATGCAAAGGGTTTGTTCCCTACTATGGTAACTCCCCCCAGTTGTCGGACGGGTACTGTCACTACTGTGTCCACGTGTGCTGGTGCATCGTCATTCTGTATCTGTGCTAGTTGTTGCTTGCTCCCTCCAAACTGTGGTGCCTATAGTTACTGTGGTATTGGTGCTGGCATGTGTGATAGCTGCATCTGTGCTGATGGTGCTTGTGCTTGCAGCATTTGTTGCTATGTACCCTGTGTCTGCCCTTGTGGTTGCTGGTCCTGTGCATAATATTCATCTTGGGCCCCTTGATATGGCTGCTGGCCCTGCTCTCCCCAACTCTGTTGTGTTTCTCTAAACCGACATACCCTTGAGATGTACCTTAGCTGCCCACAGGTCCAGCACTGTGGTGGCCCCCTCCCTTGCCCTAGAACCCCCCGAAAAGTCCCCTGGATTTTGTTGCACCTCTTATCCATATCCCTGAAACTCTGCTAAAACCCCCCCTTGATTGTGATGCACCTGTGGATGATGCCACACCCCCTTGGTAGGCCTCCCCTTCCTTAGAACCCCTGTGGTGGGCTGCCCCGCCCCATGTACCCTCCTCCCATGGGTGGTGCAAACTGTTGTGGCTGTTGATGCTGCAGCTGCTGCTGTGCCTGTGGGGTGGGGCTGGTTATAACTGCCCCTTCCATCACATACGTTGAAAGCTTTCTCTGCACTAGTTTCGCCTCATCTGCCTTCATGTCTTCCGCTTTTTGCTTAACCTTCTCATGCCACAGTCTGCAATGATGTACTATCATGAGCTGTAGCTCTGGCCATCCTTTCGCTTCTATCCCTACCAGTTTCTTCAAACTCTTCTGAACTTGTCCTGGTAGTCCCTGCTCTAATACGTGGTAAAATATTGCTACTGATTTGTCCCAAGGCTCTCAAGTTTCAAGGCACCAAAGCTCTTGAATCTCCTGACTGTACTGCACAGGATCTCATCTTCCCCCATTTTACGTGATGTAATCGCCCCCATGTCTGACGTGTCTGAGTATTGTGTCCTTAATACTAGCTATACTGCTGCCCTGCAATATGCAAATGGCAACCTGTTGTGTGCTGTGTTCTCTGTCGTCACCCCTCGGAACCCCTCCTTCTTCCATACGTCATCAGCTGCTTTGTTTTGTTTGTTTGTTTGTTTAGTTATTTGTATTGCGCGCCAGACCCCAGGGTAACCGGGCGCAGTGAACAGAATATGCGAAGCTTACAATGTTGCGTAGAAATTACAGTGTTACAGCAAATTCAAATTACAATGTTGCATAATGAAATTTACGATAGTGGTAAAACTTTGATGATACATATATACATACAGATAAGTAACATAACACAAATTAAAGTCTTTCAGTCCTTAAGTGTTGTTGTCATTGAGGTGTTTGATAATATTCGTTCTAAAGTGAGGGAAAGGTTGATCTGATCTGAGGTTATGTGGCAGGGCATTCCACCATTTGGCGGCTAGCACAGGGAAGCTAGTGCCGCCAATTTTGGCAAGTTTGAATCTTGGAATTTCCAGACAGTTGGAGTTGGGAGTTCTAATAGGTCTGCTAGAGGTTTTTATTTTTATTTTGTTCATCAGGTAAATGGGGGCAGCGTTATTGAGGGCTTATTGAGGGCTTTATGCGTTGTGCATCTTAGCTGCGTCTCCTAATATCGATACTAACAGTCCCTTTACGTCACCCACCGCTAATCTATGACAAGCTGTCATCTTCTCCATCTCATAATTGCACTTCCCAGCCCCGCGCTCAATGATGGTAACCTACACTTCACATTCAGCTTGTCTGTGTGCGTCAATGGCACTGTCACGCTCACCTGAATCTCTGCAGGAGCGATGGAGTTTGCCGACCTCGGTCCTGCCCTCTTCTCACCCAGAATACTGGGAGTTTAACCTGGAAGGACAATGACAGGTTAGTGAGTGGTGCTACCCAAACCCAGGGAACCCCCTCTCCCCTCTGTGTGCTGCAATATAGTGTCTGGGGGCTCACCTCTTAGTTTGGGATGGCAGGCTCTCCTCTGCAGGGGTGCTACAGTGCGGGACCAGAAGGGTGTTGCGCTGACTTGGTGCTGGTTTTGCTGGTTGCTGTGCTGGTTCGGCGATGTAAACTCCACCGTTTATTTTGGATAGTGGGGTTCTGGAGCTCCCAAAGAGTGTACCAAGGCCAGTTATCTCACTGGAGCCTTCATACTGTGGGAATAGCAGATGTGCACAAAAGGAGTCCTTTTCGGAATAAGGTAAGTGCTATATGTCCTTGGAATCCCAGTTGCTTGACTGGGTTAGCGCGTCCGAAAGAATTCAGGTTCGTATTGTCTATGAAGGTCTTTGCCAACAAAGGGCCTCATTACACGGAAGGCGGTAATGGTTAACGGCCACCGTTAATGGTAACGGTGGCCGTTAACCATTACCGCCTTACTACGAGGTCCCTTAGCTGGTTGGTGCTTTAATGCCTGCTTTTTGCAGGCGTTAAAAACCAACCCGCTAAGGGACCTCGGAGCTAATTACGGCACCGCAAAATTGCGGTGCCGTAATTAGCGCCTTCCCCATTCCCATAGAGCCCTATGGGGCAGAAATGGGAATGGGGAAGGGCAATGGCGGAAGGGGGATTTACCGCCCCTCCAACCTTGGAATGGGGCGGTAAATCCCCTTTCCGCCAAGGCGGTGCCGGTATTTTACCGCCTTCCGTGTAATGAGGCCCAAAGTGTCTTTAAGTCCTAACCTGCTTTTCCTTTGTTTTTTCTCTTTGCAGGTTGCCGGAGTCACTCGAGGATGGAAAATCCGGAAGAGCTTGCAGAGAAGATGAGCGGGAGTGACTTGTCGGTCCGCAAGTGGAAAAGGAGTCGCGAAAACTCAGGAGGGGGTGCTGAAAAAGGTGAGTAGAAAACCGCTTGTCAGCTTAGGTCTCTGTTCTTCTCTTTTCAGGAGAGGTGATCACAGTGAAGAAGACTGATCTGCCGGTCACAAGGGCGGAAGAAAGCTCAGGAACCAGGTAAGCATGTGCTCGAAGCTACAGAAAGCACACGAAGCATGGGTTGCTCTTTGGGCGTGGCTTTTATAGAGAGCCACGTCCGAAGACTAGAGTGTTCAACTTAGTTCCGGGTTGGCACAAAAAGGATCCATACTAGTGAAAACGGGAAGTCTCATGTTATTCTATGGGAGTAGGGAGTACCAATGGATGAAATGGATATTAACCCTATCCTTGCTCGCTATGCTTTCACCCACAGTGCTCCTGTCTGTTTTCCCCTCTTGCCATGAATTAAATATGAAGGTGACTTGGAAGTGCTAGCTACGCACTAGCTAGTGCCCATGACAGTCCTCCCCCTCAAGGCCTCTCTCAAAGGTGTGCTTCCTGGACCAGGCTTGGTGGGATTGTTCCGATGGTATTTGAGTAGTAACCAAGGGGCATGAATGTTCTCACTTGGCTCCCATGACCTATCTTGGGGCCCATATCCCTTCCAATCCACTAAGTAATACAGGGTGTTTCGTACTATCTTGGAATCCAATATTTGCTTTACCTCGTACTCTAGTTCCTCCCCTCTGATTTCTATGGGGGCTCGTGGAGTTACTGTTCCAGTCCCAGGGTGTACAGGTTTCAACAAGGAAACATGAAAAACCGGGTGTATGCGCATTTGTGGTGGTAGAGTCAACTTCATGGCAACAGGAGTAACTACGCTTTCAATTGTGAATGGGCCTACGAACTTGGGTTGGAATTTTCTGGGTCCTTTTAATGCTATATGTTTAGTTGCAAGCCATACCAAATCTCCTGCTTGGTAATTTGGGGCCTCTCATCGGTGCCAATCAGCATACCTTTTTTGTGTAGCCTTGGCTGCCTCGAGATGTTCAACTGCATCTTTGGTTGCTTGTGAGATGTTCTTAATGGCTGGCATCTCGATGGCTTTTGGCGGGTAATATGTCGAAGTTCTTGGGTTGCGGCCATAAAGAGTGTAAAATGGCGTCCTGCGTGTGGAGGGTGTACTGAATTATTGTATGCATATTCAGCTATCCACAGGATTTCCTCCCAAGAGTATTCTGTCTGATGTAATAAACAATGGAGGTATTGTTCCAGAGTTTGATTTGTGTGCTCTGTTTGCCCGTCTGTTTGCGGATGGTGACTGGTGGACAACCAGATTTCTATTCCGGCCAACGAGCAACAATGCTTCCAGAATCGTGACACAAATTGGCTTCCCCTGTCGGAGACTAATATGGACGGAAACCCATGTAACTTCAGCATGTTATTGAGAAATACCTGAGCCTGGGCCTGAGCAGATGCAATGCCTTTTAAAGCGATGAAATGGGCCATCTTGGTGAACAAATCCACCACCACAAGGATGGTGTTAAATCCCGAACTGGGAGGTAGGTCTGTGACAAAGTCCATAGAGACGGTGTGCCAGGGTGTGGGTGGTATCGCCAGTTGTTGTAATAAGCTGGCGGGCCTTTGTCTTGAGGCCTTGTTTTGAGCACATGTTCCACATGAGTTGACAAAGTCGTGGGTGTCTTGTCACCAAGTTGGCCACCAGTAGGATCTTTCAATCTTTTCAGCAGTCTTTGCCACTCCTGGGTGCCCTTCAATTAGTGAATTATGGTAGTTAGTGAGTATTTCTTCCTGCAAGGTACGCATTGGAAGGTAAAGATGATCTCTGTAATACGGTAGGCCGTTCTTGATGGAAAAGTTAACTCTCTTTTTTTCCCATGTTCGTAATTCTCTGACGGACAGACTATCCTTTACCTTCTGCTTGAATGCCTCCAATGAAGAATCATCTCCACACAGACCCAGGATTTTGTCACCGGGGATGATGTCCACCGGTTCAGGAATGCTGTAAACTTGTTTCCCTTTGCCGATGCGTGATAAAGCATCTGCGTACCCATTTTTTACTCCGGGCCGGTAAGTGATCACAAATCATATTCTGATAGGAACAGGGCCCAGCGAAGCTGTTGGGATGATTGTGCTTTAGCCGAGCGCAAGTACTAGAGATTTCGATGATCAGTTATTATGGTGATGGTATGCTTGGCTCTGAGTAAATAATGCCTCCATTCCTTGAGAGCCTCCTTAATCTCAAGCAGTTCCTTATCCGTGACTGCGTAATTCAGTTTGGCTGGAAAAAACTTCTTCGACCAGAAAGCCACGGGGTGAAGATGACCTGTGTCGGGATTTCGTTGGGATAAGACCGCTCCCATGGCTACACTTGAAGCATCGGTTTCAACGATGTATGGGAGGTCTGGTTGTGGATGTTGTAATACGGGGGCTGACGTAAACCTGCTCTTTAGAGCACGGAATGCCTCTTCAGCCACGGGAGTCCATACAAATCTTCGGTGCTTGCGTAGAAGGGTAGTAATAGGATGCACCATGTGTGAAAATCCTGGTATAAAACATTAGTAGAAGTTCGCAAAACCAAGAAAGCTCTGCACTCCCGTTAGAGACGAGGGTGATGGCAAAGTGAGGATCGCCTCTACTTGTCTATTGTCCATTCAGAACCCTTGTGGTGACAACACAAATCCTAGAAACTCGACTTCGGTGACATTGAAGGAGCATTTTTCAAGCTTGGCATATAGGTGGTTTTCGCGCAACTTGTGGAGAACTGCCCGCACATGTGCTACATGTTCTTGTACCGAAGCCGAGTAAATGAGGATGTCATCTATGTACACTACGGCACATACGTCTAACAGTTCTCGCAGGACATCATTCATAAAGTGTTGGAATGCCGCCGGCGCATTACATAGCCCGAATGGCATTACCTGATACTCGTAGAGGCCGTTCCTGGTGCGGAACGCGGTCTTCCATTCATCACCCTCCTTTACGCGCACCAGGTGATAGGCCCCTCGAAGATCCAGCTTCGTAAACACTTGCGCTTGTCGTACTTGGTCAAGCAATACAGGTATTAGCGGTAACGGGTACCGGTTCTTTACCGTGACCTGGTTTAATGCGCGATAATCGATGCACGTTCTTAGGTCCCCCTCTTTCTTTGGGACGGAGAAGAGGGGAGAAGCCGCGGGAGATTTGGAAGGGCGGATTAAACCATTTGCGAGATACTGGTCCAAGTAGGTCTTTAGATGAGCGTTTTCCCCTTCCGTCAGGGCGTATATGCGGATGCATGGGTCCTTTGCCCCCGGTAGCAGGTCTATCTGGCAGTCATAAGAACGATGCGGGGGCAGTGTATTGGCTTGTTCTTTGGCGAATATGTCTTGAAAGTCCTGGTATTCTTTGGGTAAGGCCCCTAGTATTCCCAATACTGGGAACACCTTCTGAGATGCAGATATCGGATGTTCTGGTGCCTGACTTGTTTCATAACAGTGTCTGCAGTCCCTGGGAAAGATTAACGACCTTCTACGCCAATCTATGAGCCGGTTGTGTTTCTCGAGCCAAGGTATGCCAAGGATCATCTGGAATTGTGGGGCCGAAATCAGATCAAATGAGATTTCTTCCTTATGTCCGTCCTGACAGAGCATAATGACCTTTACAGTACAATGGTAACCGGGCCTGATAGTAGCTGAGTTCCGTCAACAGCGGTTACATTGTCTATGACTTCCTTTGCACAGACTGGTAAACTGATTTTGTCTGCCGTCTCCAGGTCCAAATAATTCCCAATAGCTCCGCTATCCACGAATGCTTCAAGTGCATGTAACCTGGAGGGCTGGCGTTGGTCCACAATGGTCACTGTGATGGTAAAGTGGGAGTTTGAGGGATTCTTAGTTGCGCTCGACAAACCGACCTCTATGTTTGTCGGGCGTTGGAGTTTTCCGCCTCGGTTGCTTCCTTTGCTCCGTCCATAGCTCCAACAGTCTTTCGAGGGGGTTTTGCCAGGTAATTACGAAGAAAATGGCCGGATTGTCCACAGTACAAGCATAACTGCTCCTGCCGCCTTCTGTCTCGTTCTATCTTGGTGAGTGGACCTCGAACTCCACCCAATTGCATGGGTTCAGGATGTGCTTGCACAGGCTGGTGAACCAGCGTCTCTTTGGGCCGCATTTAGAACGCCCTGCTCTCAGAGTGTGATCGGTCAGCCTTCCGGGTTTGTAAACGGTGATCAAGCTGAATTGTTAGGTCAATGTATTCGGCGCACCCATCAGGTGGGTTGACTACTTGTGCCAGGACGTCTTTGAGCTCCCCTCGTAGACCTCGGTAAAATAGAGTTGTATGTTTTTCTTCGGGCCAGTTGTTTCGCCCCTATTGACTAACGGTATGGACCAGTCGGCGGCGTGTCCCCCCAAGTATGATACACAAAGGCCACTTTTGATTGGTCAGTGGGGAACAACCCTGGTTTGCACAGGAAATGTAGACGACACTGGTTTATGAAAGTCCCAAACCTTTTGGGCTCTCCTAAGAACCTCTCCGGAGGCGCCAGTGGTATGTTGCCTGGAAGGACTACTTGTACTGGTGCTGCTATGGTTTGAGGTGGTGACGTTGACGTAGCCGTGGCTCCCCCTGGCAATGGAGCTAATCCTGCTTGAGTCTGTAGTAATTGGCAAGAGTTCAGGTTTGTATTCTCTATGAAGGTCTTTGCCAACAAAGTGTCTTTAAGTCCTAACATGCTTTTCCTTTGTTTTTTCTCTTTGCAGGTTGCCGGAGTCACTCGGGGACGGAAAATCCGGAAGAGCTTGCAGAGAAGATGAACGGGAGTGACTTGTCGGTCCGCAAGTGGAAAATGAGTCGCGAAAACTCCGGAGGGGCGCTGAATTAAGGTGAGTTGAAAACCACTTGTCAGCTTAGGTCTCTGTTCTTCTCTTCTTAGGAGAGGTGATCGCAGTGAAGAAGACTGATCTGCCGGTCACAAGGGCTGAAGAAAGCTGTAGAAGTCTCAGGAACCAGGTAAGCGTGTGCTCGAAGCTACAGAAAGCACACGAAGCATGGGTTGCTCACTGGGCGTGGCTTTTATAGAGAGCCACACCCGAAGACTAGAGTGTTCAACTTAGTTCCGGATTGGCACAAAAAGGATCCATACTAGTGGAAACAGGAAGTCTCATGTTATTCTATGGGAGTAGGGAGTACCGATGGATGAACTGGATATTAACCCTATCCTTGCTCGCCATGCTTTCACCCACAGTGCTCCTGTCTGTTTTCCCCTCTTGCCATGAATTGAATATGAAGGTGACTTGGAAGTGCTAGCTACGCTAGTTCCCATGACAGGCACGTACTGAGGTCTCAAACCTCCTCTCTTCAATAAAGGCATCTGTGTGTATGCTGTCTCCTCCTCAGGTGACCTTCTGGTCAGTCTAATTTGTCGAGGCCCCCTCTCCCTCTCAATGCCTGTGCATACATCTACTGGTTCCAACATGAGCACTCTCCTGCTGTCATCATAAGCCCTAGTCAACCGCCCCCTTGAAAATGCTATGGCTGTCTCCCCACTCCTCCGTCCTGGGATATCCCTTAGTCTGTTGATATAGGTGCTGTGTGAAGTGCAAAAGTCCTCTGCCCGCTGTACCTGCTCGTCTGAGTCTCCCTGTGTATGCACCATAAACTCCCATGACACTCGTTTGTCTGTCCCCATACCTGTGGACAGTGATTGAGGCTATCCCCCCCTCTCATCTCCACTGTACTTGTCCTCACTGTCAGATCTTGTGTCCATGTTGCTACAAAAGTCATCAGCAAAACTCAGTCTCCTCGATGTCAAGTCTGTGTTGGGCTTCATACTGAGATCGATGTACTCTGAAATAATACGTGCTCCCTCCTGCCCCGACCTCTAGGCAACTTCTTCCTCCTTCTGTTGTGCTCCTTCCCTTAGAGTTTGTGCTGTCTGGCTCTGTCTGTCTGTCCTCAAATCTATCCTTTCCCCTATCTAGTGCCACCTGTATCTTTACTGCTCTTATTGCTCGCTCGTCCTCCTCCTTGTGCACTCGGTCCCTTGCCAGTCTGGCCAACTGCGTCTTTCTCTGTTCCCTCACTGCTAACTTGCATTTTTCTTGCTCTGCTATGTCTCTCTGTCTTTCTGCCTTCTCCAGCTCCCTCTCCCTTTTCTCCCTCATCTCTCTCTCCGCCCTCTTCCTCTCCTTGAGATCCCTCTCAATCCTTTCTTTCGGTTCCCTTTCCAAGTGTTCAATCTCTTCCTCCTTTCTCCGCTCCCTATCTTCCCATTCCAGCTTCTCCTCTCTCCTTTTCTCTCTCTGTCCTCGCGCTCTAATCTCACTTCCCTCTCCTTGTCTCTCCTGTCTTCCTCATCCATTATCTCTGCCCAATCTGTTATATAGCTGTTCCTCTTCAGGCTTTCTATCGCCTTGGTCACCACATCTGCCTCTCCATTTGTCTTCCCTTGCAGTTTCAGGAGTACCTGCTATCCACTCGTTTGTAGTTATGTCCTCGAGCCTCTCCTTTGCACCCTGCTGCGCCTCGCTGCTAGCCTCTGGGTCACTAACTTGCTGCCCTGCGCCTTTCGTCTTCTCCTCCTTTGTGTATGGTGGTGGATAATGTGTCAGATTTTGATACTCCTCTGCTGCCTTTAGTTCTCTCATTGGATACATCCCCTGTTTATCGTCTGCATCATCGGATGATACACTCAGAGGGGCAGAGGGAGGTGCGGAGGGATGGGTCCCTTGTTCCTTCACCTCCTGCTGGCTTAGCATCCAATGACGCCTTGTGGCATCCCCCTCGCCCACCTTAAACATATGCCACAACTCTAATATGTCCATGTGTTTTGTCAATTTCTTCCCCTTATAGGTACCCTGTATGAATGTCAGTAGTGATTGCTGCCCGTCTTTGGAGAAACTTCCACAAGGTTGCCATGGTTTGGTTCAATAACCTTCAGTAATATTGGACCATTCTATGCTATATTTACATATTTTTCCCTTCATGGTGGAAGTGTCCTACACAGTTGCTGAAGGGGTGTATCCCCTCACATTTGATACATCTCAATACATTTTACCTGACCTCAAGTCGAGGGTTTCAATAGTCTGCTGCTTAGGGAGAAAAGCACAATGCATTGATAATACTTTCCAGTTTCTACAAGCCTCTCTGGCTCTACAACTTATCAGGCGTGCTCTGTGCACCACCTCTCCTTTAGAACCTCTGCCTCCTTGAGCACACCCGCAATCTTGCGCATGCGCCATCCGCGCACTAGCACTCGTTCACCTCATCTGCCAATCCCATGTTTCCAATACTAGCTCTTCACCGTCTTAAGCTCTCTGTGTCATATATGCAAACCTAAGGGTGGCGTCACCAAGCTGCCAGAACAGCATAGGAAAACCAAATATTGCACGCACACTGTAATAGCCTGTTACTCCCAAACCACACAAAACCTCCCACAGCTGTCTTCCCAGGCTCCAGGTAGAGTATACCAATATTCTCTTGTGATCAAACTGCAACTGCTGTGTCGCCTAGCGTGCAAAATGCCTCACTCCAGGAGACTTAACCAGTCAACGTACCTTCCGCAATCTGGGCCAGCTCCCTTGCTAATCCTCACGGGGATACCGTCATCTATGACCTGAGATAAAATGCCCAACCCACAGGAATACTGCTATTCACATATCTTCAGTCATCCAAGCCCTCAAGTAAATAGTCTAGGTTATTCACCAGAACCTTTTACCTCTAAGACTGAATGTGCTATAAACATACAAAAAGGACTTCTACCTCCGTTCTTGTCCCTACTCACTTTTGACAATACTAGACAATACGTTAACAATACTCGACAATACTAAACAATACTCCACAGTACTCAATACCCTCCCTCACACTCACAGTTGCCATTGGACTGTGTCAATACTTACACTCCATGGTGTGCTAGCGCTACTCAGCTTCCGGCTCCCCGTCAAGGCACTCGCCTCCCCGTCTTGGTCTGCCTGGACAACTCACTGACTTCAGGCAGGATAATTCACAAGGGGCTCCTGAGGAAATGTACATGGGCACATGTTTTCCCGCCTTCTCCAAATATGCAAGGGTCCCGCAGTCTCTCAGGTTTGTCGGCGAAGGAGATGACGTGCCATACCTCTGCTACCAAATTTTTGGGACAAACTCCCAGGTATGCCAGAGGGCCACTAAGAGTTTGCAGACTCTCAGAAGGCCCATCACCTTCCACAGGACAAAAGGAGGACTCAGTCAAATGGCAAGTTCAAACTGCGGTTTATTACATACAAAACCAACAGGGATCAGCACAGGGACAGAAGAAATCCGTGGACATCTCAACTTCTCCTGGCTCGCAGGCCAGTTTTGTACCCTAATTACATCAGAGTGATATTACAACCTGGACCCTGGCTCTCGCATGTCAGGTGGCTGGCCTGGTACATCCCCAAGTCACTATCTATGAAAATGTGAAGAGGAAAGGTCATAATATGCCTCCCATCCCGGAAGAACCTCCAACTGGAAGAAGCACCAAAGACAATATGGCCGCTGATCGTATTCCCACTGTTCCCCCACTGGACAATTACCACGTGAGATACCCCCTCACCGCCCAGGAGCAGTACGAAATCTACCCAGAGTGGACGAAGAGGCACAGGAGGGAGGAGCTGGAGACAGCTAGATGGAAAGAATCGACTAAAGCGCTGAAAAGCCATGCCTCAAGTCGTTAGAGACATCACAACGACATAACTACATTAGACATAAAGCACACGTGCCAGCCGCACATTCGGGACACTCACACACCCACCTGCACGAAGAACACTTGTGTATAGCTCTATGAGTTAGAGGACAGTGACATATACATACTGTCTGCACATTTCTTATTTTGCCATTAGGCTTGCCACAGCAACACAGGAATGCAAGAAGCAAGAACGGCTCATGTAAATGCTTGTAGATGCTTACATGCAAATAACCACAGGGTATGGCAAGAGCACTTGAGGGACCTGACAGTCATGACAAACTAACCTATGGATACTATGGAAGGTGCACACAGTAGAAGCCAGACCATGGTTTAGGAAAATCTAGTAGGCCATGATCATCTTATAGCTGAAGCCACACAGAATGCTGTGCAAGCAGAAACACTGTGACGGACACAAAGCCACTGCTAAGGTCGCAATGTTGCAAATGACATTCCTCACCCTGAACTGAAGTAACACCGGCTGCAGGAGAGGTGCGCTCTCTGACAAATACAGAATAATTCAGAGCTCCTGTGCTCACAAATGTGGTCTCCAAGCACGTGATCCGGCCGAGCTGATGAGGAGCCAAGATTTGGTGACTGGGAAGAGCAAACCATCCCACGGGCCAGACAATGGTCGCAACAAATTTGTTACACTCAAGCTACAGTTCTGCATTGGGAAATGGAGCGCTCTCATGGTAGTAATAGTCCACACACAGTTATGGCACTAACACATAGTTGCACCTCACAAACACATAGTTGCACATGCACCGTGAATAGGCGTCTAGCGGGCTGGGAACTGAGTTTGTCCCAGGCTTGGGGGCTTGCAGCTTAACCAATCAGAAATCATGGCATTAGGGGTGGGTAGCTGGGGTCACTGACCAATCACGAGGTCTGCATACTGTGATAAATAGTTTGTATCAGCTTTCGGGGATGGTCCAAGCCTAACACCTGACACAGCCTTGTCCAATAAACTATCTTCTATATGTCTCTATCTCATGTTTCGGGAGGATAGCTCAGCGGCTACGTGCTCACCTTGGAAGCAAGACAACACGGAGCAACATGGAGGAATACAGGTTCGATCCCCAGGTCCACGCTTAGAAACCTCTGGGTATTAAGCACATTATTAATAACCTATCATATCATATCATATTATATCATATCATATCATGGACTCCTATATGGGAACTACCACTCAGCAACCTAGCCGGAGTGGAGTTAGGTTTTGGAGAAAGGCCCAGAGTATGACGCAGGTTATGACGCCACACGTCACCAAAGCTGGCCTTCAAGCCAGAATTCGGCGAGATGTGCCTGCACTTCCTTCCGTGCATGTGATCCCTGTAGTTTGTTGGCTGTAATAAACCCCAGTTGTACCTTGCTACTTGTGTGGACCTTGCATTCTTTTGGGAAAGGAAGGAGATATGCCTTCCATGAGTTCGGGATCCGTGGACTCCTAGCAAAGGCTTTGCCTGCCTGGGGGTCCACTCTAACAAGCTGGAGGCACTGCTGAGATTGTTTGTAACATCAGCCCGGCCAGAAGCTGCATCCTTAGCCATCGGACTGGGAAGGCTGCAGGACCCTCGCAAGAATTGCGAGACAACCAGACAGCGCAACCGGAGATAGGCCGTCGGGAGCCGTCTTGAGAATATATCCCGCCTGTGGTTGGCGAGGTGCCCAAGCAGACCAGCGGCACGAGATGAGCGGTTGACGGGGAGCCAGTGGCCGAGCAGCGGCAACAAATGCAGAACGTAAGGTAGTGGTCCACATAAAAAGCAATGTGGTGTGTTTCACACATGCGGGAGGAGGGAGGTGTTAACTGTGATTTTGTGAGTTATAGTTGTGAACAGTGGTGATGGAGTAGTGGTAGCACGTGCATGATCGTAGGGACCAGAGAGGAGGTCGAAGTCCCTTTTCTATGTCTAGGGTACATTCGGTCCTAGAGGTAACAGGTTCTGATGAACAACCAGGACTATTGACTTGATAGGCGTGGACCATAGACGTATGTACATTAAGTATCCCTATGAATTAGGCGTTTTAGCTTGAAGGATAGATGTCAGTATCTCTGTCAGGGTTAGCTGGAGCTATCCTAAAATGCATAAGGTGCATTAGCTGGTTAAGTCTCCTGGAGAGAGACATTTCACACGTTAGGTGACGTGGCGGGTGCAGTTAATCACGAGAAATTAAAAGAGTATACTCCACCCTGGAGAGGTGGGAAGACAGCGGTGGGGATCGTGGTTTGTGGGTTTTCTGTGCGGGATTGAAGCAATGGGTCATTGTTCTGTGTATGTACAAATTGTCTGTTCATCAGGTCAAACTTTAGCTTGGTGACGTCACGCATAGGTCGGTGCATAGGACGGTGCGGTGTGACGGTGAGGAGCTAGCAGGGGCAGCATTGGGATTGGTAGGCAGGTGTGCCAGTGACAGTGCATGGACGGCGCATGCACACGATTGAGGTGGTGAAGGTGGGGCTGTTGGCAGAGTACGCCGTGTAAGGTGCAGAGCCGCTGAGGCTTGTAATATGCAAAGTGATAAATTATTGCAGTTAACGTTCCTCCCTTGACAGCGGACTATCGAAATCCTCGACTAGATGTCAGGTAAAAAACAAAAAACAAAATCTGATGTATGGGGTTATGTACAGTGGGCGTTAACACCCATACAACACATGTACAAGACCCTTCCCCTGTATAAGGGTAAGATAGTCAAGTACAGTGTAGAATGGTCCAAAGGTACGGAAGGAAAGATAGCAAGACCTTGGGTGCATATCAACAGTTTCTCCAAAGATGTGTTGCAATCACTGCTGACCCACTTACAGAGCACCTACAAGGGAAAGAAATGAGCTAACCGCATGCAAATATTTGAACTGTGGCATATGTTCCAGGAGGACAGGCCATGGATGATGAGCCAGCAGGAGGTAAAGAAGGATGGATCAGACCCTTCCACTCCGACTCCAAAGCTGCCTAGTGTAGTGTCTGACAATGAAGATGAGGAAGAGGGTATGTACCCATTGAGAGAACTAAAAGCAACCGAGGGGTATTCAAACCCTAAGTATAAACCATCCCATATGTCAAAAACGACCAACAGCAAGGTATAGGGCAGACAGCCTGCAGCCCGGAACTCGACGAGGAGGTGCTGAGGCACACAAAAACCAAGTTTGCGGGGATAGGGCTAGAGGAATGGATAGCAGCACAGATACTTCTAAAATTAAAGGGGGCGACGACAGGGGCAGCAGAAGGTGCAACAAGGGCAATAGAAAGCTTGGAGTTTAGGACAAGGATGTCGCGGAAGGGCAACAAAGGTACAGGAGGAGGAGCAACACCAAGGGGACGAGGAAGTAAGACTAGAACGTGAGGACAGGGAGCTGAAACAAGAACTAGCAAAGGAACTGCAGCTGCAGGAGCAGGGGTGAAGAGAGCACTTAGCAATGTTAGAAAGGGAACAAAGAGACATAGTGGAGAGCGACACAAAAGAGGAAAGAAAAAGGAATGAGATGGAGAAAAAGAGGAGGAAATAGAGAAGCTGGGAGAAGAGGAAAAGGAGAAAGAAATGGCATTATGGAGGAAGAAAATATTATTGCAGGCAACACGTAAGTATGGTTGAAAAGGTGGACAAAGGAACGATATAGAGAGGATGAGGGCGAGCAGGACTTAGAATGGGTAAGTGACCAAATTAAAGTAGAATTGGAAAGGAAAAGACGAGATGAGGTGAACCAAAGAGAACGCGAGAGTACACATATACCCAAGGGAGGGCCAGCAGGACATGGCGCTGCATGCCTGTGGGTGCGAGAGGGGGTGAATGCATGCACATTAACAGACATTTACCTTAATGCACCAACCAACCCCAACTTAATCAGACAAAAATTAAACTTCTCAAATGGGTTTTGTATAACCATGGACGGAGTCTGACCATTACAACGACCATAGTGAGGAGGAAAGGGAGGGGCCCAACAAACTTTACTTTACTTTATTGCATTTATACCACGCTCAATGGACCCATATGCATGATGGCGCACATAGTCAAACAACATCAAAGTATACAACATAAAACATAAAGGACATGTAGGATACAGACAATGAAAAGGCAACACAATCACCAGGACGGAACCCAGGAGGAAAAAAATGAAACTGGTCAGTTCAAGACAATGTTTAGCTTGGAGGTCAAAAACAGATGCTTCAGGTTGATAATTCTGTCCAGAAACGAAGGTAGGCTACTGGAGCCACAACCCACCACAATACAGTCACTATTATCTGAGCTGCACCAGTTTTTGATCTGGATTCTGCGCAGGACCCTCAGATCCTGTGATCTGACACAATGAGGCGCCACTTTTAAATTGACCCAGGCCAAAATTGTATTCTTTAGGTACTCCCTTGATTCGAAATGTCCCGGTTTCTCAACGTTAGTGATAATTACATTTCTGGGATCTCAGACAAAACCTCTTAAGTTGGGGTCCATGATTTTCACCATAGCTGATTATTTGTGTCGTGGGTCCTTCTGATGAATGGGAGCCGAGAAGGCAGCAGGCTTGACACCAAGTAAAATATCCTTCTGTGAAGCTTCAGCCTCCGAGTGAGGAGCCGGGATGTCTAATTTCGCACGTGGTGACGGTCACAATTAGGCAGACTCAGTAGGGTCTGTTTGACATCCCTGATGATGCACTTGATCGGGGCGTGTTTGAGAGAAGTTATCCATTCTTTTAAACTCTGAAAGTGGGGGCTTCCGAAGGGCTTCTTCAGGACAACTGATGCCACCCATAACAAGAATTCCTCAAGATTTAAACAGGCCGCCAAGTCCCGCAACGACTGGTCCTTATAGGACGACCAGTTATCGGGTACATTGGCGATATCATGCCCCTCATTGGCATTATCTGGAGACTTATCTACCGACCGCCCCTCCTCAGATGGTTGTCGAGATGACACAATCTGGGCATGCCTAAAGGCATGGCCTACTGGTTTGTGAGGATCCTCAATCTCTGATGGCCCCCCTTTTACCAGACGAAGGACATCAGAAGGCTTAGGTGCAAAACGCTGTACATGTATGGAAATAGGTAACAGGGGACTTGCAGCATTAGCATCATACTTAAGATCACTGTTGAAGTTTTTGTTGTTGGACAGACGTTTTGACAGTAGGAGCTGTTCGTTCTGGAGCTTTTGTCTCCATTTGGCACTTAAAGCCAAAACCTCAGAGAAGCGACTGCCTCACACCTGGTGATTTAATAAAGATGAGTGAGGAAAGAAGACCCTCCTTTCCTCAGCCTCAGTAGTAAACACTGAGAGGCACTGAGGAAGGAGCTAGGTCCGCTTCTAAGTTTTGGTCTACAACCATATCCATGCTAAGCATGGTTTGCAGCTTTGCCCCCGGCATAGTAGGTGGAAGAGAGGTTTCAAATTACAAAGAAAGGCAATCCAAAATGTCAACGCCATTGCCAATGCCAATGCGGAGGAAAAGAAAGCAGGCGGGCGCTTATGTATGTTGCCAGAGCCTAACAAGGCCCTGATCGGACGCTCAGCGAATGCTGCTGGTGGCTCCCTCTTGGTGAAAACAGATGCTGTTGTCAAAAAATAGCTTAGAGGGCAGAGGGACAAAGGGACCGAGAGCTGGAACTAACAGGCTTTCTAAGATGTGTGGAACCGCTCACCTACTCTAGCCAAGCATGACCCTGCCTGCCTTACGAGCAGGATTGCTGAACTCACTGGGCTTGCTGCTCCGCTGCAGCAGGATTTGAGGACAGCACCCTGCAACAGAGCTGTACCACGTCAGACCGCACCGCCTGATCGGCCGCTTCCGACACGGTGCTCTGCAACTATACCTCACAAGGACAGGTGAAGAGATCTCGTGTGAGTGGAGGTCACAGGAAAAGAGAGGAGGAGGGCACGGCACAGACAAGCCAACCCAAGACATAGCAGAAGGGGTAGCCCCACAGACACCATACAATAACAGATTACGGGATCTCCCAGGGCATAGGAGGGATGGGGCAATGATTATACATTCCAGGGGACACTCCTGTTCCAGGGGGCGACAGCATGGGGTACATAACAAACTCCAACAGACACCTGCAGTAGAGCAGATAAACGTATGTACATGTATCAAGGATGAGAGAGGGCCCATCCAGATCAGGCAGTACAGACAGACACCGGAGGAGAGAGCAGCATACTCGCAAATGCCTTTACTAGAGCAGGGAGGTGGCAAGACCACAATATGTACCCTGGAAGCACACAGACAAGGACAATGTCAGGTACCGATTACCCTCATTAATTGCAAGGGCGGGGAAGTAGATCTATGAAATGGAGTAACTGACTACAGGGCGCAGACAGGCAGTGGGTGATGTAAAAGGACTGCTGGTTTCCATATTGCTTGATGCAGCTGATGACATTTGGAAGAGGGTGGGGTTCCCAGGGGTGACTATACAAAATACAGCCCATGACGGGTAACCATTCGCCAATTGCACAGGCGCAGTATGGCAAGAATTAAGAATACAATACCCCGACACGTCAGACATAGGAGCTATTACGTCATGCAAGATGTGTGATGATGAGGACCCTGTTAATTACATTCAAGAGATTCAAGAGCTTTGGCGTCTTGAAACTCGAGAGCCGTGTGATAAAACAATAGCAATCTTTTATCACATCTTGATACAAGGGTTACCAGAGCAAGTACAGATAAGTTTGAAAATATTTGTCGGGTTGGAGGCAAAGGTGTGGCCAGAAATAAAGCTCGCCATAGTGCACCATTGCAGGCTATGGCAGGAGAAAGCAAAACAAAAGGCAGAAGAGAGAAAAGCAGACAAAGCAAAGTTAGTGCAAAAGAAATTATCAAAATATGCACTGGAGGGAGCGTTAATAACAAGCCCCAACACACAGACACAAGCAGCAACACTGCAGCCGCAACCCCAATACCAACAACAAATGCCATATAATAACCCCATGCAGCAATATGCACCACCCATGGGAGGAGGATACATGGAAAGGGGTGGATATTCACAGAACTGTAGAGGGAGGGGAGGTTTCCAAAGGGGGCGAGGCTGTGGACTACAATGACACCAACCCATGGGGGGAGTTCAGGGGATACACACAGCAAATTTCATAGGGACCAGGAGAGGGAGGGGGCAGATTCCCATGGCAAGCGAGGGAGCCACCCCAGTGCTGGACCTGTGCGCAGTTAGGACACATTTCCTGTGCATGCAGAAACAGGGGGATGCAACAAGGGTGGGGAGAACAAGGGCAGCAGGGCTACCATGGGGGACAGCATGACTATTACCCTCAAGACATGAAGCAAAAAGGGCAGTTACAGAACATACAACAGTAGACCACACACACAGTACAGATACAGTCTCAGGCTACACCAACAACACCACCCATGACAGCACCCCAAGTAACAGCACCACCAATGACAGCACCACTACCCCAGTATCCACAGGCAGAACAACAGTTAACATAAATACAGGACCGTGTTATGCTCACCTGGACCCCACAGGGGTGTCGATCGGACCCGTACAGCTGCGGTCTCCTTCAACGTGATGCGTAGTGCAGAGATGACTGTCTGGACTGGCCCGCCTAGTCTTGTCTGCTGGACTCGAAGAAGTATTTTCCTGCAAGTGGAGACAGGGATTAACCACCTGTGGGTTTTAGTGATGGCTTTGGCTGTTTTTAAATACTGCAGGTTCCGGTGATCGGTGATTACGGTAATAGTATGCCTGGCACCAAGAAGATAGTGCCGCCAAGCCTTAAAGGCGGATTTGATGGCTAATAGCTCTTTATCGGTAACCACATAGTTTAACTCAGGTGCTGAGAACTTTCTGGACCAAAACGCTACTGGGTGAAGTTGACCGGTTTCTGGATCCTTCTGGGACAGGGCAACTCCCATGGCTAAACTGTATGCATCAGTTTCTACTATGTATGGAAGCTCAGGGCGTGGATGCTTTAAGGCAGGTGCTGATGTGAATTTCACTTTCAGCTCTTGGAAGGCCTTTTCAGCCTCTTCGGTCCACAAGAAGCGTTTGTTTTTTCACAAAAGTGCTGTGATGGGGTGTACAACATGGGAGAAGTCCGGAATGAATCTGCGGTAGAAATTAGCAAATCCGAGCATGCTTTGTACCCCTTTGACTGAACTGGGTGATGGCCACTTGAGAATTGCGTCCACCTTTCGAGAGTCCATTCAGACTCCTTTTGGAGTCAGGATAAATCCAAGAAATCCAACTTCCGTATCATGAAAAACACATTTTTTCAATTTTGCATATAACTTGTGCTGGCGTAGTTTCTCAAGGACTGCACGCACGTGCTTAACATGGTCTGATTCTGAGGAGCAGTACACTAGAATATCATCTATGTATACGACGACACAGACGTCAATGAGTTCACGAAGGACACCGTTCATAAAATACTGGAAGGCTGCGGGTGCATTGCACAACCCGAAGGGCATCACCTGATATTCGAATAATCCGTACTTGGTGCGAAAGGTAGTCTTCCATTCGTCGCCTTTCTTGACACGTACCAGATGATATGCCCCTCGGAGATCTAACTTAGTGTAGATACAAGCATCATTTACTTGGTCTAGTAATTCGGGGATCAGATGCAATGGGTATCGGTTTTCTACCGTAATCTGATTTAATGCGCGGTAATCTATGCACATTCTAAGGTCACCTTCCTTTTTTGGCACGAAGAATAAAGCTGAGGATGCAGGAGACTTGGAAGGACGAATAAAGCCATTAGCAAGGTATTGGTCCAAGTATTGACGTAGGTGACGATTTTCAGGTTCCGTGAGGGTGTAGATTCTATTGCATGGGGGTTGTGCACCAGCTAGGAGGTCGATTTGTCAATCGTATGATCTGTGAGGAGGTAATGTATTGGCCTGTTCTTTTTGAAAAACATCCTGAAATTCTTGGTATTCCTGAGGTAACTGCACGATTGGGTTAACAACTGTAGCCAGGCCTTTGTTCAAAGTTTTCTCCGGGTAACAGGTGTGTGCACAATCCGGGAAGGTTATTCTCTTCTCTCGCCAATCTATACAAGGATTATGCGTTTCCAAACATGGCATCCCCAGTATTATCTGGAACTGTGGGGCTTTGATTAGATCAAACACAATAGTCTCTCTATGCCCATCTTGACTCAACAGTGTCATCTCTGTAGTGGAATGAGTTATAGGCCCGAGGCAATCTCAGTTCCATGAACTGTGGTGATGACATCCGAAGTGGTCTTTTTGCAAAGAGGTAGATTCATCCTTGACACCAATTCGTGGTCCATATAGTTTCCTACGGCCCCGCTATCTATGTATGCCCTTACTGCGTGCAGACGTGATGGCTGCCTGGGATCAAGTAGGGTCATTGGGATGATCAGATGCGAGGTCTGAGTGTCCTTCTTTAAGCTCGGCAAGCGGACCTCTACGCTTGTTGGGCGTGGTCGTTTCCCGAATAAGGCTCTATGTGGCTTTTATCAGCAACTCTTACCACCTTCTTGGGTGGTTTTGTAGGGCAATCCCGTAGAAAATGTCCTGAGGTTCCACAGTACAGACACAACTGCATCTGTCGTCTTCTTTCTCTTTCCTTTTGAGTTTAGGGTCCTTTAACCCCCCCGATCTGCATAGGTTCAGATGCATCTGTTCCTTTGGGGGCAACGTTGGGTTTAACCAATACCCGGTTCTCGAACTTAGCTCGATCAGTCTTTCGGTTCTGAATTCGGTGGTCTAGCTGGACCACTAAGTCTATAAATTCTGTGCAATCCTCAGGTGGGTTCACAACTTGAGCCAAGACATCTTTGAGTTCTCCCCGAAGTCCACGATGAAACAATGTAATTCGTTTTTCCTCCCGCCACTCGGTTTCCACCAACAACCTATTGAAGGTTGCAATATAGGTTAGCAGATCCTGGTTCCCTTGTCGTAAGGATAAAAGTTTGTTGTCCAGGGCTTGGCCCTGTGAGTGTCTGGTGAATAGTTTTTCCATGCTCCTTTGAAAACCCTGAAAATCCCGGAGAAGAGGATCATCCTGGTTGACTAATGGAATGGACCAATCCGCTGCGCTGTCACTAAGATATGACAATACAAAGGCTACTTTGGCTTGGTCATTTGGAAAGGCTCCCGGTCCTCATAAAAAAGTGCAAGCGGCATTGGTTCATAAACACGGTGAACCTTTTGGGGTCCCCAGCAAAGCGTTTGGGTGGAGATAACAGAATATTTCCTGGTAAAACCACTTGCACAGGATTGCTTGATGAAACCGGGGTTGGGTTTCCCCCATATCCAGGTAGGGGTGTTTGCCCAGCTTGGTTTTGCAGTAGTTGCCTAGCCAGATCATCTGTGCGCTCCTTTGAGACAATCAGTTCTCTCTTGAGGGCATTAGTCTCTTGGCGTGCGGCATGTACTTCCGCCCTAAATTCCCCCAATAATTGGGCCAGTTGGTCGGTTTCCGAGGTTTCCATAACACCCGGGTGGGTATTTGTAGAGAGGCTTTGCATTCTGTTACGCTCACCTGGACCCCACAGGGGTGTCGAACGGACCCGGACAGCTGCGGTCTCCTTCAACGTGATGCGTAGTGCAGAGATGACTGTCTGGACTGGCTCACCTAGTCTTGTCTGCTGGACCCGAAGAAGTATTTTCCTGCAAGTGGAGACAGGGATTAACCACCTGCGGGTTTTAGTGATGGCCTCCCAACTGTTCTCGCTCTCCCCCACTAATCACCTCCGATATCCCCTTAGTAACCTCACCTTATGTTCGTAAAAGATGAGCTCTCCATCCTGCGTGTCTTGCAGGGGTGCGTAGATACCAGTTACTTTACTGGTTTGAAGGCGTTGGGAGAGTTCCGGTAAGTATTGACTCTGAAGTCCCTGGCGGGATTGGTAAGTATCAAGTTAAAAGAGTTCAATGTGCTCGATGTTCACTCTTGTCCCCTTCCTTCCTTAAGTTGCAACTGAGTTTGTGAGAAGAAGGTCTCGTAGCTGCTGCTGGCGTTCAGGTTAGAGTCTGTGTTACCCAACGCTGTCTGGTAACTATTGCATGCATTAACGTGTTGTTTTTCTCCCTCTTTACAGATGCGGCACATGAAAATGTGGAGAGTTATGGAATAATACCGCTGGTGGTAAATCAGGTAAGTCTATGGTGGTAAGAGGTTGTATTTGTTGATTCCCTTGGCTCACCTTGTTTTTTCTTGTGTCCCCTTGGTGCCGGATTACGGCGAAGAAACGATGGAGACAGTGCCGTATCGAAAGATGCTGTGAGAACTGGTGAGTATGGCGCCATGCTGGAGCTGGTGAAGCGATGCGTGCAGGACTGATGTACTTTCCAGGTCCGGAGATGAAATGGTTCCGGAATTAGGTGAGGAATTTGAAATAAGTTCGTTTTCTAACCTTGTCCTTTTCTTCTTCTTTATTCTAGGAGCTCCGGATTCGAGGGCGGCGTGGCAGAAGACTGGGTGCTGGCTGCAGGCACGCGGGCGTGGCAGAAGACTGGATGCTGGCTGCAGGCACGGTGAGCGTCACGCTGCTGGATGCAGAATAACGCGAAGCATGTGCTGCTGTTCGGGTGTGGTTTAAATAGCCTCCAAAGTAGTTCCAGGTAAGAAGGTCCCTAGAGCCATGCCCGAGTAAAAAATAGTCCCTGTAACAAAATAGTCCCATCCAGGCCTCATGTAGGCTTGGACTCTTTTGGAGCATGGTCTGTATCAGGTAAGTAAAGTCTATTAGCCTGGCGCCTATGGCACCAGGACTGATTTCTATGATGAGCCTGGCGCCTAAGGCGCCAGGACTGAACCCAGACAGCCCCTAGCCGGGGCTGCTGAGGTTTAAACAAATGTCTGGATGCCTGCTCCCAGAGCTGAGGGCCTTGGTCCTGATGCCTGGGGTAGGCATCATGACAGACCGTCACACCCCAGATCTCATGGACACAATGACAACGGTACCTGTCAGATGGATGGGAGGAGTTAACATTGTGGGGCACAATCCTTACACAGGGAATGGGTTATCATTGTACCCACAATAGGACAGCCCACACACAAACTTGTTTTGTCCCGTCCTGTCGGTCACCCTCAATCCTGTGGAGGAAGCTCGCATAAGGGTGGTGATAGGTGACGAAACATTTTCCTTTCTTGTTGACACTGGGGCGACTAGGTCGTGCATCCGGGAAGGCACATTTGCGTTGTCAGGCAATGCCATGAACACTCAAGGATTCTCTGAGGCTCGAGAAGTGGTTCCATTTACTGTTAACATCTCCTTATCTATAGGAAATCACAACGTATCTTTACCCTTACTCTATTCCAAAAAAGCACCTGTTAACATATTGGGATGCAACATAATGAGCAGACTGAACATGACCATCTTATTTACAGACAAGAGCATAGTATGCTCCACACCAGGAACACACATGTTCACTGTACGACAGATTGTTCAAGCATATTGTGGGAACACAGTACAGAGGGGGGAACCATCAAACCCCGAAATGCTCCAATACAGGACAGACATGGCCCTTGCATGGGTGCCAAGAATAGCAGGGAAGGTATGGAGGAGACCAGGTGAGTACCTATTCAGACCAGAGACACCATTGTTATGTTATGTTATGTTACTTGGCATTTATATAGCACCTTATGTATCATTGGCATGATCTCAAAGTGCTGGTAGGTTGAACGCCCTCGGGAACCGTAGTTCATGTCAGTAGAGAAAGAGAGAGAGCCATAAGGTGCATGGGTGTACCGGATATGTGTGCAGCCGGTTGTGGCAGTTGCATGATAGCTGCTTCCTTAGCGGTAGGTGTGGTTGTTGGGAGGTCAGGTATATGTGTTCATTCTGGAGGGTTGACATCCAGACTGATTTATGGCTGTGTTAGGCCTGAGGAGACGCTTAAACTAGCGGTGTGTGCTCAGCTAGCTGTGTTTAATTAGGATGATGAAGAGTATGTGGTGGGTGTTAGTATGAGGACAGCTATACCGAATGTGACATAGTATCACTGTGTTCTAGTTGAGTGATGGTGTATAGGAGAGAGTAACCGAGCTCTCCATCTGTACCATCTGTTCTATCCATTTTATTTACTCTGTCCGATCATTCCGCTGTCACAACCCTCAGCCCTGACACCCATTGGCAGGCCCATTGGCCAGGTGGAGTCAGGACTCGGATTGCAAATAAGGCCGGGCATCCAACTTTCAGGCCCTCTTGGGGCCAGTCCTGGTGCCTTTGGCGCCAGGCTGTACCCACTGAAAGACATCTGCCCAAGGAACTACTTTATTTAGGCTTTCAGCCAACATGGAGGCATCCACATAGCTTGATTTCTAAGAACCAAGCTATGTGGTACAGTGTTTTGGGTGTGGTGGCCTAGGGACTACTTTACCTGGACTACTATGCAGAGGCTATTTAAACCACACCCGAACAAGACAACACGCTGGCAAAATCCAGACCTGCAGAAAGACAAAGAACATCGTTAGCAGCAGAATCCTACCTGCACTCTCCATCCTTTACTGCTCGCAGCTCCTGGGCAGCTCCGTTGGAACGGTTCGCCGCCCGGATCGAAGGACCTGAGAAAGGAAGAAAGACATTATTAAAGGAGGTAGTAGAGACATTAGAACCACAAATTGCTTAAAGACTTACCTGGCTGGTTGCTTTTCGACCGGCATAGCTCAGGAACTCCACCCGCGCTGGGAGCACACCGCGACCTACGAACAAGAGAAAACACAGCTCAGTGAAGACAAGACATTGCAACGCTGCGCAAAGCGCCTATTTACTGCATCATAGTGCTTATTTGCGCCATCATTTACCGGTGAGGACCAGTCTACCCAGTTCGCCAAGCGAACGCTCCGCACACCTAAGGGAGATAAAAAGAGACATTACGGGACAGAGAAAAGGCATGCAAGAATAATAACACCATAAACCACAATAAGACCTACCTGAAAGACATTACTTGGGCCGCTGTCAGTGAAGTAACTGGACCACACACGCCCACGAAAGACGACAAGCCCCTGCCCAGAAAGCAGGACGGAGAGCCCACCAACTTCGACAACAAGGTGAGAAGAGAACCCGGAGGGGCTTAAATCATACGGGAGGTTGGGGGAAACTTACCTTGGTCGTCCAGTCCTAAACACAGTCTTCATTTCCAGGCGGAATTTCCACCGAGAACCACACCATGGAATCACTGAGAAGGGCACCAGCGACCAACTGGCTGGGTGGCGTCCCCGTGGATACAAGGTGAGCGTAACAGAACGCAAAGCCTCCCATAAATAATCCACCTGGGTGCCATGGAGACATCGGAAATTGACCAATTGGCCCAATTGTTGGGGGACCTTTGTGCCGAGGTTCATTCCGCCCGACAAGAGACTAATGCACTCCAAAGAGACCTGATAATGACCAAGGATCGCACTGAGGAGATCGGTAGACAGGTCTAGCAATCCGGCAGGGGAATCACGACTTGTTAACATACATTGCTACCCTTAATAGACTGGTTGCCGAAGCCAGAACCACGTTATTCCATCGAGGCTTGCGAGGCGAATTAAAGGATGTCTTAGCCCAGGTAGTTGATCCCCCCAGAGACTGTACCAAATTCATAAATCTGGTCGTGCAGCTAAACCACCGGTTGCAGGGCCGAAAAGCAGACCGGTCCAAAGTAGAATCGCAAGAAGTTTATGTTCGATCTAGAGACAAAGTACCACGGGCGCCAGAAAACGTTGTAGAACCCATGCAGATCAGAGGCATACGACCTCCATTAACAAAACAAGATTGGGATAAAAGAAGACAACAGCAACTTTGTTTGTATTGTGGAAAACCAGGATATTTCCTAAAGGACTGCTCAGTAAAACCCCCAAGTAGAACAGACCGGGCCACATAAAAGGATGAAGTTAAGGAATCGGAAAACTACCAAGCTCGGCAACCGTAGAGGTCAGTTTATCGAGTGAGAAGAAAGAGCCACTGACCTCGCACTTTGCAATACCCTTGATCTTAATAAACCACCAACAGTCGTCAAAGATGCATGCCGTAGAAGCGTACATCGACAGCGGAGCAATAGGGAATTATATAGATCTAGAGTTGGCAGCAGAGATGGGGCTTCCTTTGTGTTCTAAGTCTACCAGGGACAAGGTAACTACCGTGGATGGGACAGGAATTTCCTCTGGACCAGTAACCCAGTGCACCGCTGGAGTAACCTTGCTGTGCCAGGATGGACATCGGGAGTGTATTTCGTTCAATCTCATTAAGGCACCTCATTTCCGGTTAATACTAGGGATGCCATGGATAGTTGCTCACAACCCTTTGATGGACTGGCGGGCATGGAAATTAACCTTCTCCGGCGACTGCTCCCCGGCCTGCTATTCTCCAGAGCTGGAACCCGACTTCTGTATCTCCAAGACTCCCAGAACAACAGTATCTACCCTAGGAGTAACTAATACCTTGCCAGATGAATACCACGATTTTAAGGACGTATTCCAAAAGGACCAGGCTAACACATTGCCACCGCACAGGCCTTATGATTGTCAAATTGACCTTGTTCCTGGTGCACAAATCCCTTGCGGCGGGATCTACGCACTCACCGAACCAGAAAACCTTCACTTGAAATCCAATTTGAGCCAGTACCTTGCAAACGGATTTATCCGCCCATCTAAGTCCCCGGCAGCCAGCCCTTTGTTCTTCGTACCGAAGAAAGAAGGGGACTTGAGGACCTGTATTGATTACCGCACAATAAACCAGATCACTGTGAAGAACCGCTACCCCTTACCCCTTATCCCTGAAATGCTAGACCAAGTCAAAGATGCCCAGATTTATACCAAATTGGACCTTCGAGGAGCGTACCACCTGGTCCGGGTCAGAAGTGGAGATGAGTGGAAAACCGCTTTCCCTAAGAAATATGGCTTGTATGAATATCAAGTCATGCCTTTCGGCTTGTGCAACGCTCCTACAGCGTTTCAATATTTCATGAATGACGTCTTGATAGAATTGATTGACGTTTGCGCCTTAGTGTACATAGATGACATCTTGGTGTACTCAGCCTCGAAACAAGATCATATCAGGCACGTTCATTCAGTCCTCACCAAGCTCTTCCAACATAGTTTATATGCAAAGCTTGGGAAATGTTTTTTTCACGTCACCGAATTTGAATTTCTTGGTTTCATCCTTTCGCCAAGAGGCATCAGAATGGACGTACATAAGGTAGACGCCATTCTAAAATGGCCATCACCGACATCTCTGAAAGGGATACATAGCATGCTGGGCTTTGCAAACTTCTACCGCCGGTTTATCCCAGACTTCTCTCAGGTTGTGCTCCCGATCACAGTACTGCTACGAAAAAGCAACAAAAGGTTTGCTTGGACCGAGGAAGCGGAAAGAGCCTTTCAGGAACTGAAATGAAGATTCACCTCCGCCCCAATCCTGCTGCATCCTCGTCCAGACCTCCCTTATGTCGTAGAAACTGATGCTTCCAGTATGGCAATGGGAGCAGTCCTGTCACAGAGGGACCCAGAAACTGGCCAGCTGCATCCTGTGGCCTTCTGGTAAAAAAAGTTCTCACCCCCGGAAATTAATTATACCGTCACGGACAAAAAACTCCTGTCCATTAAGTCCGCTTTCAAGGCGTGGCAACACTATCTTCTGGGGGCTAGACACACCATTACAGTCATCACAGACCACCAGAACCTGCTATATCTCAACACAGCCAATGCCCAGTCCTCACGCCAGTTACGGTGGGCCCTTTTCTTCGCCGAATATGACTATGTAATCACATTTCGACCAGCGGTCAAGAATGGAAAAGCTGATGCCTTATCTCGAATGGGCATCGATGAAACGGTATATACAACCCCTGACCGGCGTACCCATCATACCAGAAGACAAACTCTTGGGTATCACGACAACCTTAACACAAGCAGAATTACGAAACGAAATTCGACAGGAAAAGAACCCAGATGCTTTCCTCACATGGCAAACTCATGGAGAACAATATTGCATAAAGGATCAGATACCTTTTTTGGAGACAGGCTATATGTACCCAAGAAGGAGTTACAACAGCGTATCATTTCAGATTATCATGACTCTCTGATCGAAGGACACTCTCGGATCGCCAAAACCTTAGCTAAGGTGAAAAAGAACTTTTGGTGGCCCACCTGGCGTAAGGCCATTGTCCAGTATGTTCAGTCTTGCGGTGTCTGTGCACAAAATAAATCACAGAAACAAAAACCATCGGGTCTCCTACAACCATTAGACATCCCTCCCACCCCATGGCACACTCTCTCCCTTGACTTCATCACTGATCTGCCCCCCAGTCAAGGCTTTAACACCATTCTTGTAGTCGTGGATTTGTTCTCTAAAATGGCACATTTTATTCCTCTCAAAGGCCTCCCAGTCGCATCCACCTTAGCAAAAGTGTTTCTGGACAACATTGCTAAGCTATATGGTTTCCCATCAGTTCTGGTCTCTGATCGAGGCAGCCAGTTTGTATCCAATTTTTGGTGAAAATGTTGCGCAATGGCACAGATTGATGTCCGGCTATCTACCAGTCACCACCCCCAAATGGACGGCCAAACTGAGAGGACCAACCAGACCCTTGAGCAGTATTTACGGTGCATGCTGCACCATGAATAAAGAGATTGGAAGGACTTACTTTGGATAGCCGAGTACGCATACAACAATTCTGTACATTCTAGCACAGGACAAATACCTTTTTACACCCTGTATGGCAGACTTCCACGTACCTCAGAACTGGACCTTCCTGCTAGCTTGGAAATGCCTGCAGTAAAGACTCTTCACACAACCATCACTCAGGCTTTCAAAAAGGCGAAAGAACATCTCATTCATGCTAAGGAAAAAAAAAAGCACTTTGCCGACCAACATCGAAAAAAAGCCCCAGACTATCAAGTAGGGGACAGGGTTTGGTTAGCCGCCAAATTTGTACCCATCAAAGGAACCCGGACCTTCCATCCCCGATTCTTAGAACCCTATACCATCCGGGCAATTATCAAGCCGGCAGCCGTCAAATTGGATTTACCACCTAATCTACAATTCCATCCGGTATTCCATGTAGTCATCTTAAAACCAATGCAACCCGGTACACAAATCAAGACACCACCAAAACCCATACTTATTGATGGAGAACCAGAATTCGAAGTCAAATGCATCCTGGATTCTAAATACTCTAGAGCCAAGTTATATTATCTCATCGAAGGGATTCGGACCCCAAGATAGATCCTGGGAGCCCAGTGAGAACATCCATGCGACACGTCTGGTCAGGAATTTTCATCAGAACTTCCCAACTAAGCCTGGACCAGACAGGAGAAACACCGTGGGAGAGGACTTGGAGGGGGGGAGTGCTGTCACGACCCTCAGCCCTGACCCCCACTGGCAGGCCCATTGGCCATTTGCAGTCAGGACTCGGATCGCAAATAAGGTCGGGCATCTACCTTTCAAGCCCTCTTGGGGCCAGTCCTGGAGCCTTTGGCGCCAGGCTCATACCCACCGAAAGACATCTGCTCAAGGAACTACTTTATTTATGCTTTCAGCCAACATGGAGGCATCCACATAGCTTGATCCTAAGAACCAAGCTATGCTGTATAGTGTTTTGGGTGTGGTGGCCTAGGGACTACTTTACTTGGACTACTTTTCAGAGGCTATTTAAAACACACCCGAACAAGACAACACGCTTCGCGTTACTTTGCTACTAGCAAAGTGACGCTCACCGTGTTCAGCTTTCTCACGAGCCTGGCAAAATCTGGAGCTGCAGAAAGACAAAGAACATCGTTAGCAGCAGAATCCCACCTGCACTCTCCATCCTTCACTGCTTGAAGCTCCTGGGCAGCTCTGTTGGAACGGTTCGACGTCCGGATCGAAGGACCTGAGAAAGGAAGAAAGACACCATTAAAGGAGGTAGTAGAGACATTACAACCACAAATGGCTTAAAGACTTCCCTGGCTGGTTGCTTTTCGACCGGCATAGCTCCAGAACTCCACCCGCGCTGGGAGCACACTGCGACCTACGAAAAAGAGAAAACACAGGTCAGCAAATACAAGACATTGCAGTGCTGCGCAAAGCGCCTATTTACCGCATCATAGCACTTATTGTGCGCCATCATTTACTGGTGAGGTCCAGTCTCCCCAGTTCACCAAGCGGACGCTCAGCACACCTAAGGGAGATAAAAAGAGACATTACCGAACAGAGAAAAGGCATGCAAGAATAACAACATCATAAACCGCAATAAGACCTACCTGAAAGACATTACTTGGGCCGCTGCCAGTGAAGTAACTGGACCGCACACTCCCACGAAAGTCGACGCGCCCCTGCCCAGAAAGCAGGACGGAGAGCCCACCACCTTCGACAACAAGGTGAGAAGAGAACCCGGAGGGGCTGAAATCACACGGGAGGTGGGGGGAAACTTACCTTGATTGTCCAATCCTACACACAGTCTTCATTTCCAGGCGGTATTTCCACCAAGAGCCACACCAGGGAATCACTGAGAAGGGCAGCAGTGACCAACTGGCTGGGTGGCGTCCCCATGGATACCAGGTGAGCATAACATCCACTTCGTCGGTTCATCCATTTCGTCTGTTTCATCGATTTAATCTACTAGTCCTTCCATCCATTCGATCCACTCAGCCCTTCGTCCACATGATCTACTTCATCCATTCCATAGACCCATTTCATCGTTCCTATCCATTTAATGTATTATTTCCGTTCGTTTGTTCCTTCCTTCCTTCCTATTCATTCAATCCGCTCCATCAGTTCCATCCACTCAATGGGTTTTATCCATTCTATCCGTTCCATCCACTCCAACTGTTTCATCCATTCGATGTGTTCCATCCACTCTGTCTGTTCCATCCTCTCCATCTGTTCCATCCACTCCATCTGTTCCATCCGCTCTTTTCGTTCCATCTGCTCTATCCGTTCCATGCGGTCTAACTGTTCCATCCATACCATTTGTTCCATCCACACTATCTGTTCCATCACTCCATCTGTTCCATCCACCCCATCTGTTCCATCCGCTCTGTTTGTTCCATCTATTTCATCCTTTCCATCTGTTCCATTTGTTAAAATTACTCATCCTTTCCATCCTTTCAATCTGCTCTTTCGTCTCATCCGTTCAATCCACTCATCCGTTCTATCCATTCCATCTCTACCATTAACTCTGTCTGTTCCTTCCACTCCATCTGTTCCATCTGGTCCTTCCGTTCTATCCATCTCTTCCATTCCATCCACCCCTTCCCTTCCATCCACCCCTTCCTTTCCATCCACTTCATCCATTCTATCCACTTCATCCGTTCATCTGTTCTATCCACTTCATCCGTTTTATCTACTGCATACGTATTATCTACTGCATCCGTTCAATCAGCTTCATCCGTTTTATCCGTTCTATCCGCCTCATCTGTTCTAACCGCTTCATCCACTCCATCCGTTCCATCGACTCCATCCGTTCCATACACTCCATCCGTTCCATCCACTCCATCTGTTCCATCCACTCCATCCGTTCCATCAACTTCTTCTGTTCCATCAACTTCTTCTGTTCCATCAACTTCTTATGTTCCATTAACTTCTTCCATTCCATCCACTTCTTCTATTCCATCCGCTTCATCCGTTCAATCCTGCTTCATCCATTTTATCCGTTCTATCTGCCTCATCCGTTCTAACCGCTTCATCCGTTCTATCCGTTTCATCCGTTCTATCTGCTTCATCCACTCCATCCGTTCCCTCCACTTCATCCGTTCCCTCCACTTCATCCATTACCTCCACTTCATCTGATACATGCACTTCATCCGTTACATCCACTTCATCCGTTCCATTCACTTCATCCGTTACATCCACTTCATATGTTTCATCCACTTCATCTGTTTCATTCACTTCATCCATTTCATTCATTTCATTCGTTCTACTTAGTTTATCCATTTTATTTACACTGGCCGTTTTAGTTTTCTGTTTGTTCGATCGGGTCTCTATGCTGGATTGTTATCTTTGATTCAACAACCTTTGGTTTCTGTTTATTGTGGTTGTTTATTCTGTTTGTGCTAAGAGTCGATTTTTAAGGGAAGAGCCACATTTTTAGTAATTTGCAGAAAGACATGAGGTCTTCGGTGAGTCGAATGTGGGGTGGAAGTGAGTTTCACAGAGTGGGGGGCCAAGGCTGAGAATGATGATCCACCTAACCTGACTGAGTTGGTGTTTGGAATCACTAGGAAGCGGGCAGAGCTTGATCTTAGAGTGCGCGATGGATGGTAGGGTTTTAGCTTGTCCTGAAGGTATTGAGGTCCAGTTTTATGCATTGCTCGGTGAGAGAAAGGTTTTGAAGGTCACCCTTCGTCCAACCGGGAGCCA